>NC_088623.1:1232487-1538109 GCF_036013475.1 Columba livia | reverse complement strand
GCATGATGCCATCCTCTTCGCAGTGGCACTGGGGCGGGCAGGCGGGTGCAGCACCTGGCTCGGCGGGCAGCGCCTGGCAGCGGGCACAGGAGGCCAGGAGGACGCCCCAGAAGAAGATCTTGTCCATCCTCGCCCTGGCCACGGCCGCGGGGACTGTGTGTGGCGCCGCCGGCTGTGCTGGGTGCCGGGCAGCGGCCCCGCAGCCTCGCGCGCAGCGGGCAGGGCGGCTGCTGCAGGTCGGAGTGTGGTGAGGATGCAGCCAGGGAAGGGAAGGCATTGTTGAATGATCTTGGTTATTGGGTTTCAAGGGCTGGGCAGGGGCGTGAGACACTCCAATGGGAGGAGTTAAACTTTCTACTCTTTCCCTCTCTCTCTCTCTCCCTTAGAGCTGGCAGGAATTTCATTCAAAGGGAAGAAAGAGGGGAGGAAAAAAAAAAAAGGAAAGAAAGCAAAAAAAAGTAACCTCAGCAAATAAAGACCTGTTCATAGCTCTGGGACCTGTGCTTGTTTTGTAACAAAGTTTTTGTGAGATAGCAGGGCAGAGGAAGGCGAAGCTGGTTCCAGCAGGGCAAAGGAGTATAAATAGGGAGGCAGGAGCACCCAAGCAGCACTTCAAGGGCTCCAGACTGTTGGACGCTGAAATACAACCCTGGATAAAGGACTCTGCGTGTCTGTGTATCTGTGCTGGCTGCTGAACCCAGCTGCAAAGCCAGGGTGCAGCTGGGGAGGAGTGAGGAGCTGATGAGGAGCTGCTCGCTGGGAGTGACCATGCCCAGGGCTGTCGATCTGTCTGTCCTGCGGTCCGACCCAGTCGCTGTCCCCGTGCATGGGGCAGGTCCTGGGTGAGGGATGCAGGGGATGGAGCAGCAGTGTCATGGTCAGTGGGGGACCTCTCCAGAGAGCTGTCCGGGGTGGTGGGATGTGGTGCTCTCGGTGCCCTTGCAGCCACTCTGCTTGCTATAGCTTTTCCCGGACCAAGGTTAGGTGCGTGTGTGAACTGCATTTGAGGAGCTGCACTACACTGGTGCCGGGAGCAGGTGGCTGGTTTGCTCTAAGAGCTCTTTCCAACCCCGAGTGAAGTGACCAGAGGTCAAAGTCAATGGATAATCTGTTGAGTGGGGTCTTGAAGCCACATCATCTGGAGCTCCGTCATGCAGAAAGGAGCAGGTCTGGCTTAGCAGCAGGATACTGACTGTACCAGACCAGCCCAGGGCCTTGAAGTGTCCTGAAACATACTGAATGTGCATCAAAACATGATTTCTGGCTGCTTGTTATGGATTTAATTGGAATTAAGCCCCTTCCAATCATAAGCAATTCTGGAGATGTTGCTAATTAAATGTATGCAATGTGTTTTGACAGCTCCAAATGTAATATACTGCTGGGATGGAGGAGGGCTTGGTGGGGAGATGGGAAGCCCTCCTTGGAGAGAGGGTTTCTCCTTAGGTTCCTTTACCGCCTTCCCCTCCAGCTATGATGTGGGGCTTTAGCATTGCCTGAAATGGCTGGATTTGCTCCGACAACAGCCAGGGATTTGGTGTCAGTCTGGACAAAGTGTCAGGCCTATCTCTCTGCTCCTGGCTGCAACAGCAGCTTTTATCTACCATTTCCCCATCTCTCTCTCTCTCCAGCCTGAGCAGCCAGACACCAACTGCACTGCGAGCTCCTGACAGTTTCTCGCTCAGTGAATTCTCCTTGGGGATCCAGGGCTCCGGCTGAGCACACTATTAATAGAGCTCTTAAAAAAAATAGCACACTGAAGAGAATCCTATTGAAAGCTGCCGTTCTGCTGAAATAGAGCCATTTCCCCATGAAGGCATTGACTGCAATGACATTTTTCACATTGTTTTTGGAGCAACACATAATGAAGTTGTGTCTCACTTTGCTTCGACTTTTCTGTTTGCTTTTTATTCCAGCTTGGCTGTGGTGTTTCATTTCCATGTATCATTTCTTTGAGATTCGATAATTAGACATTAATTTTTGAAGTGTTCACTTATTCCAGAGTGTCACCTGGCTCCTGGCTAAACCAAGTGTCTGGACATCAAGGCGTTTAGATCAGAGAGCTTTGACGTTTCCATGGTAAACCTGGAATTTCCCTTTTGGGGTGGAAGCACCACGTTTCCTCCAGCTCTCACTGAAATCACAGTTTGCTGCGAGCAGCGCGGGCTGCACCATGCCCTTATTAAAGGCACTGGAAGCTCCAAATCCAGCTCATTCCTATTAACGTGAGTGGATGTTTTTCTGCGAGGCTCACACGTGTTTGTGTGTTGTCCTCTAGCGGCAAGCTGTGGTTTGTGGAGACGAGGAGAACGCTGCTCCGCAGCACGCAAGGCTGCCCCGTCTGCTCACCTGCACCAGCCGGGCCCTCGGCATGCTTGGCTCTAATCCCTGCTCACAGACACCCACTTTTAGAGGCTGAGACTCTGGGATCAAACATCTGGAGTCTGTGGCTGGGCATGACACCTTACACGTGGTATCTCTGGGTGGCAGGTGACATCCCAGGTGGTATTTCTCCCGCTGCCTGCACAGTGCATGGCTAATGAGTCCTCCTACAGCTTGCTTAAAGGCAAGAAAAAAAACTTGGGAAAATTTAGAGTGCAGCCTAAGTGGGGAAAGAGATTTGGCTTGTGTGAGGGCAACAAAGATGATCAAGAGAGTGAAGCATCTCCCGTGTGAGGAAAGGCTGAGGGAGCTGGGGCTCTGGAGCTGGACAAGAGGAGACTGAGGGGGGACTCATTCATGTTTCCAGATATCTAAAGGGGGAGTGTCAGGAGGATGGAGCCAGACTCTTGTCGGTGACAACCAGTGACAGGACAAGGGACAATGGGTTCAAACTGGAACACACGAGGTTCCACATATATATGAGAAGAAACTTCTTCTCAGTGAGGGTGGCAGAGCCTGGCCCAGGCTGCCCAGGGAGGTTGTGGAGTCTCCTTCTGTGCAGACATTCCAACCCGCCTGGACACCTTCCTGTGTAACCTCATCTGGGTGTTCCTGCTCCATGGGGGGATTGCACTGGATGAGCTTTCCAGGTCCCTTCCAACCCCTGACATTCTGTGATTCTGTGATTCTGTGAGCTACTGCAAGGACAGTTATTGCCTCTGCTTTTCAGGGGCACAGGAGAGGCAGGGCTGCTGAGGAAGGGCTGCGTTATTCCCGCTGGCACAACATGCTCGGGGTGGTCTGGCTCTGGATCTCAGCCTTGGACCTGAGGAGAGCTGGGACTCCGGGTACCAACGCTGGCCAAATCTTCTCTGTGGAACAGAAATGAAATGCTGAACAAGCTTTGGGCTGTGGACTGTGGCTGATGAGGCTTTTTACAGATGTTGGAATTTAAAGGCTAACAAAGTTGTTGTGGAGATACAACCAGAGCAGGGCTGCAGCTAAACCCTCACAACAGGCACTGATGTCCCCTCCTGCAGAGCCAAAATGACTCTGTGGGCCTGGACAGGACACCTGGTCACTCAGCAATGCTCTCCCTGCAGAGCGGAGGGAGGTGATGGGCAGGACTGTGCTGTCACTCCTCCCAAGGTGCTGCCATGCCCAGGACATCCAGCCGGGGACCTTCCCAAGCTGGAAGACAGGTTTTGCTGGCTGAGACAAAGGGTTGGAGGCCGTTTATTTCTGTCCTCAGTGTGTGCCAGGGCCCACAGTCTGTGTCTTCTGCCCTGCTCCCCTGGGACAACTTGTTTGTGCCCTCTTTATTCGCATCTCGATTTTAGAGAGTTCAGGACCGTGCCAGTAGAATCCCAGTTTGGCTGTTGATCTCCAAGGTCAACCAGTCCCTATTGCAGACCAGGAGGACACTGGTTGTTTTCCACTGCCAAGGTCATGGCAGGAACCGAGACCCCACTGTGCCGCACACTGGAAAGGACAACGGACAGACAGACAGTCCATCCAGAGGGGCTTGCAGCAGGAGGAGGGGGTGCACAGAGCCCCGGGCAGTCTCACAAAGCACAGGGACACCAGAGAAAAACAGACATCACCAGGACTGGCCAGTATGCACAAGGCCATGCACTCTCCCACCTCATCTATGACACCTCTGTGGAGGTGTCATTCCTGGGATGCGATCTCCTATAAGAAAAGCTCTCCAGACTTTCTTGCCATCCCTGGCTTCTCATGGAGCTGGCCCTCCAGGTTGTGGGGAGAGCAGGATGTGGCCCAAACCAGCAAGGATTGGCTTGATGAAGTGGGAGCCAATAGTCTGGTGCTTCAGATGTGTCTGTAAGCCTGGGGCATACCCTGGGGAGCCATTCGAGGTCAGGCGCAGGGGCAAAGGCCAGAGGAATGTTCCTGTGCTCCTGCTCCCATCGGGGCCATCCAAAGGCTGAAATACCATAGTCAGGCTGCGGGCAAGTCCAGATCCAGCGAGATTCCCAGGGGCCTTCCAAAATATAAACGCAAACACTTGCAAACAAGCAGAAAGCCCCAGTGCCAAGCGTGCTGCTCCAGCCACCTGGCTGGGGCAGGGGAAGGATGAGTCTGAAGGCATCCATGCTCCCTGGTGGTGGGAAGGGCAGGTGGCAGTGGAGTCACTCAGAGAGGTACAGGGATGGTTCCTTTCTGATGCCCAGGGCACAGGATAGCACAAGCCTCAGCTGCGCTTTAACTCTGCTCTGGGAGGCATCATTTGCAAAAAGCTGTGGGACAGCCTGGTTACTTCATGCCCTACAGAGAAGAGGGACAGAGATGAAGATCTAAGTACAAGACCTGTTAGATGGACCAGATACTGGCTACAGAGTCCTACATGCTTAAAGACATTCCATTTTGGAGTTTCTGCATCATCTGGGTCAGGGACCCAAAGCCATGGCAAGCCCAGCACATGCAGCAGCAGGGTGTTGAAGAGGGAACATCAGCTCTGATCCTACTTGGCTGTCCCAGGAGAAATTCCCCTTCCAGTTCAGACCTGCCTTGAATCTATCTGGCCCCAGCGCTTCTGCTCTCCAGGAGGCGTTTGACAGCAGTAACTGATGAGAGGTGATGCTGGAGGACCTGGAGAGGAACAGGCTGCATCCCTGCTTCTCCCCAGTGCTTATACAGCTCAGGTGGAAGAGATAGTGATCAGTGGGCATCGCCACACCGTGGCTAGAGCTGGGGCAGCCGCAGCCTGGCGCCAGGCACCGAATATCACAGAGGTGCCCAGCTTAGGATGTGGCAGGGTGCCATGGGCTCCCTGTGGTGAGACCAATGTCCTGTTACTGTGTTGGATGAAGATATGGCACCTGCTGGACTCTCCATGCCCTGGAGGGAGTAGAGGGAGATCCATGGGCAGAAAGTCAGCACCGGTGCATGGGGATGCTGTGGGATCAAGGACCCACGGTGACCCAGCAGTCACCAGCAAGCTCTCATGGCTGTGGCTTCCCAAGAGATCCAAGAGTTGAGTACCCCTCCTCTCCTGTCACTTGGCAATGGCAAACCAGTCTGTCACTGATTGGACAGCCATGGAAAGGGGGGTAAGGATGGGAAGCGGGGTCCAAATGTACATGGCCTTTCTCCTCCAGGGTCTTGACCTCTGCACGGGGGCTGATGTAGGAGGGTGGTGGCTGGATGCTGCCAGACTGGAGCAGGCTAAATATGAAGAACAACATAGCACGGTCCAGAACTCGCTGGGCGGCCCAAGCTGGAGGCTTGTTTTGTTTTACTGTTTTGTTGTCTCTCTCTTCCCCTCTGGGTTTCGTGGGTCTGAGCTGCAGGGCTGGAAAATTATTCATCCAAACCACAGCTCCCACAACACCCTCTGTAAGCATCTGTGGCTCCAGACTCCTCTGCAGCAGTGGGTGGGAGGTCGTAAATTCATCATCGTCACCAAGTCGGCCTCCTGTTAGACAGGACATGAAAAGAGGAGCAGCAGGCTGTGCCACAGACGCAGCCATACACAGCACACTGGGTGAAACCTGTCGGCCAGTTCGCATGACAAATCCCTGTCTCATTGATGAGAAGGTCCCTTCATACCTGCCAGAGCAGCTGTGCTTCATCTGCAGATATCTGCAGGTTCACCTTGGCTGCTGGCTCTGTTGGAAGTGCTGTTGTGTTGTGTTGTGTTAGCCAGATGTGAGGCCTGTGGGATCACTTGTTCCTAAACCTCTGGAAGCTCTGCAGACAGCAACATGTCTCCTCCACCGTGGCTTTCACTTGCTGCCTTATGACTTGGAGCCAGCAACCCTTGCAACTCTGTGCCATTAGCCCTGGGTCTGCACATCATCCCTACCTGGCTGTGTGGCTGGGACCACCACCTCTGTGCATGGACACACAGAAGACCCATGGGCACTTTTTCAAGGGGCTGTAGAAAGACCCTGATGCAGGAGCCCATCTGTCAAGGCAAATGGGTGGTGCTGTGCTCAGTGGAGCCCAGCTGGGATGAGAGGTGGTGTGGGGCAGGTGTCAGCAAAACTCACCACCCATCTTGCTCAGTCACTGCCATCAGCTAAGGGTGAGCTGGGGGTGGCCAAGTTGTCTTGTGTGGATGTTGTCCTGCTCTTCGTCACACAAGGCAAGAGCCTACAAGCAGTTCCTGTGAATACTGTCCCCCTCTGAGGCCTCTCTCCTGTGCCACAAGCTGCAGAGCCAGACCCAGACCCTCTCCATAGGGAGTATGGCTTTGAGCAAAGCCCCAGGCATAATGACTCTGAAAGCCACAGGGTAGCTCTGATTGCAGAAAAACAGAAAAGAGAGGATGGGGAGTTCCTGCCCCCCCTTATCCTTGGCAGCTGCCTCTTTCTGGGGATGCAGCCCCGGCCAGGCTATTGGGAGACCCTGGTAGTTGCTCTTAGCAGAGTGAGGGAGGGCTTGTCTCTGCAGAACCCCAGGCTGCTGTGGGGTGATGAACACCCAAAGAAGTAAGGAACACCCAGCAATCCTGTTTCTGTGCCCCTCACAAGGCTCCTGCTACCTCATGACAATGCCTCCTCCTTCACATCCTCACTGTCAGTGTGACTGGTCCCATGTCACGGAGATCCACAGATAATCTTGAAATCTCTGGGACTAAGATGATTAGGTGTTTTACATATCACAAAGCTTGTTGGGAAATACAGATACAAATGCTCTCCGTGTTCAGAGGAAGCTGCACACTCTGAACAAGAGCCTGCTGGACACCAGGCTAACACATGCATCTACACACACCTTTGAGATGCAACCGAGCTTGGCATCTGGGGGTTTTGGGCCATGAGTAGCAACTGAGAGCCACAGGCAGAACCCGAAGGTACCAGCAGGGAGATGCTGGGATTGGATGCAGGTCTGTTTTATCTCTCCCCTGTTTGACAGAACGAGCACTAGTTCTTTTCTTACATCAGCAGCTGCTGATGTACGTTTCTGCACAGGGACCTCTGCCTTCATGTGCCTTGGAGGTCAGTTGTGCTGCAGCTGGGACAGTGAGGAGAGGACTCTGGCAAGTTAATGGGATTTGGTCTCTGGTGTGGAAGTATCAGCGCTTTCATTGTCCTTATAGGCATGTGCCAGAGGATTGTGGACACGTGGGTCCTGGCGGAAAGGCTACAGCTTTGTAGCTCAGGAACTGTTTTTAAGGCTGATTGGAGCTGGAAGATGCAAGCTGGACACCAGGGCTGTTTCTGATGGAGATCTGAGGAGGATGGTCCTACACGCATGTGGTAGCAGAGAACATGGTCTTTGAGACTGCACCTTCTTGCAGGATCTTGGGAAGATCTCACCCTCAACACTGGTGAGATCCTGTGCTGCTGCTGGGCAGGTCTAAACTCCACCAGCGTATTAACCCAAAACCCTGGACGGACAATGGGCACATCACTCTTTGGACCAGAAATGATTTTACACCTTGCTTGCCTTATGTCAGGCCTCCAGCATGCACTGGTGTGTTTTCCCATGGTGCCCCAGAAGAAGATGGCAGGTGGCTGCTGCTACAAATTGTGTGCACCTTGTGAACAGCAAACTGCTTGACCCCATCAATCCTGTCTGCTGGGCTGGGGTTCACTGGAACAAACATTTCCTTGCTGTGACAATTAGGCATCACGAGGGCACCCTGTCCAAACTGGGGACACAGCTGATCTTTCAGGAACGGCTGCTGTGCTGCAGCAGGGGAAGGCTCGACGTTGCTGAGACCCCACAAAAGCCAAACCACCCTTACGAGCACACTCTTTCCTAGGGCTGTTTATTGTTTGTACCTAAGACTGATCCACCAGCTGAGACAAACCAGCTCCCACCACAGTCTGCCCATGTCTGAGGCCTCAGCACACCTTGCGCCCGTGGTTGCATGGAGACCACGGTGCCCAGCACTCGCGTCAGACCGCAGCCTGCGGGTGCCAGGGCTCTCCAGATGTGAGCCCAGGGCTGCCCCTTCTGTGCCGAGCAGCGAGGGCACAGCAGGGCCCCCGCAACCAGTGCTGCTACCGCAGTGAGGGTGACAAACCTTCCAGGCACCAGGAATCCCAGGAGATGGCCAAAGCAGGGGAGCGTCCCACCTAGCTCCTCATCACGTCCGCACCGAGGGCTGCAGCAGTGTGTGGCAGGACAGCACTGCCCATCTGCTCAGGAGCACCCATGTCACTGCTGACACCATGCAGGATGTGCTGGTGGCAGTGCTGCGGTGGTTCCCCTCTGGCCGCAGGGCTCGTGCTGTGCCAGGAGCCCCATGGTGTCCTCCACTCAGCTCCTGGCTCCAGCCAGGCCCCTGCGGAGGTGTAGGGCAGGTAGGTGCCAGGAAGTGCTGAGCAGTGTTAGGGTTGTTTCTGAGCCATGATGTCCTGGATGCAGGTGTACAGGAACATGTACTGGTCCTACAAAAGAGAAAGGGGGGTCTGGAGTCAGCTTTATGACAAAGACCTGCAGGTTGCGGGACTAACCCTGCAGTTTGCCTTAAAAGGTCCTAATTAACCAACAGTGTCTGATGGTAGAGCAGAATTTGCTGTCTCAGGTGTTCCATGCTTGTCCTTGCCACCAGAATTGCCTAGAAAGGAAGAATCAGGCCTGGTGCTGTGTTTGCGCCATGTTTGTTTCCTCCTGCTTCATCATCCCTGTGATGGGGATGAAAGGAACATCTCCATCGGAGATGGGGAGGAACAATGTCATCTGAATTCTTCGAAGTGCCCTGGTGGCTTTTAGATGTGCCATGGTGTTTGCATCCAAAACAAGACTGAAGAGCAACTCCTGCGATGCTACAGGGCAGCGAGTGGGGAGAGCTCAGCGCTGGTGGTGTGCACAGGGTCTGCAATGACCCGAGGCCATGAGGGAAGATCTCTGGAGCAGGAGTCTCCCTTGGTGATAGTCTGGACAAACCTGAGTCAAGGGCTGACAGCACACCAGGGTAGATCTTTGCAAGCCCTCAGAGACAGACAAAAAGCTCTGTGTGGTCCTAGTCCAGTTGCATTGTTTATCCTAAGATCACCAAAGTGATCCATCAGCACCAAGTACGGATCCAGAACTCTCTGTGGATTTGACATGAGGTTCTGCTCAAATGTCAGGCTGCTCCAAAATGATGCTGGGCTACCAAACCCCTGGGACTGACCACTGCCACGCCAAGGCTCCAGGAAAGGCAAGGTGTGGGAAAAGGAAATGGGGTTGTACGCAATGCAGAAAGCTGGAGGGCAGGGCCAGCCTGCAAATGCTGTGGGGTTGAAATCACATGGTAGCCAAGAAGGGCGGATTAGGGACCCAACAGAGGGGCCCCGAACAGCTCGCTAATGCGCTGGCTAAGCTGCAAGTCACGAGGAGCCTCCTCCCCTGTGGGCAGTGGGTTTAGCCCCACCGAAGGGCCGGGAAAGCCACAGATCACACAATGGCTGTGGTTCCAGGTCATCAGAGCATGTTTTCAATGATCCCAGCCTGATTGTGAAATCGGGAGTGACAGCCCAGGATTGATTTCAGACCAGGCACACTCAATGCCTGAACAAATGCAGGAGCACACCTCCAGAGACATGGGCTGCTCTGGAGCGGGGGAATGCTTAAATACCTGGTGGTTACCCACACGCAGTCCCTCAAAGGTTCATCTTCCCATTTGCTTGGCTACAAACCACTCCAAAAAATCATCTGATGCCCCCAGCATGACAACAGCGTACCCGGCAGAGACAAAGGGGTCCTGGGGAGCCCCTGCGGTGGTGGGAGGGCCTGGCAGCCACGCGGCAGCGGTGTGGGCTGGAGGGCAGCCCTGCCCGTCCTCCGCTGCGATCAGAGCCACCGCTCCTCGCGGCAAGGTGGGGACGCAGCTGCCTCTGCTGCTCCCCCTCAGTGGGGCAGCGGCTTTTGAACGGCACTTGCTGTGCCTTTATGGGCACATTGTGTCTCTGCTCTGCAAGACCGCTGCTGAAATACAAAAGAGCTCTGAAGCAGGGGCAGCGGACGCCTTGCCCTCCTCCGGCTCCCAACATGCACATGGTTCACATTAATTAAGAATGTGATTAGCTCCTTGCAGGCAGCTCTGCAGCTGGGAAGCCCTGGAGAGATCTGCCCTAATTCTGCTGTCCCCTGTGGGAAGGGTTTCCAGGGATGCTGCATCAGCTCGTTCAGCAAATGAAAGCACTGCCTGGGGAGCATCTGTGCCTCTGGTGCCCATCCGGAGCGGCAGCCTGGGAGGCTGTGCTGGCACGGCAGGGCAGGGCAGGGCAGGACACGGCTGTGGCACCGCGGTCCACACGGCTGCAGGGCAGCACAAACGTGGCAGCACATCCCCTCGCAAGCAGCACCAGTGCTGGCAGCAAGCAGGGGTGGGGAGCAGGCTCCAGACGTTGGGGTGCGGCAGGGAAAGGCACCAGACAAAGGTAAACGTGGCAGGTTCTGGGTGCCCGGGCTGACAGCCGTGTTCAGAGGCCAGGAGTGGGCAGGCAGGTTTGCCGTGTAGGATGAAACCTGTGCTTCATGCTTTCCAGGGTAGAATGGGAAGAATACCTTATATTTATCTTGAGCTCATGTGCAATTTAACCTGCTTTAACTCCAGAAATGAGGAGAAGGAAACAGAGAGTGCGCTTAGCCCTCGGTGGCTGGCAGAAGAAGTATGGAATAAATACCTGTGTAGGTGGGATGGGCTCCCAGGTGGCAGGCAGCACCTGGGGAGTGGGCAGCGTGGATGTCCTGTTCTGCCCAGCCCACCACCCTTCTTCCTTCCCACCTACCAGCGTCGGTGTCATGAGACAGCAGCTTCTTGCCAGCTGGAGGGTCACCCCATAGACATCCACAGTTCTCTCGGCTTTCATCTGGTGCAATAGGCAATCCAGGGAGATGAGCGTCCCCATTTGGCTCACGTCACCACTGCAAGGGACAAGGCACAGTCACTGATGCCAGGAGAGGCTGAGCTGAATCTCTCTGGAAGTGGTTACCAGCCCAGGAAGTCAGAGGCCCCATGAGAAAATACGCAGCAACTGAGTACGGTGGGGTTAGGGGACTGTGAGCCCAGAATCATTGAATCATAGAATCATAGAATGCTAGGGATTGGAAGGGCCCCGGAAAGCTCATCCAGTGCAATCCCCCCATGGAGCAGGAACACCCAGATGAGGTTACACAGGAAGGTGTCCAGGCGGGTTGGAATGTCTGCAGAGAAGGAGACTCCACAACCCCCTGGGCAGCCTGGGCCAGGCTCTGCCACCCTCACTGAGAAGTTTCTTCTCAAGTTTAAGTGGAACCTCTTATGTTCCAGTTTAAACCCATTACCCCTTGTCCTACCATTGTTTGTCACCAAGAAGAGCCTGGCTCCATCCTCGTGACACTCACCCTTCTTATATTTATAAACATTAGTAAGGTCACCCCTCAGTCTCCTCCAAACTAAAGAGACCCAGCTCCCTCAGTCTTTCTCCATAAGGGAGGTGCTCCACTCCCTTAGTCATCTTGGTTGCCCTATGCTGGACTCTCTCCAGCAGTTTCCCGTCCTTCTTGAACTGAGGAGCCCAGAACTGGACACAATATTCCAGGTGTGGTCTCACCAGGGCAGAGTAGAGAGGAAGGAGGACATCTCTTGACCTGCTGACCACCCCCCTTCTAATACACCCCAGGTCTAGGAGTTAAAAATCCCCATGCTGACCAGGGACACGGGACCCCAAAGTGCCCATTGAAGGAGCCTGGAGATGCACTCTGCCCTGTGTCCCTCACCCAAGCCAGCTCTGCCATGTGCCGGCTGTGCTGGCTCCTGTGTGCTCTCCCCAGCTGCAAGCAGATGAGGATGTCAGGGCTGCTCCCAGGATCCCAGCAGTCAGCACAGGGATGGCCTGGTCACCTAAGCCCAGGAATGCCAGCTCCATTCATGCCTGCCCAAGCCCAGCCCTGTTTTCCCTCTCCCAAGTGCTTGGCAGAGCACTGCTTCATCTGGCCTCCCAAGCTTCCCTGGCTCTCATGGACCCACTCTCAACATGCCCCAAAACACTGGTGTCCTTGGTGGGGGGCACAGGCTTGCTGGTGGCCATGCCAGGGTGCTGTGCAGCCTGGTGGGTACTAGCTCTGGGAGGCTGCCCATGAACAGAGCAGCAACGTGATGTACCTGCAGTGCAGAAGGAGAGGACCGGCTCTCTTTCGGTGGGGCATGCACTGTCTGACAGCAGTGAGGAGTTCCACCAGGCTCTGGACATCTGGCTGTTTCTTGCTGCTCCAGAGCATGTATAGGAACTGTTGTACCTGCCTCTCCTTTGCTTTCTTTTCCTGGTGAGACACAAAGAATAATTGACACGTCTGTTGGGAAGAGATGAGTGAGTTTTGATGCAGAAGGGTCCCACCTCTCCAATCGTTAGGCTTTCCTGAGCTAACTGCTGGCTTCTGTAAAGCTGTTGAGGCAATCTCTGCTGGGGCATTGCCCATCTCCCTGCAGGTGGTATGGCGCCTCTGGCAATGTGCTCTCCTTCCCCACGGCACCCTGACCTGCCCCTTCAGAGGGAGACTGAGAACTGTGTGGGCCTTTGCTAAGAGGGTCAGAAAGACCCTTCAGCAAAGGGCGGGTAAAGCCTGCGAGCCTCTCCTGTGCATCTCCTGTGTCCACTCAGATGTTCTTCTGGATGTGGTAATCTAGATTCCCTCCTGCATTTGTGGACTGCTGGCGTTCTGCTCTTGCAGCTCAGCCAAGTCTCCACAGACCTTTGAGCACTTGCCCCTACAGACCTGTTTCCTAGCAGTGAAGAACATCCCAGGCAGTGGGAGCCAGGCCAGCCCTGTCAACACATACGTGTTTCATTTTGAGCTGGATGCACCTCCATCCGGAAACGAGCTTCTCTGTGCCACACTGGATGGTCAGCATTTTTGTGCAGAGCGAGTCTCCTTCCAGGGGCCAGCACACCTCACTTGGGACCTGTACACAACAGCAAGTTTGACTTCAGGTTGATGGTTGCCATATTTCAGATCGGTCACCATCGCAAGGGTCTGTGATTGGGTTGGACCAAGAGCACCACCACCGTTACTCCATGACAGTTCTTCCCTTGCCTAAACCCTGGGGGAATTTTTGGAAACAAGAGCAGATTTCAGCCAGTTTCCCTGTTAACACAGAGCTGCCTGGCAGTGGGAATCTACCCAGCAAACACTCTCTACCTCAGATGGACAGAAGCGGGAGCTGCTGTCTTTGGGTGCCATAGAGATGCAGCTTGAAGAGTCCATGGCTATGGACTGCATTGTGGGCAGACAGAACCTGTCTCCTATGACAAGCAGTTGGAGCACTTTGACACAGGAAAGGTTCAGCTTTAGCCAAGCTGGATCTGCACCCAGGCTTTAGGAGGCAGCAATGACAGTTCAAGCTTTGGAGCTATGCCAGCTTCCAGCTCCATTGAACAGATCCCTGCTCTGCCACAGCACAGGCAGGCACAGCACCTTACCTCCCCCTTCTCCTGACATGGGAGAAGTGTTAGGATGGTGTGAACGTCCTGCTCCCACACCAGGGTCCAGAAGTCCTCCATGGTCAACTTGTCAGGCCCCTGGACAGCCAGATACTCCCGACTGGAGCTGTAGCCCTGAGTGGGGAATGAGACCATCACTCTCCTGCTGAGAGGGTGGCACAGTTACCTTGTCAGCCCAGGTGGTTGCAGGAAAGGCCAGGAAAAGAAGGTAAATCAGCAGGTCAGGGGCAAAGAGAGAGGAGAAAGGACTGAATGGGGGAAGTGAGGACAGCCCAGACTGGGCTGGTGAGGGAAGACACATGCTCAGTGTTCCTTCACAGGCAGCAGGGAGCAGGGGCACAGTGAGGAAGGGGGAGCACCACCTGCTCCCTGTGGGACCCCAGCACAGGGGTGGGCACGGCTGTGGGGTTACGACTTACCGGGACCTGCCACACCTGCAGGAGACCTGAGAAAGGGCCTTGTTCCAGCAGGGAAAACTTCACTCTGGAGCGATCATCTGCAAAATATGTGGGAGGTGGAGGGACCCAGGGCAGCCCTGTGCTCACACAGCTCCTGCAGACCATCAGCTGCAGAAACCCAACACCCCATTCACCCTTTCTCTTTAAAGGTGCTCCCTTCTGCAGTACTCTAGTCCAGCTCATGGACATCGGTCCCCAAAAGACAGGACCCTATCCCAATCTCCTGATCAAAGAATATGTGTGGTGCAGGTTTCTCAGTGTCTTGGCCAATGGAGATCTGCATATCGCCACAGACAGAGAGACTGCAGATGCTCTGGGCCCCTGTTCCAGTGTCTGGCCACCTTCATGGAGACTCCTTTTTCCTTATACTAAGTTGAATTACTCTTCCAAATCATGCCCATTGCCTCTTGTCCTTCCAGGGTGCATCTCTGAGAAGACTACATTTTCCGTGTGCCCTCACAGCAGGCAGTTGAAGACAGCAAGATCTCCCCTTTTTCTTCTCTCCTCCAGGCTGAACAAACCTGCCTATCTCAGTCCCATACATCACGTGCTCCACCCCCAAAACACCTTGGTAACCTTCTGGTGGACTCACTCCAGTGTGTCAAGATATTTTCCTGTACTGTGGAGCACCAGTTCTGGCCCAGCCTGTCTATACACAGGTACGGGAAGGAAGGGAATGAAAGGTGTCACAGCACTTACATGGGAGGATGCTGGAAGAGGGCCGTGTGTGCTGGTTGCCTGAAGATGGTGTTGCAGAGCTGGCTTCTTCCTTGACAACCTCCAGGAGGGTCTGCCAGAGTGAAAGAGAGTGGAGGAAGCGGTGAGCAAGGGAGAATCCAGAGGAGCAGGAGCAACTGGGGACTCCTGAGAACACCTGGCCTGGCAGAGGGGTGGTCACGGCTGTGCATGCATGCACGGCTGCACCTCTCTGTAACAGAACGGTGTTCAGGTAGGTCCCAACCCTTAATGAGGTGTGGGAAGGAGGGCATCGTGGACAGACCCTGATGAGTGAGGGAGCTATGAGCCTGGGGGTGCCAGGCCACGGAGAAGGAATGCTGCCAGGACAAATCATGGAGACTGGGGCATGAGACCCACTCAGGAGGCACTTCTTGGGTGTCCCCCCGCCTGAGGAGGTGCAATCACTCCCCAGGTGCCCCCAGTGCATATGGCCACGGCAACGCTCCTTGCACCCTGCCCAGAACCGCTCTCACCTCGTACTCCCTCAGGAAGCCCATATGGGACTTGGCTGCTTTCTGGGCGTAGTGCTGAACAAAGCTTTTCAGTGGGATGGGGCAGGACCTGGGGAGAGAAACTGGGGGTGAGGGTGAGCAACCTCAGCAGCACCCAGGTTGTGCCTGCAGTAGGTGGACAGGCACCTTCACCACTCAAACGCTGGGGCCCTCACAGGTCCACAGCTCACTTCTGCTCTGTGCCACCTGCTTGCCCCTAGACAAAGGCAGGTCTTAGGTGTGGCACTGCCCAGGGCTCATTCCCAAGATGCAGCAAGGACAAGGGCATCCTGTTCTGCATGAGGGAGGGGACAACTGGGCTATAAAGAGAGATGTGTGACCTCCAGATGTAGCCTCAGAGACAAAGAGGTAGGTGGGCAAAGTCATGCCCAGCCTGACCCTGCTCCCTCCTCTTGTTAGAAGGGACATCCCAAGGCCACCCAGCTGCCATCAGCCCCTCCAGTTTGAACCCATCTCCCTGCTGGCTGGGAAGCCAGGGGCTGATCGAAGTTCCTTCCCCAGGACAGCTCTGCAGCTCTTCAGAACTGGTGGTGTAGCCCGGGAGACTGACACTGGAGGAAAGAGGAAGGGACTGGGCCCTCCCAGTGTGCCCAGTGACACAAACCTAGCTCTGCACTGGGCTCCCCATGCTGCCGGGAACAATCAGCCCTCAAAACACCGTCAGCCTGGGCTTCCCCATCATTCTGACCTGAAGCCAAGGCAGCTGGGGTCAGGATCCCAGCTTGTCACCTGAAGGGGCTGTGGGTCAGGGTGGGTGGCAGGCAAAATGCAGCAGGCCCTTACCTCTCTGTCCCTGATAAACCCAGGAGTGGCTCCTCCAAGATCTTTTCCAGGATACAGCTGTGCAGGAAAATGTACTGGGACTGGAAGGCAAAGACAGACAGCAGCGCAGAGCATTACACCACGTAGACAGTATGAAGGGGTGGGTATGGCACTGCGAGGGGGCAGAGGGTGCCCTACACTCATGCCCCAAAAGCCCTATATTTGTGCCCAAAAGGCCCTGGCTTCTTCAGTCTCAGAGCCCCTGGATCGCTGCACTGGGTCTGTCTGTCTGTACTGAAGGGTAGTACTGGCACTTGTCCCAGCCCTAAGTAACTGGGCTGTGGCCATCACAGGCCAAAGAAATGGTGTGGGACAAGAACTGCCTGCAAAGGTTGGATGCTACTCCTTGGTGCTCTGGGGTGTTTCTGAGCCTGCTGGGAGGACTGAGACTCTACATGTTGCTGTTGTGGGTCAGGCAGGGAATAAAACTCCTGGAGATGCCCACAGCTGAGCAATTTCCACTGCAGCTGAGCTGCTGCTTTGGGTGGCACTGAGACACAGTGTCAGACTGGGGACCAGTCTGGGGGTGCTGGGGCTGCCCTGCCAGCTCACCTGTCTGCCAGCCCAGGCAGCTTTTATATCATGGAGCAAGGGCCCTGGGGGGATGGGGGAGCAGAAGCCTTACCAGCGTCTGAATCATCAGGTAACGGTTCATCCGCAAGGTGTAAACAACACCAAACACGTCCACGACCTTCTCCTGCTTCATCTGCTGCAGCAGCTGGTCCAGGGCAATGAAGGTGCCACTGCGGCCCACCCCAGCGCTGAGAGCACAGGCAGCCAGGGTCAGACATCGCCTGATGCCACAGCCGATGGGCTCCCCTCCCGCTGCTAGAAACGGCTCCCAGATGCTGCACCCTGGGGCACTGGTCCCCGCACAGTGTGGGGCTGAGGAGCCATTCAGGCTTCCTTGGGTTGGTGCTGACCGTCTCCAGCTCCCGCATCCCCTGGGACTGTGGGGCAGGGTGCAAGCAAACCTGCAATCACCCAAGCAGGAGGCTCTCTACAGACCAGTCTCCCGGGCATTGCTTTCCCTTCTGGTTTGTGCACGAGCAGGACACTTATACCCATGCCATCTCCCATCATCCCCTCCAGCCATTCCCCAGCGCAGAGCCGCACCTGCAGTGCACGAGGGTCGGTCCTGCGTCCTTGGTGCTCTGGATGTGCTCCCGGACCAGCTCTCTGAAGGTCATAATGGAAGTCGTGGACTCCGGGATCCCGTGGTCAGGCCACGCTGTGTAGTGCAGGTGGGACACATGCCGCTCTGCCCGGAGACCCTCCTGCCAGGGGGATGTTGGTGACTGATGTGCAGCTCGATGGGACAGGGACATGCATGCACCCCACAGTCCAGGAGCACCCGGGGACTTGGGGACACCCAGCTCAGCTGCGGTGAACAGCCAGCACCAGGTCTGCTGCACTGACTGGTGACTCCTGCTCCCCTGTCCTCCTCCACCATCTCTTGCCATGGTGAGGCATGTGGAGGTGGCAAGGAGGAGACCTGCCTTTGGCGGATGGGGAACATGCCCTTGGAGCTGCAGCCTGTGCCCCAGTGCAGGGACATGGAAAGGAGAGAGTGAGGGTGGACAGCAGGGGACATACACTTTGAGAGGGACAGACTGCTCCGCAGGGGCTTGGGTCTTTGAACCCCACTAATGGCAGGGAAAGGAGATTATATCACCACCACCACCAAGGACAAAAACCACTGCATCCCATGCAAAGACCCAGCCCTTGACAGGTCCTTGAAGTCCCTTCCTCTTGGATCCTTACTCACGTGCCACAGTTTGAACTCGCGCATGGTCCACTCCTCAGAGCTGCTCTGCATCAGCAGGTGGACCCGGACCTGTCCATAGGAGACTGGGGCAGATTCGGATGGCCAGTAATGATCACAGAGGACCTAGAGTACAGGCAAGACACAGTCCCAGTAAGACCACTGAGGGCTCAGGTCTGAGTGTATGATCTCCTGGCTTCCTGGGAGCATGTGGAGAGCAGCAATTGTGCAGGGAGCCAAGGCAGGTCTTAGGGAGCAGGAAGGGGTGCTACCCCTGCCCACAGCACTCCCCCACTGCCCCTTTGTTTGGGTCTCAGCCTCCTCCAGAGAGAAGGACCTGTGTGGGTCCCATCATCCCTGGAGACTGTTGGAACAGTCCATGTGAGTTGGCTCATCCAGAGGCAAATGGTAATTTCAGATTATATGTGCAGAAATGTCTGAGGGTGATGGGCATGGTTGCAGCTGAGTTCCACGTCTGCCCCTTCCTACCCCAAGCTAACACCGAGCTGCACAATTCAGCCTCTGTTCCCTCCACCTGCACGTCAGGGAAGCTGTGTGGCCTGCGCTTACTCTGGAGCAACATCTGAGCCGGGGCTGGTGGAGGGAGCAAACCCAGTCCTGGGCTCAACTCACACGATCAGGTCTGGGCTTTGCTGGGGCTGACACATGGAAGCCCAGCAGTGGTGACCTACCCGCCCATTCTCCATGCACACTGTCAGCATGATGATGTTGCAGACGTTCTGCTCCCACACCAGCCTCCAGAAGTCCTCTATCGTTTTCTTCAAGGGCCCTTGGGTAGCGATGAACTCTTGCGGGGATGTATAGCCCTGAGCAAGAGGCAAACAGGAGGAGTTGGCAAGTTGCCGACGCAGGTGGATCCTGCCCTGTGACAGAGTCGGTGCCTGCTCTGCTTTTGTGGTAGAGGGAGAAGTGTCCGTTGCCCTTAGCCCATGTGGACACACTTGCCAGGCAGCTGATCTCAGAAGCATCTGATTTCACAGGAAGCACGTGCTGCCCAACACATGCTTTCTACGTACTTGGCTTAAAGACGTGACCCCCCCACCATTTCCCTCCAAGCAGTTCCTCATTCAGCTTAACCAGAGGAAGACAGATCTGGATCCTTTTTGTGCTCCTCAGTCACTGATGGAGGAGGGATGAGCATGCAGGGTGTCAGGCTGCTCCTTTTCCCCTTGGACACACACATGCCCCGCGGATCCACACACCCGCACATGCATGCTGCGTGCCCTGCCTGTTACCTGTGAAAATCTCCTGGATGGGGGGTGTGGGCACAGCTCCAGGGTTGTTCAAATGCAGCTGCACAGACCAGAAGGAGAAAGAGCAGACAGACAGACAGGGCAATAAGCTGGGAGAGGATGGGAAGAGGATAGTCCTCAAGAAGAAAGCAGAAAGCCTTGCCAGTCTCCCACACTCACACCTCTGCATTCACAGCACTTGCGATCTGATGATCTCCATCAACCCCTGCTGAAGGGCAGCTACACATCGCCACCTGACCACAACTCCTGGCCAGTCTGTGCCAGCTGTGGCTTCAGCAGCAGCTCTTGCCCTCCAGCCCTCACAACCTCGATCCAGACAGAGTTCCTCTGATGGTGTCCCATGGCCATGCCTCTGTGGGGAAGGCAAGAGGGCACTCACAGGCATGAAGTTGGCATTGATGTAGTCTGAGTGTGGGTCCTCCCCAAGCTGGCTCAGCTTGACACGAGAATGGTCATC
The DNA here is from genome assembly GCF_036013475.1 of Columba livia. NCBI lineage: Eukaryota > Metazoa > Chordata > Aves > Columbiformes > Columbidae > Columba > Columba livia. Next base: position 1,518,323 of record NC_088623.1, on the reverse strand, counting down.
TGGAAGAGACCATACACACGTGATCTTCAAGACAGGTCCTCACCAAGACATGGCCATCTCACTTCAGCAAGGCTTTTGACACAGTCTCTCACAACCTCCTCATAGGCAAGCTCAAGAGGTGGAGGCTGGATGAATGCATGGTGAGATGGGTCATGAACTTGGCTGGATGGCAGAACTCAGAGGGTTGTGATCAATGGTGCAGAGTCTGGTTGGAGGCCTGTAGTTAGTGGGGCTCCCCAGGGGTCAGTACTGGGTCCAGTCCTGTTCAGTCTTTTCATCAATGACCTGGATGAAGAGACTGAGTGCACCTCAGCAAGTTTGCTGATGATACCAAACTGGGAGGAAGGGCCAACACACCAGAAGGCTGTGCTGCCATTCAGAGACCTGGACAGGCTGGAGGGCTGGGCAGAGAAGAACATGATGAAGTTCAACAAGGGCAAGTGTAGGGTCCTGCACCTGGGCACCAGTACAGGTTGGGGTTGACCTGCTGGAAAGCAGCTCTGCAGTGAAGGACTTGGGTGTTCTGGTTGACAACAGGTGGACCATCAGTCAGCAATGTACCCTTGTGGCCAGGAAAGCCAATGGTATCCTGGGGTGCACTAGGAAAAGTGTGACCAGCAGGTCGAGGAAGGTTGTTCCTCCCCCTCTGCTCTGCCCTGGTGAGGCCCCATCTGCAGTACTGTGCCCGGTTCTGGGCTCCCCACTTTAAGAAGGACAAGGAATTACTGCACACTGCAGTGCGAACTCCCACCCTAGATGCTGTGGGGAGGAGGGACGAGACAGCACTTACAAGGCAGCACGTGGGGATATCTATTCTTGGAGACATTTTCTGGTAGCTCAGACTCCACTTTTGGCTGCTCCTTTCCAACTTCCTTCAGCTCCTGTGAGACAGGGAGAAGATAAGAACAAATGTCTCTCTGGATTGCTCCTGGTCAACCCAGCTCCCTGCTCATGGTCAGCATCTCCGGTGGTTCAGGGGGGTCATCTACACACAGGGAACTGCTCTACTCCTCCCTCTGTATGGCCTGTGAACTCTGAACCATAGGTGGCTTTTCCAACAACATTGTTTGTATTTGAAAGAAAGAAAGCCTGAGAACAAGTTTTGAGAAAACCAAACCAAAACAAACCAAAAATGTTTTAAGAAATCAAAAATTTCCGAGCATTTTGTTCTGAGAAAACAGAAACACCTCATGCTGTGAAAACAGAAATATCTTGTGCTGCTTCTGCCTCTGTCCTCACTCAGAAGGCCCGAAAAGGGTGATCTGAGCAGGGTTTGAAATTGATGATGGGACTTTCAAAGGTGCTGGCAGCGGATCAGTTCCGAGCCTGCAGATGTTGGCAGCGCGAGCCAGCGAATGCAGACTGAGGGGAATTTCACAGCCTCCTTTTGGCTGCAGGTTCTTTTCTAACACTGTCAAGGTGGATCTCATTGCAACACCACTCAGCATCTTCATCTCCAGTCCAGGTTAGGGGCCCTTAGCTTTTTCCACCAGCAGCTAGGGACAGTATTGGTTCAAGCTCACACCACAGACAACACGTGTTTCTGCCAGAACTTGAACAAAACAGGTTTTGAGTATAGGAACTGCCTGATCACTTGGTCCATCCAAGCTTTGGCTTCCAAGACTGCCTAGTAGGGTGCCTGGATTGCTAGAGAGATGGGTTACTGTCCCTGGACACAAGGAGTCCACAAAGGCCACCCAACAGCTGGGGCATGAGCTACCTAGAGGGGAAGTTAAGTCTCACGTCTAGCAGGAGTGTCATCTCACCTCAAACTCCTGGAAAAAGGCTTGGTTACCACTTGCTGTCTTCATCTCATAGTACTGCTTGAAGTTCTGTATAGGAATTGGCCGATGGATGTTTCTGCATGAAATGAAGTCCAGAGGAAAACTTGCCTTAGCTACAGGGAGGTCTGACAGGTGGCCAATGAGACAGCCCAGCCTGGAGACCCGCAGTACTGGGATGCACAGACAGAGGGACGGTTTGTAGCCCTCATCATTGCCCAGGAGAGTGGGTCTGACAGAGCATTGGCTCAATATTGAGAGGGATTTCAGGATGATGAGGATACTCTCCTATTGCAGAAGCCTCGCAGAGGAGGTGTGGACAACTCATTGACTTGGAATGGAGCTGCGCAATAAATACTGAACAAGGGAGAACTGAAGGAGAGGAGAGAGAGTTGGATTTTTCCTGAGTCGAAGCATGAGAAAGGAAGAAGGTGAAGTGCCCTGGGACTTGCAGCCAGGACATGCACAGAGGGAAGACCCCAGCACTCACCTCAGGCTGTAGGTCACCATTTCCTGGGGCAGGCTGCTCTTCTTGGTTCTAGAATCAAAGCATGGGAGATGTTGCTGTGAGTATATGGTGTGATGCTGGCTCATGGACCAGACAGCTCACATCAGGACACTACCCTGCACACCTGCAGGGTTCTGTGAATTAATGGCACACAGGCAGCTCCCCTCTCTCCTCTGCCTTTTTCCTCTGTGCTTGCCAAGCATGACTGCACCAGCGGGTGTCCTGGTTTGCCTAAATCATTTATACCCTCTCACTGCTTTTCCTCCCGGACTGGCATTGAAGGCTGGGTTTATCAGCCTGGACCCACCACGCAAGAGTCACCTCATCCTCACCTCTTTGCTCTGAGCTGTTTCCAGTAGACCAAAGCAAAAATAGCTGCAAGTGTCAAGAGAAATCCCACAATGATTCCAGCAATTATTGGAATTGAGAATGGAGTTGCATCTGCACTGGATCCAGCAGCTGGAATAAAAAAGAGATAGAATGGATAGAATGGACAGAGATAAGAGTCAGTAAGTGGCTGCATTTTCTCTACTATATCAGCTACAGCCTGTGATCTCCCTCTCTCTTCCCATTACCAGTCTGTTAATTATCTGTAACCTACACAGCCGGGAAGGGAAGATGACATTCTCCATCTTACCTGAGAACATGGTGAACGTCACTGCGGGGGCCACTGGGTCGTATTTGGTGAAGGCAGCGATGCTGAACCTGGGGCAAAGCAGAGTCCTGCCATCAGGGACAATCTGAACTGAGCACAGCACCCATGCAGCCAGCAGCAGGAACTCCCAAGGGAACAGGACAGCTGACTCTGTTTTGAAATGCTGTATTGGAAGAACCTGGTTTTCTGGTAGGGACTTAGGGAGTGCCTAGAAATGGTCTTTCCTCCCTTTTCTGACTCTTGGACAAGTTTGTTTTGCTTAGGAGAACATGAGGAAATGTTCAGAAAGCACAAATGGGAATCAGCTCTCCTCCAAAGGGTTGTTTGAAGAGACCAGTAGTAAGTTTCTACTCTCTTATAAATAAAAAAATAGTACCAGTCCCAGTACGGACCACTGAAGGATGCCACTTGTCACTGGTGTCCATCCAGACATTGTGCCATTGACCTCTACCCTCTGGACATGACCATCCAGCCAGTTCCTCACCCATTGAACAGTCCACCCATCAATCCATATCTCTCCAATTTAGAGAGGAGGATGTTGTGGGAGACTGTGTCAAAGGCTTTACAGAAGTCCAGATAGACTCTCAGCAACTTCTATCACTAGTCAGCCACGTTTATCAGCCTCAGCTTTCATCTCTCCTCTCCCCTCCCTGCCCAGTTACACTGATGTTCTCCAGAGTGCCAGCCCCTGTATCCCTCAAACACCGCTCGGTGGAGCAACCCCTGGGGTCCACTGCTGGGGTTCTGAGGAGAACAAGGGTGAGGGGACACCCAGGGGCTGGTGGCACCTTGCAGGGACACATGCAGTTCCTTTTCTCCTCTAGCCCCTTCCCCTCAGGAAGGTGTTGATGCCTCTCACCTGTACTGCTCGTTGGCTTTCAGCTTCCCATTGCACGTTGCCCTGGACTGGCCACACTCCTCTGTTCCCACTGGCACTCGCCAGGTTTCGGTGGAGCTCCTGGAGCTCGGATGGAAGGGATTGGGGATTAGCACAGCCAGGTAGGAGTCCTCTGTCCCATAATAGTGGTCATACCATGTGCTGGACATGATTTCCTGAGTGGGCCTCAGCACTGAAGGGGAAAGTACAAGGTGACAGTGGTAGTCTGAAAGTGGTAGTCCAGGGGGGCTGCTGCCCTCCAGGGAGCCGCTGCAGATGGGGATGTGTAGGGGCACTTACGTGAGTCATTAGTGGTTGCAATGACACCATAATACTCGATCTGGCCATTCTCCTCGCTGAACAGGTCAGATGAAATGATAACTGTGGAGCTGGCCTCCACCTGGAAGATGTCTGCTCGCAGGGGTGGAGGCAGGGCTGGAAAAGGAACCAGCAAGCACAGCCTGTTAGTGTGTCCCTGCTCCCACAGACTCACCATACACTGTTCCCAGCATCACTGCCCAGAGCCCTGGCCCACTGCAGTTCAGTGCAGGACCACACGGGCCTCATGGGCATCTGAAAGAGAACCCAAGTTTAACTATCAAAGCTGAGTGTCTTCTCCTGGGCTCTCTGGAAAGGCTGTGGGAAAGAAGGGGACTCACCCTCCACTGTTGTGTTGCAGAGCAGAGTCACAGCCTGGCTCCTCATTGTGTTCCTGCCCACTGTGCTCACAGTGATCTGGTAGGATGAGTTTGGTTCCAGCCCCTCCACACTGGCCTCGTTCGTAGGGATTCTCATAACATACTTGGAGGTGGGAATTCCATCAGAGAGTCTCTCTGTCACCACCTCATAAGCCTCCACATCTCCAGGAGAGCTTGTCCAGTTCAAGTAAAAGCTCCTTGACTCAGGTAGGCATTGCACATCCTCCATGGGATTTGGCACTGTGAAGGAGATATGGCAGGACTTATTGGATCAGAGAAATCCCAGCCTCAGCCCATGCATCAGTCCAGAGCCCCTGTGGTCCTCTACTGCCTGTCCCTAGGTCAATGGAGGGGAGCAGAGCTGGACATCTGTGAGCCTTCTGTGCCAAGGGCCACAGGACAAGGTGAATGGGTCAGGGCCTGGGCAGAAGTCTTACGGGAGAAGCAGACAGAGAGCTCTGCAGTGTTCTCTGCTTCACAGGTAGCCAGGCCACAGGGTGATGTGAAATCTCTGTGATGGGGCTAGTTAGGGAGCCGATGGCTACCAGACAGTCACCTTGTTGTTTTTCCTTATCTCCCACCATGAAGACTTCCCATGCTTCTGTTGACCCTCAAGGGTTGATCCAGTCTTGAGGCCACCCAGGCGTCTCTCCCCCTTCCAGCCTGCACTCCCCCCTGCGCCAGCAGCGTGTACCCACCCATCGGCACAGCCAAGGGCTTCGTGCTGCTCCAGTAGGGCCCGGCCACACAGCTCAAGGACACAGAGTAGTTTCTCCCTGGGATCAGCCCCTGAAAGAGGTGCTGGACTTGCCCTCTGTCCAGAGTGTGCCGCCGGGGCAGCGTACTGTTGTGGGGATCCCGCAGCCATAGCTGGCACTCGTCCTGCTGTCCAGAGACACTGTCCCAGGAGATGAGCATCGTGTTGTTCCCTTCAGCAACCACAGAGAGATTTTTGGGAACTGAAGGTGCTACAATGAGAACCACACCAGGGGAGAGTTACTGGCATGCCAGATCGTCTCTTCTATCCTGTAGAGATACAAGTAGAAGATGAGTAATATGCAAGGAAACTTGATGTGTTCAGTGATAACATTTCTGCAGCTGCTGGCTGCCACTACCAGAAATGACCTTTAAATGGCAGTTGGAGGACATGCAGAATGAGGAACATGAGAAGATGGGTTCTTCCTCCTGTTAATTAGCAAGTTTCATTACAGACCTGCCTGAAGGGCTCTGCACATGACTCCCAGCACCCTGCCAGAGGCTGGCTGAGCGTGGGAGCAGAGACCTCTGGATTCCCCAAGCAAAGTGCAGGGACTGTGGGGACAAGCACATGAAAAGGCTTATTGTGCTTATCTGCAATTTCTACATTCCTTAAAAAAAAAAAAAAAAAAAAGAATAAGCCCAGCCTCCCCTTACTTCCCATGCCAGGAATTCTCTGAGTGCCTGGGAGAAAGGCAGCAGGGACGGTAGGGTGTCCCCCTGGCTGAAAGGCCTCGTGGTCTCTCAGGGTGTGGGTGTCCTCTCCCAGAGCTGCACTCCTGCCATGGGATCCCTTGCTCTTTGTTCAGCCACCCATGCCTGGAGGACCCAGCTTGTGTCAACATCAGGGCCATCAGCTGGAGGTCTGCCCTGAGACAGCGACCGCAGCTGTAAGACTGTACTACAGACAGCAGCACTGCCCTGCTCACCCCTCCACCAGGAGCGGCACAGCCCATGGTCCCATCACTACGGTGGTACCTATAGCTGGTACCTATTATCCCAGCCCTGCCCAGCCCCTTTCCACCCCTGGTGCTGAGCCTGGGGAAGGCTGAGCCTCATGCATGACCCAAGGACCTCCAGCTCTTGCCACTTACTTGTCCAGTCACTGATGTTCCCAGAGGAGGCTGCATAGGGCCCCGCCATGGACACCACTTCCAGCAGGTATTTGTGTCCTGGAGCCAGGCCAGAAAAGACGAATTTGCTGGTGCCTTTCCCCACAGATACGTTGGCTGCCACAATACCTGATCCTGAGTGGTACAGGAGGAGCCTGTAACTGTCTTGTCCTTGGGGTTCAGCTCGCCAGGATGCACTCAGTCTGTTGGGATACCCCTGGTTCGTCATATACACATTACGGGGCGCCAGGGGATCTAAAGAGACAAGGATGGGAGATGTCAGTGAAGGGTCTGAGGACATGGCCTGGGTGTCTTGGCAGTGTCATCAGAAGGGTTGCACCACACAGGACAGGGAACTTTGTCCTGGCTGGATGTCGGCATTCACCAGCCTGGAGGCAGCCAAAAGCAGCTTCTGCAGACTTTAAGTAGTGCGTGTCTGAGCAGAGACAGCCCTGTGCCAGCTGAAGTGAGACAAGCAGGGATGGGAGAGGAAGGAGCACCCAGTCCACTGGAGGGGAGAGGAAGGCAAATGTTCCTGTTGGCTGCTCCCTCCTCCGTGCTTCTCCTCTGAATCACAGCCCCTGGAGCTGTAGCTGGTCTAATCCAGGCTGGTGGAGCTGATGGTGAGGGTGGGCACAGCCATGCTCAGTGCTATGGCACAGATGTGCCCTTGGGTTCAGGCAGGGCTTGGGGTCTACCATGAAGGTCAGCGGGGCCATGTCCTTTGCCATGAGCCTTTGTGACTGACCAGCAAGGCACACATCACCCTCAAAACAGGGTACTCACACGTCCAGTTGCTGACGTTCCCTGCAGATGTCTGGTGGGACCCTGCCATGGACACCACCTCCAGCACATACTTGCTTCCCGGGGCCAGTCCCATGAAGGTGAAGTTATGCGTGTCTCTCCCGAGCAAGGTCGTAGCTGCCACCGTGCCCAGCCATGCATGGTACAGGGTCAGTGTGTAGCCATCTCGCCCCCCGGCTGCAGCTTCCCAGGATGCGCTCAGCCTGTCGGGGTGTCCTGTGCTCAGTAAGCGCACGGTGGCTGGAGGCAGTGGGCCTGGGGAGTCACCAGACCTGATGTTAGCGACTGGAGACTGTGCAGAAGGAAGCACACTTGACAGGACATTGTGCAGCAGAACAGATGCTCCCTGAGGACTGGGACACAAAGGCTCCATCCAGCACACTCCTCCTCCTCAATTTTACCTACTCTGTCCCCATCCCTCCTCACCTTTGATGCTGCTCACCATTTGTGATCACTCACATGCCAAGCCTTCATCATTCAGGTCACCCTCATCGCCACAGCCCAGCCAGAACACCTTTGCCACCGCTGCGTGCATATGGATTGTGCAGCACCCAGCTGGTGTGCAGCTGCCCGGGTAAAGCTGGCAGAGCATCTATACTCTGTCCAGCCATAAAATCTTTCTGAGTGGGGAGGAGTGTTGGATTAGTGCATCTACAGAGCAAAGATCCATTCTTCTGGGAGGACTGTGGATTAGCCACTGGCTATACTACATTGATTGATTTTGTCAACCCTTATGGTAATGTGGTTTCTACCTGCTGGAGGAGACTCAGAGAGGGCACAAGCCCTCCTGTATACAGGGAGATGGGGCAGCATGGGCAGGGGGGATATGTCCCCGTGTGGGCAACCCTGCACGTCATCACGTACTTGTGCAAGTCTACAGCTGAACATCCGTGTGTCCATAAGGGTAATGGTGTGCCTGTGCACTAACAGCTGCGTGTTGCACCCATGCACATCTCCAAAGGCATCAGGACCTCTCATCCCTCCCCAGTGCTGCCCAGTTGTGCAACATTGCCCACATCTCTGCAAAGGACACTCATCCAGGCACTCACGTGTCCAGCCACTGATGTTGGGTGCCGCTGCCTGGTATGGTCCAGCCGTGGCACTGGCCTCCAGGGAGTATTCGTATCCTGGGCTCAGGCCCATGAAAGTGAAGTTGTGCGTGTCTCTCCCAAGCGAGGTCATAGCTGCCACAGTGCCCAGCCACACGTTGTACAGGGTTAGCATGTAGCCGTCTCGCCCCCCAGCTGCGGATCTCCAGGACGCGCTGAGCCTGTCCAGGTGCCCCGTGCCCAGCCAGTGCACTGCAGCCGGGGGCAGTGGACCTGGGGGGAAACACGAGTCACTGCCAGGAGCCACGTGCAGGCCGAGAGAAAGGAGATGCTCCATGTCTGTGCCCTGCTGTGCTGCAGGAGGTGGGTCAGCCCTGCTGGGTCCCAAAGGCTGGCTTTGCCCTTGACTCTGTGGCAGCTGCCCCCAGGGACTGCCTCCTCCCTGGTGCTGCCTGAGCCTGCAGATGGCTGTGGACAGCTGCCTGGGACATGGGTGGCCAGGCCATGGGGTCATGCACGGCCTCCTCATGCTCCGGCAGGGCATGAGCACTGGGCGCTCAGATGGGTGGGAGAGGGAAGCAGGATCTGGCTGCACCAGTATGGCTCCTGATTTAAACTGGGAAGGGGGAGATCTGGTAAACGACACGTGGCTGCAATGAGAGCATCATACTCACGTGTGCAGTGGATGGAGCTGGGCGTGCTGTTGTGGAAGGGCCCAGCTGTGGCTCTCACTGTCACCCTGTAGTGGGTGCCGGGGCTCAGTTTTCTGAAAGTGTGACTCCTGGCATCCGCACCCAGCACCATGTGCCCAACACGACTGCGGGAGGTTGGGTCATAGACGTCCACCATGTAGCCTTCTGCTTCTCGCCCGTTTGCTGCCCAGGAGACCTGCAGCATGGAGGCAGCGGGGCTGCCCAGGGTGAGGCTGGCAGGGGCCAAGGGGTCTGGAAAGCAACGGGGAGACAGTCAGCCCTGTGTGTCCACCCACTGCTCTGCCCGGTGGTTCTTCATGCCCTGGCAGTGCCACAGGCTGGACTCCAGCACCCAGACGGCACTGGGTGGTGGGCAGGCTGGTCACTAGGGACTGTCTCAGCAAGCAGCTTGAGGACAAATGGGCAGACAGGGCACACGGCTCTGAGCACAATGTCCCCAGGGCTTGCAACTGGACATGGCAGGGGAGGTAGAACAGCCTTTCAGATGGGCAGCCGGGATGTGCTCTCTGTCACGGAAGGAGTGTGGGCACTGAGCAGAAAGGTGGGATGACTGTGTAGAAGCTCTAGACACAGCAGGGCTGGTTTGGGATGGGGAAGGTGGCAGTGGGTGCTCTGCAAGGTTCAGATAGAGGCTCTGGGACACAGTGGAGTGCCCAACCCAAGCCATTAGACTCACATGTCCATTGGGTGACGTTGGTGGTGGAGGCTTCGAACGAGCCTTTCACAGCAGTGACCTGCACAGCAAACCTGCTGCCTGCTTCCAGGTGAGTCCAGGTGATGTTCTGCGCATCTGGACGCAAGGTCTGGACCCGCTCCCTGCCCTGTGTGCTAAAGCTGTACAGAACAACGTGGTAGTGGTCCCTCCTGCCGGGGGGCTTGTTCCAGCACGCGTAAAGTTCTGAGGAGCTGCCTGGGTTGGTAAGACTCAGGTTTGTTGGTGCAGCAGGAACTGTGAGGAAAGACAGACACATGAGTCAGAGAGAAAAAGGCCTGGTTCTGAACACACAGCCATCTTCAACGAGGAGTCTTGCTTTCCCCAGGCAACCAGCAAGAGCTCTGTGCTCTCATGGTACATGGAGGCTGCAAGAGGCAGTAGATGACAGCAGGCCAGCATCAGCAGAGCCAGGGCAGGGGGCCCTCCTCTCCCTGGGTGCCAACATTGAACCCTGGACCTCCTGGCAGTGCTCCCACCCAGGTCCCCTGTGGGTGGTAGGGGTGCTCACCTGTGCAGCCAGTGATGTTCTTGGGGAGGGAGCGGTAGGGTCCAGCTACTGCCCAGATCCCAACAAGGTAGCAAGTTCCTGGCGCCAACTGTGTCAGGGTGACGTTAGTGCTGTCTTTCCCTGCTTCCAGGTTCCTTGCTGGTGAAGAAGAGCCCTCCTCGTGCACGCTGAGCAGGTATCCATCCCTTTGCCCAGGAGGGGTCTCCCACTGCACAGCCAGAGCCCAGGCAGTGCTGACAGGGCTTGCAGACAGGGAAAGAGGAGGTAGTGGGACTGTGGGAGAGAAATAGCGTTACAGAGGGCAAACATGGGATGCTCAGGACTGACTCTATTTTGGGAATGAAGCTGGGACCTGCAGGACTGTGAGTATCTAACACGCTGTTTAAAGAGTGCTGAGAGCAGCAGGCAGCTCCCATATCAAAGCTGCTCCCTGTGTCCCAGGGGATAAACATGCTTTGCCACCATGGCGTGGGACCCTCTTGTCCCAAAGTGCTGGGGCAGTCTCACAGCATGCCCCATGGAGCTGCTGGGCCCAGAATGGGTGAGTGTCTCAATAAGAGACCCAGCGTCTTGAGTAGGAGACAGGCACCTGTGGGGCTGCAGGGATATGGTCTCAGGGCACGTCTGCAGAACAGCCCCGGGACACCTCTTTTTTGTCCCCAGCCCCTCACCAGGTCAGAGCCAGGCTGGGTATGAGGGATGAGGACAGTGCAGAGGAGCTGCATTCCTACCAGTGTAGCTGATGACAGTCTGAGACGAGGTGCGATGAGGCCCAGCCTGAGAAATGATCTCCACACGGTATCGGGACCCTGGCACCAGCCCCTCCAGATCAAGCTGCGTGACTCCACGGGGAACAGACACATTCCTGATGACGGACAGGGACTCAGCCACCGAGAGCTGTACCAAGTGGTCTCTGCCACCGCCTGACTCCACCCATCTCACACGTAGCTCCTGGGGTCTCTGGCCAGGCTGTACACTCACATTAGCCAGAGACAGTGGATCTAGGGGGAAACACAGCATGGAGATCCATGAGATGGTAGAGGAAAGCAACTAGAGAAGCTGGGACAGCCTGCATCCCTACCCAGGGCTAGAGGGGCAGTGGTGGAAGCTGCCTGCCAGCTCTCCTGTTGTTCTGGGAGACATGTAAGTTGTCTGTCAATGTCCCTAAGGCATTGCTAGCAGGCAGGTGCTTTACTGTGAAGAGAGCACTCAGCTCTCCAGCGGACTGCCCTGCTCCATGGAGAGGGAGCAGCAAGCCCAGACAGATCTCTGTGCTTCCTCTCTTTCATTCCTCTCCCACCCATCCCACGCTGGCTGAGATCAGGAGTTCTCCAGGCAGAATGTTCAACTTGACTGGGGAAAACCTGAGCTGGGAAAAAGGGTTTTTTGGGGCCCAGAAGCCAGCACACAGCACTGAACTCTTGGCATGTGCTCCAGTTCCCAGGGGCAGGGGGCATCAGGTCTCACTGGAGCCGTCCCTCCACCCAAACACATCCATGTCACTGCCAATCTTGCAGGCAGTGCCAGGATGCCCCATCCCTGCAGGAGGCTGGGGACACTTCTCACTCACATGTCCACTCGGTGGCAAAGTGTGATGAGGATCTATATGGGCCAGCGAGGACGGTCACCTTCAGGAAGTACTGAATGCCAGGGGACAGCCCCAGGAATGTGTAGTTGTGGGTGTTTGGCCCCACTGAGATGTTTCTCTGCACTGAATGGCTCTTGCTGTAGAGCTGGAGGTGGAACTGGTCCACATCACCAGCAGCCTTGCCCCAGAAGGCAGAGAGTCCCAGTGGGCGTCGCGTGTTGGTCAGGGTCACACCGGCTGGAGCCAGAGGGTCTGAGGGAAGAGAGACACCCAGGCGGTGAGAAACAGTCATGGTGGAGCTGCCACAGCATAGGTTGGGGGTCAGCACACATTTGTCCTGGGCACCCTCCACCACCTGTCCCTGGTGGGCTCTGGTCATAAATCAACCCTGACATATCAAACGCCACAACCGCCTGAGCTCCACAACAAACACAGGATCAGGTCCCCATCTTTCCTGTTGGGTGACATTCAGAAATGTTTTCCGTTCAGCGATGGGTTTCTCCTGCACTGACGACTCTTTTACTTCTGGCCTGGCTGAATGTGGCTCTGGTTGGCTTTTCACTCTTCATCTGTCTATGCATCCCTGTCCCTGGTTCCCCTCACTCCCCATACATGGTCTACACTCTGCTTTGCTTCCATGCTGTGACCTTTCTGCTCTCGTTGGCCAGGCCATGGTTGCAATCTGCAGTAGGCTTGAAGTAGGGGTAACACACTCACATGTCCAGTCTGTGGCTGATTGCACAGGGGATCTGTAAGGTCCAGCTACAGAAGCCATCTCCAGTGTATACTGTCGCCCGGGGACCAGGTCCTCAAAGGTGACGTTAGTCCAGTTGTTGCCTACAGTCATATTCCTGACCTGCTTCTGGGACTTGGTTTCGCAGAGGGTGCCTGTGTAGCCGGTGCTGCCAGCGGGAGCTGCTCTCCAGGAGGCTTGCAGAGAGGTGCTGTGGCCCTGATTGCTGAGAGCCAGCTGCTGCGGGGGCAAAGGATCTAGGAAAGGTAAAATTTATGGTCACAGATTCACCTGGACTGGGGTCAAGGCTGAAGTGCAACCCCAAACGTGCTGGAGTTGGAGCCCCTTCCCTGGGAAAACCCACATCCAGGGGCTCTGGCCACCCGTGGGGTCTATACAGGCCACCATCGCCCCTGCTGACACCCACACACCAGTTTGGCAGGGATGGGGCCAACATACAGTTTAAACTGACATGGTAAGAAGTGATGGCTCTGGTGCTGGAGGAGGTGCTGGGTGGGATGGTCTGGAGCAGGGTGGTGGTTGGGGGCAGATACACCCTGAGCAGTGCCAGGAGGGCAGCCCAAGGGAGGAGGAGAGCACTGGGCCTTGCTGACCCCTGTGCTGGGCGACTGGGATAGAGACCAGGGTCAGACACATCCAACAGTACCTCTGCTTTCCTCCTGGGCCTTTTGCCCTTTTATCTCATGAAGCTGCAGAAGACCTACACTACCACGCTCCCCCAGGCATGACAGGGAAGGGCAGGATCCAGTGGGAACCATGGGCCCGGCTGTGGTGAGGGCTGTGGCACTCACATGTCCAGTTGGTGACGCGCCGGGGTGCGGAGGTGTAGGGGCCAGCCACAGTGCTGACCTCAAAGGTGTAGAGAGTCCCAGGGCGGAGGCCTTCATAGGTGAAGTTGGTGACACCTCTGAGCAGCGAGCTGTTCTTCACAGGGTGCTCCAAAGGGCTGAGGGCCAGCAAGTAGCCCTCTCCCATTGCCTCCTCCCAGCTGGCTAGCAGGCTGTAGGGGCTCCCCTGGCTGGACAGACTCACACCAGATGGAGCTAATGGCTCTGCAAGGGACAAGGATGGGATCTTGCACATCACTGTATATGGCAGTGTGTCAGGCAGTTTGATTGCTCTCATGACACTGCAGCTCTTCCCCCCTCAGACACAGGCAGCCAGGGCTGCAGGGAAAGCCCGTTACTGGTCTGGGTGCTGGGGCTGGGTGGTGCCTCCCCACACTGTTCCAGTCCTTCCTTCACAGGGTGGCAGCTCTGGGGTGGCCACCACCACGAGCTGTCCAGGAGGGACTGGGCACAGGGAGATGCTGCTCTGGGGAACTGGTGGCCCTTCACTACCCACCCAACCAGCTGCTGTGAGCAGAGTGGGAGAAGCTGTCTTAGAACCTGCCCAAACAGGGAGCCTAAAGGTTACTGGGTGGGATCTGGTCTCAATTCACGCCTGGCACAAGTCTGCCAAGGACCTCTGTGTTCACCCAGTGGGTTTTGCTGCTCCGACTCACAGCCCGTCCTTGAGACCAGGTGCCACTGCACTGCCCCTGCTGCCATCCCCCTCCCCATCCCACCAGTTTCCCTCCGGGCACCAGCCCCTCCATCAGATGGTAGAAATGGCCATGAAAGGACATGCTTTCTGCTTACGTGTCCAGGCTGCTGTGCTGAGGGCTGATGCCCGGTAAGGCCCAGCCACCGCCGTCACCTGGACAGAGTATTGCTTCCCAGGGCTCAGCCCGTGGAAGGTGACGTGACCATTGTCTCCACTGACAGAGATGTTCCTCGTCGGAGCACTGTCCTCTCCCTCCTGCAGCGTCACCAGGTAGAAGTCCCTCTCTCCTGCCGGGATGTGCCATCGAGCCTGCAAGGAGCTCTGCTCCTCCGCGCTGCTCAGGGTCACATTGCCAGGGCTCAGCGGGTCTGGAAGAGATCAGGATCGCATGCTTCAGGGTTATGGGGAGCTCTGGAGCCCCACCCCAGCACTCACTGTCTTTGCTGTAGTCAGGACTGTCAGCACAAAGGTGTTGTCTACAGCAGCAGTCCTGTCCTGCCCCGCTCAGTCAAAGGGGACAGGCTGCCAAGCGAGACTCTAAGATCTTCCCATACACCCCTGAGTCCTGTTCCCTGCTTCCTTATCTGCAGGGTTACATCCAGCCTCAGACAGCCTTTTGGAGCATTCTGTCTCCATTCCCCAGCACAACCATCCCTTGTCCAGCAGAGCCCAGATGAAGCTAAAAGCCCTGCTGAGAAATTCCTAAAAGTCCTCCTCCTCTCCATTCTTGTCCCATCTTGACCTTGCTGATGTTCCCAAGAACTGGCCTAGAAAAAACTCCTGGCCAGACACCCCTGGCTCATGCAACTGGCGCAGGGGACGTTTGTTCGGTGACAGGGTGGATTCAGACTCACTTTGCAGTGGAAACAAACCAGCTGGGGGTGTGAGGTCTTCCAAAACCCCAGCTGCAGGGGCAGCAGTGAGCAGCTTCCCAGACTGGCAGGCAGAACAAGAGCTGGAGACTTGTCACCTGGTAGCACCCAGGTCCTTCCAGCCTGACCAGTGTCTGCCCAGGGACAGTATGAATCACTGGTCACAACAGCCCTGACTTTGCATGATTTGCTGCTCCTCACTAGAGAGGGCCAACACTTTCTTGATATTTAGTATGAGCCTTGTTCCGTCCTAGACGCTAAGCTTGCCCTCTCCATTAACCCCCTTGGTTTTCCTGGGAACATCTGGGAGAGCAAGTCAGGGTTGGAGCTGTTCACAGTGCTGTGGACGTGGTGTTGGCAGCAAACCAGGGCTGTGGTGGCGAAAATCACCTGCTGTTGGGGTCTTTGTCAGCCTGAGGCCAGAAGATAGAGGAAATTGGGTTGAATGGTGCAACTAGCTGGGGTCTGGAAGGGCTAACCTCAATTTCTTGACCAGCCAGGGGCAGGCTTCCTTGCCTATGTTTGCACAGCACATTAGAGTCACCCACCAGGATGCTGCCAAAATCAGGTTCTACCAAAATATACCCTTGACAGCAATCAAAGGGGACCAAAGTTTCATTTCCAGGAACCTTCAGTCCAAACTAGATAAACTGCTATCCCCTTCCTCCTGTTTTCTCTGCTGCCCTTGGACAGCCCCAAGGCATGCAAGAGCCCAGCCCCAGCTGCACTGAACACCAGGGAGATCTGCTGCCCTCCCATCCTCCTCCTCATGGACAGGTCACAGGCTTACCCCAGTGCACCCCAGGGAGAAGCAACCTGGCACTGGGAATTCACCTGCTCAAGGGACTCAGTGGCCCCACTATTGCAGTGCCCCAGGGCCAGGTCCTAGAGTGGCTTTTGGCCACATCCAAGCAGAATAATGTCCCTCTGCACCCAGGGTTCTGGCAGGACACATTCAGTTTCAGAGAAAAGGATGAGAGACAAGGAGAAAACCAGGGCCACCGAGGTCCTCCCCCATCCCCGGACATCATACTCACATGTCCAAGCAGTGGCATTGGGCCCCCCCACTGTGTAGGGCCCAGCTGTGACACTCAGCCCGAGCCAGTAGCGGGTGCCGGGGCGGAGATGCTGGAACGTGAAGCTGGTGAGGCCCCTCCTGGCCGACAGTGTCGTGGTCACTGTCTGGGTGAGGAGGTTGTGGAGGGTGAAGTGCAACCAGGCAGCCCCTCCAGCACCTGCCCAGGAGGCGACAAGGCTGGTGCTGGAGCCTGGGCTGAGCCGCAGCTGGGTGGGCATGGAGGGAGCTGAGGGGAGAAGAAGGAGGCAGTGAGGTTCAGCGCTGGGGCTCTCTGGACCCTCCTCTCTCCCCAGGGTCTCCTATGCCCACAGCTGCTCTCTATGCTGGCATGGGGGCTGAACATCTGTCAGGGGTCTGCTGAGGGATGTCCTTTCCCGGGTGGGCAGGGGACACAGGTCCATCTGTACTGTCACACTCTTTCAGGTTGCAGGGCAGAGGGGGTGGCAGCCTGGGTAAGGCAACATTTCTGCAGCTCCCACCAGCATTCTGCCAGCATCCCCAGATTGCCCTCCTCCCGTGGGGACGTGGAGACAGAAACCCCAGCTGCAGGTCCCACAAGGCAGGGCTGAGCTGTGAAGTTGTCCCCTTGGCCAAGCACACTGGGCTCTCAGCTGGGACGTGAAAAACTCCCATCTGTTCCCCATCCTGCGTCAACTCCCCATCCTGAGCCTGGACGCCTCCTTCCCCTCTCGGCCAGCCCAGACAGCTCAGGTGTTGCATCCCTCCTGCCAACCCTTTCTCCATCCCTTCCCTCTTGGGCAGGCACACCCATCACTCCATACCTGTCCACTGGTGGATACTGGTGCTCGCCTGGCTGGATCCAGCCAGCGTGCTGACCTTCAAGGCGTACTCACTGCCAGCCAGCAACCCGTCAAACAGGAACGTGGAGGCGTTTGGCAGGACAGACACATTTCTCACAAGCGTCTGCGAGTCGCTGTGGTAGAGGGAAAGCTGGTAGCCATCGCGCTGCCCGTGGGCGTGTGCCCAGGAGGCGTGCAGCTCCGCAGAACTCCCACCGCTGCTCAGGCTCAGGTTGCGGACAGGTGAGGGACCTGCATTGGACATGGCATAGTGTTTGCTGGTTGCGTTGCAATGCCTGACTTGACAGGTTGATCAAGGGCCGGTGGGACTGTGCCTTCACCTGGTGAGGTCATACCAGTCAGCTCCACAGGACCCAAACCCCAAGCACAGCCCCATCATGTCCCTACCAGCTCCCCCAGTCTCCCAGATTGTGTGGGCTGCACCATCCCCTTTGGGTCAGTTTCTGCATAGTCAGTGTGAACTGAGCAGGGACGCTCAGTCAGGGACAGCACACGAGGTGCATGCTGAGAAGGTGAAGCCATCAGCGCTTACCTGTGAGCTCATCTGCTGCCAGGTCCTCTGTTCCTGATGGCCCTGTGGGTCCTGCCACCTGCCTCACCATGAGGACCAGCCCCTGCTCCCTGCAGCCACCACTGCTGTCCGACACCATCCCTTCTGCTGCCCAACACCCTCCCTCCAGCTCTGCTTTCCTTTTCCAGGTTTTCCACCTTCACCTGAAATGATTTATCCAAGGATCCTCTGGAGTGATGTAGGCAAGACCTGCCATTCTCACCTGACCTGTGGGCTCACCAGCCCTGCCTGCTTCTCCCAGTCCTTGGTATCAGCCAGGGAGTGTATAGAGCAAGACTTGGTGGATGAGCCAGTGGTGGACAGAAATGTGCCAAAATCATGAAGCAGGTGCTACTTCCTTGTAGCTCTTTCTAGACCTCCCAGTGTGACTTTTTCTAGCCCTCAGCTCTTTGCAGTCCACGTCATTGTTTTGTCCATCATTATCCCAGCAGAGGGTATAGCCTGAACTCTGCCCATGCAAGGTGCAGGGGCGGGACTCTCTCTCCGTATGGATGAGGGAATGACCCCCAGGGTCCTGGGGACCAGGTAAGGACCCTAATTCTTGTGAAAGTGACAAAAGATCTGACCTCCCCATGGACTCATGGACCACTGCACCCTCCAGAGCAGTGTGACAGTCATTAGTACCACTGAGACCCTTTGACTCTGCAGTGCCTGGGGAACCCCTTACTTGTCTGTGCTGTGACTGTCTGGCTGGCGGTCTCCATACAGGCAAGCATGGCTGTCACTTCAATCTTGTAGCGCGTGCCAGGGGTCAGCCCGTGGAACCAGAAGCTGGTGATGTTGGGTCCAGCAGATCCATTCTGCAGCAGTGTGCCTGACCCCAGGGAGGAGAGGGCTAGCGAATATCCCTCAGCACCTCCCTCTGGCTCATCCCAAGACAGAAGGAGGGAGTCTGACCGGCCATGGTCACTCACGCTGAGGTTCAGCAGGGTCCCTGCAGAGGCAAAGCCAAAACCCTCAGAAGGGAGCTGTGGTGCTGCTGGGTGGCCAGCATGCAGGGCCAGGCTCCCCAGCCCACCCACCCTTGCTGTAGGTGATGTCCCTGCCCTGGGACCTCAACCCACCCATCTCTGCTGAGATGGATCTGAACTGAATCTGGACTGGAAGACTTAAGAAATCAGCTTGATTCCCCGCAGCACCCAAGTAAACCAGACCCACTGCTAGGGACTGACTGGCCCAGGACTTGTCCTGCACAGACCAGAGCCCAGTGTAAGGACATTCAAGCACCAGCTGTGCTACCCTGTGCCTGGTGCCTCTGCTGTTCTTTGCCCTCATTGGTGCAGAGGTGACATGGGAAGAGCAGGACACTGCGTATGTGGAGGAAACATGGGGCCAGTACTGTGGCATCCAGATGGAGAGGATCTGGGGACAAGGAAGTGGCACATGGGGCTTTGCTTATTTGGTGTTGTATTGAATCCCTTCCCTTACAGCTGCTCAGGAACCACCTACACAAACAGGAGCCAGACAGAATCTGTGTGTTGGGGCCAAGCTGTCAACGTGACCCTTGCAGGCTCCATCTCTGCCTCCCTGTGCCACCACTAGCAGATCGCCACATGCTCTCCATCCCCAGTCTTGCTGGGAGCAATGAGCTCTCTATTGCTTTCAGCCTTTGGGAAGCTCTAGTGCTAATAAGACATTTGTGTAATAATTAGCACCTAAAATTTATGATGTGCAACATGTTGTAACAGACTGACGTGATCTGGCAGGGCAAGAAAGCTTTAAACAAGCACTGCTATTGCCCCAGGGCTCTGCCTGGGGTTGCCTTCACACAGCAAATGAAGAGCAGTGTGGGGCAAGCCCCAGAGACAGGGGCAGCTTTGGGACTTCTCATAATGCTGGAGAGTTTCAGAACTACATGCAACTTCTGTTCATGCAATGCTGTTGTTTGGAGCCTGCTGCCACTGCGGACTCTTTCTTATCTCATGAAGGTATGAGTTCTCCACCCTTGTTCGTCTGCTCCTCTCAGGTTTCCAACAGACTGCATCGCCTGCCTCCATCTGTCATTTAGCAATCACCTTCTTCATCTCCACAGTACAAATCTACTAATACCTAAAAGGGGCCAGAGGCATCCTCCAGCCCTGAGGCACACGATCACAACGCTGCTCACGTCCCCATAGATAAGCTCCACTATCCACATCACAGCCACATCCAGGCACATCCCATGCCCTGGCTGGTGCCTACAGATCACCTGGGAGCGTGTTCGTGGGCATGGGCAGTGCCTGGGCACCATGCTGGCCCCAGCACGTCTACAGGGTGAATGCAGCTGTGCTGCTCCCCAGCCAGCTCGGCACAGCTGTGGAGCTGCCTTGTGGAGCAAGATCCTGCCCACCCAATCGCAGGGGCTCCATGTAGAGTTCCTATAGCTGTCCTGCTGCTGACCCCACTTGATGCTCTGTGGGAAGGAGAGAGCTTGGAGCCATGTCCGTCTTTCACGCTGACCCCCATGAGACTGGATGCTGAAAGAGAATGTGGCTGACTCCCTCCCCTTCATGACCTGCAGCCTACAGTATCATAGAATCATAGAATGTCCTGAGTTGGAAGGGACCCACCAGGATCATGGAGTCCAACTCCTGTCCCTGCACAGGACACCCCACAGATCACCCCGTGTGTCTGAGGACGTTGTCCAGTCTCTTCTTGAACACTGTCAGGTTGGGGCTGTGACACCTCCCTGGGGAGCCTGTTCAGTGTCCAGCACCTCTGGGTGAAGAACCTTTTCCTCATGTCCCACTGACCCTCCCTGCCACATCTTCTGCCATTCCCTGGGGTCTGTCACTGTCACAGAGAAGAGCTCACCCTGCCCCTCCTGCTCCTGCTGAGGAACCTGCAGCCTGGGTACCTCTGCTCTGACTTACCTCTATCACCGGGCACATCCTGTCCCTCCAGCCCTGCCTGTGCTGTCCGGTTGCATCCATAGCCCTGTGGGGTTGAAGGTGTCAGGTGAGACAGTGGGCAGGTGAACTGGCCTGAGCTGGGACCATCACCTGGAAGAGGTGCCCTGTGCCAGGCCAGGGGTCAGGCTGGCCAGGCATGTCCCCCCCAGCCACAGCATCCAGGGGCTGTGACCCTCTGGGAACTGTGACCCCTTTTCCCAGGAGATCTCAGGTGAGTCCCTGAGCTAAGTCAGGGAGACAGGTGCAGCCTGTGGGCTGCCCTGGCTTTCTACATGAGTCCAGGGACTGCAGAGCAACATGGAGCCATGCCCACACGGGAAGACATCCCACCAGAACAGCCAGGGCACAAGGGGAATGTGTGGGGATGAAAGGAGCTCGGGACAGGCCCTGGCAGCCTCATTCCCTCTGGAGGCTCCCCCGCTTCCCCCAGTCATGGTAGGGGGAAGGATGAAGGGACCCCAGACCTCTGTTCAGCTGCCATCCCCCACAGGCTGCAAAGCCTGAAAGCTCCAGAGCATCCAGCACCCCCCATGCCGCAGTGGGTGCTGAGCACGTTCGTGGGACACCCGTCTCCCCACAGTCTGCTGCGAGCAGGGTGTGCCCTGCTTAGGTTGAGGCTAGTTCCCTCCACATTAAAGGAAATATCTCTGCCCACTCCCTGTCCCGCAACAAGCCACAGAGAAGCAATCATCGTTCTTTAGTTATTTCCCCCTTGGCTCTGCTGGCTGACTCATTTCTGGCTCCCCCACCGACTGCAGCACTTTTGGGAGTGAAGGGGTTCCAGACCCCTGGGAAGAGCAGCCAGCCAATTCCTGGGGCGAGGAGCCCTGCAGCCATGGCAGCAGTGACACGCTCGGATCCCAGGCACTGAGGCGAGAGGGCATGGCGAGGGGGGCGGGAAGCGGAGGAAAGAGCCAGCTCGTAATTGCAAACGTCGCTAATTTGGTGCAGCTGCATGGCTGGAGAGGCAGCCCAGAAATATGCCGTCATTCCTCAGCGGGGTAGGACTATGCAAAGCCCCTTGCTGCCAGCAAGCTGGATCCAAGAGCCTGCATGGACAGCCGGGGGCTGAAGAGACAAGGGCTTACCTCTGCCAGGGCTCCCAGGAGCTGTGACACCCACAGGACGAGCAGCGGCAGCAGCGGTGGCCTCATTGAGACCGGGGTGGCTGCAGATGAGAGGGATGACAAGTTGGGGGGTTGGGGTAGCTTCTTAGCAGCGGCTGTCCCCAGCCAGCCCCTTCTCCCATGGCAGCGAGGGGCTGTGTCCCCACATGCTTTCTGAGCGCGGGTGACAGGATGACATCAGTGGGGACCGGTGTCGCATGCCAGCGCGTTGCACATCAGCCCCACCAGCTGTCCTTGGGTAGGAGCAGAGCAGCCTCCGGGCTGGGAGAAGTCCAGAGTGTGTGTGTGCCTCTCGCTGTGTGCATCTGCTATTGTTCCCGTGGATCTGCGTCCCTCTGTGGTGACTCTGCAGCTGTCCTTGTGTGAGCCTGGGCGTGCTGCGGCCAGGGAGCTGCTTGCCGGGGGGCTTGGAGGGGGGGCTCTCGCTGTGGCTGGGTCTCTGCACGGCTGGAGCCCAGCCTGGCCATCAGGAGTTCTGCAGAGTTGTGGGAGTTGGTGCTGAGAGGGGAGGAGAGGGGAGGAGACAGGACAGGACAGATGGCGGCTCTGAGCCGGGAGGGAGTGCCCAAACCAGCCCCCAGCAAGGGGAGGCAGGGCTGGGATGCTGGAGGGAGCATTGGCAGATGGTGGAGCGGGGTGCTCTGCACCTTGTGGCTGCCTCTGTGCCGGCATATTCGTGCACCCTTTAGCTCTGTATGCATGGATTCCTGCATGAGGAGCCCATGGGAAATGGGAGGTTTGGTTGTGCTGGGTGAGGAGGGAGACATGTGCCTCTGTGTGATGCCCATGGCACAGGGATGGGCAGATTGAAGCTGGGGGGAGCAGGGTGCACACATTGTGAGAGGTTCCTGTGCACTGTATCCATGGGTACAAAGGTGCCTGGACCACGCTTTGTCCATTTGACGGGTTGGATGGGTTTGAGCTGTGCCCTGTCTGCCTGTGGGCTGTGGGGGCTGTACTTTGAGGTGCTGCCGTGGGGAGCACTCGGTGTCCCCCAGCCCTGTGCAGGGCTGTATGCTGTGTGGTGCTGTGCCATGTCTGTGCGGTGCTGTGCTGTGTCTGTGCAGTGCATGGCGAGGTGCCAGCTCTGATTCAGAGCGGAGATGCCATTGGCTTCACATCAGCGCTGGGGATCTGGGACAGTGCTGGAAGAGATTCAGTGATGCATCTACCGTGGCAGCCAGCACAGCCTGTGTGGCCGTGGGAGTCGGTCCCAGTAGCCAACACAACCACCAATGAGGGGCTGTTCAAGCTCTGGTTATTGACATGAGACACCGAGCTGTCAGGGTGGGATACATCCCCCAGCTGGCTCAAGAACAGCAGATTACTGCTCCAAAAACTTAGAGGTTTGTCAGGTGGGACCTGTGACAGACAGATCAGCCCCCAAGTCCTGGGGAAAAACATGGGAAAGCCCTGTCCCTGCACATAAATGAGAGGGGGACACAAGGGCCCCAGTCTAGGATCCATCTCCAACCCCAGGTCCATTCCCCAAACTTCCTGACAGCCCCAGGCTGATGTGGCCAGCTGGGAATGGGGACAGAGCACGAGTCCCCCTCCCTTTGCATGGGGCACAGTTAATTCCCCAGGTCCTGGCCAAATGGGACTGGTGCCAGGAATCCTGGTCCGTGATCACAGTCAC
This sequence comes from Columba livia, assembly GCF_036013475.1. Taxonomy (NCBI): domain Eukaryota; kingdom Metazoa; phylum Chordata; class Aves; order Columbiformes; family Columbidae; genus Columba; species Columba livia. Next base: position 1,495,261 of record NC_088623.1, on the reverse strand, counting down.
GTCCCTGCAGAGGCCCGGTCCCCTGCCTGGGGGGGACTGAGGGTAAAGCAGCCCAGGCCCTGCTGATCAGCCCAGCAGTGAGGGCTTGTTTGTCACCTTTGCTCCTATGTTAACACCTCAGCCATGACCCCAGCAGAGAGGAACAGCTCAACAACCACAGGCCCTTCAAGTCACTCTGTTCCCAGACCTGCCCTCTCCCTGCACCCTGGACATGGAGATCAGGGTGGGAGCAGAAGGCAATGTCTTGGCTCCAGCGTAGGCAAGATTTTTTAATCCTTAATACTGGCAGCTCTGGGGAGGCCTGAATGTCAAAAATGTCAGTGGTGGATCTGCTCAAGTGATGGAGGCCCAGGTAAAAGCTCTGGCTCAGAGATTCCCTGATAGGCTGGAGTGAGGTCCAGCAGCACCTGAGATGATGGGTATGACCCATCAGCGGTGTCACAGACAGCTGGGGACAGCCATCCCTGCTGCTGGATATCGTGTGACCCAGGGCTGGCCATCCGCCCCAGGAGTGAGCGCAGGGTGGGCACTCATGGACACTGGAGCCACTTCGACGGGTGGGGAGGGAGTCCCCTCCACAAGCCAAGGCAGAGGGAGGTTTGGGACTGGCTGCTACCGTCTCCAGTGGGCTGGGGCTTGTTTGAAAAGGCCTCTTTCCAGCGCTGGGCGGCTGCAGCCAGCTGGGAGGAGGCTGGAGCTCCCGCTGCAGCAAGGATGTGCCAGGTTTAACCGGGGGCCCGGGGCGGGATCTGGGAGGTTACAGCTGGCCGGTCCCCAAACGTGCTTGCAAAGAGGCTTTCAGTGGATGTCCCCATGTGGGTCTGTGGCTGGGTGCAGGCTGTCAGGCAACGTGTCCTGTGATAGTGGAGCAAGAGGTGACCCCACGATGGGTGGGAGCAGGGCGCTGTTTGCTGCTGTGAGCAGCCTGGAGGGTGAGGATGGCTGGGGTGGGAGGCAGAGCAGGCAGGGGATGCCAGGGCCTGATGGGACCATGTGGTGTCCCTGGAGGGTGACAGGTGAGGGCAGAGCTGAACTGGAGGAGCCCCTGGGTGATGAAGCAGGGGCTGGAGGTTAGGATGGAGGGCCTTGGTGTGCTGGGAATTGTGACCCAGGGGGATGGGACCAGAGAGACCCTCGATTATCAAGGAAAACTCTGGGAAGAGATTTTGCATCGCCAAGTGTCTGAGGCAGCGGACAGGAGGCAGTGTCCCCTGCAGTGGCACAGGCAGGAGATTTTCCCAGAATACAGAGTCAAAGTCACACTTCTCTAGCTTCAAAGCACCCCAAAGAGGAGTTCCAGGCCAGCAAAAGGACAAATCCACTCACTGGAGCCCTGGGACATTCCACCTGGGTTGAGCCTACTCTGCCCATCTGGGAAGCGAGCTGAGCCCATGCACACCCACTACACCTGCAGCCCCCAGCGCTGTGGCCACCAGCCTCTCTGCAAAGCTGGTCACCTCCATCTCCAGCCACCCTGGACTCGGAGCTGTCCCAGAGGCTTTCCCAGACTGCGCATCCTGCTGGTGGCCCAACACAGGGCACGCAGGCCTGGCACTCGGCTGGCCATGGGGATGGAGGTGTGTGCATTCCCTGGGGACCCGGGGGTTGTGCTACCCGAGCTCGGGGACTTCAGGCTGTGCCTGCGGTGGAAACAGCTCAAAGCGCTGGTGGGAGCCAAACCCAGGCCCTGTCCCTGGCGCCATGGGGCTCTGCAGCCTCCCAAACTGGACAGATGAACCTGCTCATTACATGCCAGTGCTGCCCTCCCCTCGGCCACCCTGGTGACACTGTGCCACCACAGGCAAGGACAGAGAGAGAGTCCGCCTTCAGCTGGGGATGCCAGATCTCCCCTCCGGTCCCCCCGACAGTGAAGCCTTCAGCTGTGCCAGACCCAAAAACAACTGCAGAAGGTTTCTCCACCCAGTAGCTGGAACCAGGCCTGGAAATTCAGGGCTGCCGAGTCATCACATTTTCCGTGAAGCAGCAAAGGCGACCGCAAGGAGCAGGGGGATGGGTGCCATGAGCGCTTGAGAGATCTGCTGTCCCCAGCTGGGGTGGCACCATGGGGTCTGTGCAGCCAAGCCACCACCTCCTGAAGGGGCAGCCCTCAGGCTGAGAGATTGTCCTTGCTCTGGGCCCTGGCGGATCATCCAGTCTGCAGCAGAGATGGGAAAGGGGAACTCTGACAGCATGCCTGTCATTGTGGCATCAGGTCTTGCTTATGCTGCCAGCAGCCACAGTGCAGTGGCAAAGGTCCTGTCTGGCAAAGGCTCCAGGTGGTCCCCCCAGGCAGCGCCAGCCTCAGACCAGAGCAGAGTTTGCCTTTGTGCTCCAGGCACTGGCCTTTAATCCATGTACCCTGGGCACCAAGCTGGTGGCACAGGGCTTGTCCCCACTGAGGCATCTCCCAGATCTGGGGGAAGTAGGGGACGTCCCTGGGAAGCATCAGCTGGGTGAGGATGAGTGGGGTGGGCAGCAGAGTGCGTGCCTGCAGCACACAAGCACCCCAGTGTCTGTGTCTGGTGACAGCTGGAGGGCACGGGCTGAGCCTGACAGGGTCCCTGCAAACTGCTGCCAGGGGACAGCATGTGGGCAGAGATGCTGCCACCCCCCAGGGACTCAGACTGCCACCAACAAAAGGCACATCTGTGGCCTGTCACTATGCATGAGCGATGTTGTCACTGCAGACAGGAGCCCGGACACACATCTGGATGTGCAGCCCCGCTGTCCCCATGGGTGCTCTGCCATCCCACCCTGGACAAGGACCCCTTGCATCCAACCTGGCACCCTACAACAACGGGTTGCCCAGCGGCCCTGTGATAAGGAGCGCTGGTGCTACTAGGATCGGGCTGGGAGTGGCGCTGGGGCTCCTGTCCTGCCTCAGCCCAGCAGCAACATCCCTCTGGTCCCTGGCCCTCCTTGTGCCCACCAGCACTGTGAACTGCCCCAGGCCACGACTTCTCCTCTCTGCCACTTGTGAGGTGCTGAGCACCGCCCAAGACTGCAAGGGAGAATCAAGGGGAGTAGGCTGGTCCTGGGGCAGAACCTGTGCAGGATGCAGGTGCCGTTGGGATCTCTCTCTCTGCAAGGTTCACACGCCAACGTTCTCCAACCCTACACCCCAGAGCACTGGGTGCTCTTCCTTCAACCCCTTGCAAGTGTTTAATCATTTCCATGTGGAGCCGTGCCAGCGCTGCTGCCTGCCTCCCACCCCAGGCTTTCAAACCTTGGAGCTCTTCCCATTTTGCAGAGAGGGGAGGGCAGGCAGGTGGTGGGGGACATCACCCCTTATGCAGGGCAGAGCTATACCCGGGGCAGTCAGAGCCACACCGGTCAGGCTGCGAGATGGCCAGGAGGTGCAGGAGCGACCCCCGTGCTCGGGTGCTGCTCTGTGCACCCCCAGCCTGCTGCCTGTGACAGACAAGACCTGGCAGCAGAGCTCGGGGTGCCTGCAGGTGCAAACGGGGCGCCTGCAGATCTGGGAAGAGCAGGGCTGTGGTGACTCAGAGCACGCCCAGAGCCGGCGGAGCCGGGCAGACCTGCTCTGCCCCGCTGGGTGTGGGTGCCATCCCTGGGGCTGCGCAGGCACCAGAGTCCCCTGTCCCCAGCTGGGAGGGTTGATAACAGCCTGGAGAGAGACTGCCCCACACCTACTGAAAGCAGTACTAGGGCAGCACCTGCATGGCCACTGCAAGACCCACCCCCCCTACCCCATTACAGCCTCTGCTCCCCCGTGGGATGCAGTGCCAGCACAGGCTGACAGAAAAAGGTGCCCAGTGCCGCCAGGACACCATGCTCGTGGAGCCAAGAAGTAGCCACGAAGCAGCTCCCGGTGCCCACCCGCTCCTCGCTGTGGCACGAGATCCCTCTGCGCAGGCACAGCTGTGTAATGCCAGGCTCTGTGTCTGGCACTGCCATGCACAGAGGCTGCCCATCACCCATCATCGCCCATCATCGCCCATCACCCATTGCCCATCACCCACCGCCCATCAGCCATTGCCCACCCTGCAGCCTCGGGACGGGGTTTGGCTGTGCCGGAGCACAGGATGGTCCACACTTCTTTCCCCACCACACACATCCTGGCTTCAACTGCACGGCTGGGAAGTGGGGTGGGGGGGGAAGGAGGGGGACTGGTACCTCTCCTGGTGGACATCCCAGGTGTGGTCCAGAGCCTGTCCCCGCGAGCCTGTTGTGCACGATGTCAACTTGGTGTGCTCACGCTCTCTTGCCGTTTACTCCTGCTTGTGCTCAGCCCCAACACTCAAGTCTGGGCTGGTCCTGGGGGAAGGCCCGCCTGGGCTTGCCCAGCGTCTCAGCTGCAGGATGCCAGGGAGGAGGGATCAGCTGGACGGAGATGTTTCCTGTGGCCCCATGATGGCAGAGGTCTGCACCCCGAGAAGGGCAGGAGACCGTGCTGTGCTGCAGGCTGGGCACGGCTCGCACCTCCCTGCGCCTCGCCTGGGTTTGCACCACGCGCTGCAGAGCCAGCCCAGATGCGGGGGGCACTCTGTGATGGAACCCTTGAAGACAGGGAGCATCCCTCGTGCTGCCCTTGAAAAGAGAGGTAGGGAGGGCCCTGAGACAGCACAGACACCCAGGCACACGCTACGGCCCTGAACATGTCTGTGGGCTGTGATTGCTAAAGGATTTGCTGCCCCAGCCCCATCAGACGAGCCATCGTTCCAGAGTGAGAGCATCCTGGTCCAAGTCCTACATCAAGGGGAAAATCGAGAGAAGCTGCTGAGTTGGTTCAGGAGGAGCAGAGCATCTCAAGATCTTGTCCAGGATGGCGCTTGTCCTCACTGTGGTGAGTGGGTGGCAAGCTGGTCCCTGGGGGCAAGGAGAGGGGTTTTCCCAGTGGGTCGGAAGGAAAGCCAGGACTACGGGAGCAGGTCCCAAGGCGCCCCCTCTCCCAGCTCAGTAGGTGCAATAGCCACAGCAGAGAGCATGAGGACTCCCGTCTCCTGCAGTCCCAGCTAGAAGCATGGCCTAGAGCTCACATTTCTTGTCTCCATGCAAGCGGCCGGCAGGATTAGCCATGCTTAGCCCCACCTGGGACCAGCAGGTTCCCGCATCCGCTGTGTGTTGCATGGGGGGACCTTTTGCATCTGACTGTTCCTAGTCCCACGAGGGTCACACACAATTCTGCTGCTGCTCGGGGTGTTCAGCCTTCCCACCACGGGCACCCATCCCTGCTGGTGGCTCCCCCTCACCCCACACCCTCCCCAGGATGGGCAAAGCTCTGCAGAGGAAAGGAAGAGGAACAGCAGTGTTGGCTCGGTCCAAACCAGCCTGCTGCGCAGCAGGGAGAGGAGAAGGCTCTGGGCAGTGCTGCCATGCTCAGCGGCTACATGAAAACACAGCCTCCAAATCTGCAGAGCAGCTCAGTTTCCAAATACCTCCATGAACTGAAAAGCTCACCTCGAAAATGAAACCAGCCCCAGCCCTCTGGTTCAAAGTTCCTTCTTTAAAAACAAACCGGCCAGACGGCTGCATTTGCACACAAAAGGTTTTGTTTTCTGGAGGAAGGTTTCTTTTTTGGAGGAGTAAACACAAGTCCTGCCCATCCTCCATGCTCACCCGTGGGAGGCCTGCCAGCAGCTCGGGGCATTGTCCCATGGTGCTGCCTGGCTGCTGTCCCTCTGACAGTCCCCTGTGAGCTGCCTGCAGATCGACCTGCTGACCGTCTTCTCCTGCAAGCGCTGGACCCTGGCAGGATGCACCATCAGAGCCTTTTCACATGTCCCCATAGCTGTGTCACCTCAGAGGGTCCCCAGGCGCAGGGACAGGTGCAGGATGGGGCTGTGCAAGGGCAGAGCTGGTCCTTCAGCGGAAGGATCAACGTCTGCTTGTGGCTCTCCTTGCAGCGCAGCACCCTGGGGTGCTCCCTCCCCACAGCAGAGCTGCACCCTTGGCAGCACCTGCGTCTGCAGCTCCTGCGTCTGCAGCTCCTGCGTCTGCAGCTCCTGCATCTGCAGCTCCTCGGCTTCTCCCTGGCATCTGACACCACACCCAGCGCCAAACACAACAGGATCCGGTCTCTTTGGCTGTCAGCGGCTCCTGCTGCTTTCCCCGTCCAGCCCCCAAAAGAAGGCAGCTCTGCTTCTTCACAGGAGCAGCTGAGGGACCCTCACCCCAGCTCTACTCCCCCAGCTCAGGTGTAGGAACCCTAAGACTGCTCTCCCCAGGCTGATGCACGTTTGGGGCTGGCAGAGCTCCAGCCCTGCTGCTCCCTGGGGCACTGCTGTAGGTGGCATTCACCCATCGCAGCGGGAGCTGCTCCTGGGGACGCCTTGGCCCCGGGTGCAGGTCTCATGTCTGGCAATTGCTGAAGACTTTGCTGGCACAAGTTTGACTTCACCAGGCGGGTCCTGCAATTCTGGAGCAAGGGTGAGGCAGCTGCAGAGGGATGCAGGATCAGCCCCCTGCACTGCTGCCCGCTGAGTTTTGCTCCAGATCCCTGTGAAGGGTCTGTCCCTTCAGCCACAGCCTCTGCTGCTGGGCTTGGGACCGTGGGACCATCCATTGGGTCTTGCAGAGTGGCCCAGAGCTCAGCCCTGCCTGTGCAGGGTTTTGGGGGGCAATGGAGGGCCTCTGGATCTTGGACACCTTCCCAGATCTCAGAGCTGGTGCCCATCCAAAGCACTGGAAAAAGCTTTTCTCAGCCCTGAGCTGGCACGCACCTGCCCTGCCTCAGTTTACCATCCATGCACGGGGAAGGAGAGGTGCTCTGCTGCTGGAGGGGAGGAAGGGAGAGCAGGTGGCAGGCTGGTAATGGGGACACATGGAGCGTCTCTGAGTGTCCTCATCCCTCCCTGGGCTGTCATTTGCAGTGAGTTTGCCATGGGGGCTGCGAAGCCACGCTGTCCTGCTTCTCCCGTGGGTGGTGCAGCCGGGCTGGGCTGGCTGCAGGGTTGGGAAGGGACTGCCCCAAGGCTCAGGGGGATGAGCCAGGCTGTTGTTCGGCTTGAGACGCTTCGCTGGGAGAGCCTAAAACAACAAACACTGCAGAAGCAGGGAACTTTTCACTGCTTTTTCCTGGTCAAGTGGTTTCCTGTTTTCTAAGCAGCTCTTCCAGCACCACTGGGGCAGAGGACTTGTCTGTGCAGAGCCTGGTCCCTCAGCAGACCCTCAATGGGGAGGCAAGTTCCTGCTGCTTGACATCCCCTGCCTTATCCTGCTATCACAGACCTGGGCCCTAGGACCACATGCATTATAGGGCGGCCCACCCTTTCTCAAAATGCACACACAGCCCAGCACCCCTCAGGTGTCCCCATAAACCAGAGGTGAGGTACGGGGGCGGAGGGTGGGCCGGTGGACCAGAAGCTGTAGCACTGCGCAGTGACCTGCACGCGGTGGCAGACCCAGAGCCTTATTCAGGGCTGCTGCACACACGGCCTCGACGCCAGCCCTGTGCCTTCACCTGTGCGGAGGAGGCAAAGGGCGCTCGGCAGCCCTGGGTGGTGGAGACGTCTGCTGCAGCTCATCCAGTGCTGGCAAGGCAAGGTTTTCACGGGCAAAAAGCCCGATGTCTGCACTGCATCAGGGGCTATCGTGCCACCATCTGCTGCCTTGATTTATCTTCCAGTGCTGAAAGCCCTGTGGCTCCTTTCTCCGCTACTTGCACTTGCTGGCAGGAAAAGTGTCCCCTGCTCCAGAGTAGCTGGGGTACCCTTTTTTGCCCCGACGACAGAAGAAAAACACACTAAAAAACTTGCAGTTTCTTAGCTTTTCTTCCAGATCTGGGCCATTTGTGGCTTCCAGCACCATGTCTTGCCCACAGGGAACTGATAGTGTAATTTCTGTTACCTGGAGCCAGGATAAAACAGACCCCGTGTGCTGCGAGCTCCTCTGGCTGTGTGGCTGTAGCAAGACCAAGGGGACTCGGGATGCATCAGTCATCAGGAGCAACGCACAGCTCAGTGTGGCAGCTTCCTGACTTTCTGAGGCCAGAAGACGCCATCCAGAACAGCTTTTGAGAGCACACAGGCCCACGTACCGCACGCGTGCCTGGCCCTGCCTCGCTGTGCGCTGGACGAGCTGCGTCTCTGCATTGCTGCCCTCTGGCTGCCTCAGCACATCCACGGCCAGTCAGCCCCGTTGGACAGATGGGTCCTGCCGCCGCTGCCACGGGGCTCTGGCTCTTGCAAGATGCACCACAACTCAAGAACCTCCTTTAGAAGCAAATTGTTTTAGTGCACAATCAGCCAAGCACGAGTGCTGGCAGCCCAGTGCCAAACCGCAGGATCAAGGACTTGAATTCAGAGAATTTGTCTCATTGGCACATTCGATGTATCTCACATGATCCTGGCTGCCTGGGTCCAGGTCCTGCTGTGCTAAGAGAGGATTGTCTCGGTGGGGTTCAGAGTGAGGATGCTGAATCTCTCTGTGCTCCAGGGGGATCTTGCAGGGTGCTGTGTAATAGCGATAGGGCAGTGGATTCATATTTGCGGGGGACGACAAAGCTTTTCTGTGGGCTTTCCCACCTTAAAAAAAAGACTTCAATAGACTGCAGGAAAACAGCATGGAAAGCTGTGGAAAACATGGCTTTCAGGAAAAGATCCAATAGGCCAAAGCTCTATTAGTTTGCCCAAGAAAAGAGGAAGAGGCCATGGGGCTGAGTTATGCAAGTGTCTGCATGGAGAAGAGGTGCTGCTGTCCAGCGGCAGCCGACACGCCAGCAGCTGGGAACTGGGGGAGCAGAGCTCTCGAATTGGCTTCACCCTGTGCCACTGGCCTTTCCAACAAGCCCAGCTCAACCCCGTCCCAGGGTCGGTCCTGCCGGCGCATCCTCGCTGCCCCGCAGCAAGACAGCCCTTTGGCCCCAGGCAGCTGCATCCACAGCTCCATCCTGTGCTGGGGCCAGATGGCACCGTCAGCATCACACGCATGGGCTGTTTTTAGTGAGGTTAAGAAACTTAGTCCCTGTGGAGTGACAAACTCAGCATCTGTTTGACTTGCTGCACCTATTTCTGCACCGGACGTTGACCTAGAGCGGACTATTTTTAACCACCCCTGGTTTACTATTTTCTTTCTGGCTGTTATCAGGGGCTAGGAGAGGATCTGTGCGCTCTGGGTGAAGAAACTCACTGTGATCCCAGACCAGATAAGCCTGCTGAAAGCCAGCACCGCTTCCCCTGCGCCCAGTGGCGCGTGGGCGCGGGCTCTGTCACAGCTAAAATGGAAGTGACTGCTTTCTAACCGCTTCCTTTCTCGCTGGGTCTCTCTCTCTCCCTCCTGCCCCTCCTGACAAGTTTGTTTCCTGTTATTGATAACGGCCCCTGCACCCGGTGAGAGGTCACCATACTCAGCACCCCCACAAGAAAACAGTCCGGGGGCTGGAGACAGCAGAGATGTGCAAAATAAACCAAATCGAGCTTTGCTTGGACAGTTAGCAAGGCTCAGTGTGTGCTGCTGGCTGCTGAGGTCCCTGCTGCTACAGGGTGCTGCATGCCAAGGCACCCAGCGTATGAACAACACGATGGGTATTCAGGATTTTCGGGCCTTTTTGTGCATTTTACATAGGGAGCTTTGTCCTGTATGCTCTGGGGGTGTTCTTGATCCTGGGCACCTTCTTCCTGCCCATGCACCTTGCAGTGTTTTGCAAGCAGGAACTGTGGTCTAGAGCCTCCTGAGAAGACACGTGTGTGACTCTTGGCCTGGGGCAAGGGCTGTTTGCTGCCACCCCGCCAATCTTCCCACGCGAGGCAGTCAGCCAGCTCCCCAGGGAAACTGAGGCACGCAAAGGTTTCCAGGCGGCCTCTCCAAAGGCACAGTGCTCTCAGAGGCAGCTGGGAAAGCACAGGACAAGCCCAAGTGACACATGGATGAGGAAGATGCTGCTGCTGGTGCTGGGGTTGTGTGTCCTGGGTCACCAAGTAGCCCTATGGCTCTTGATGTGCCTCTATGGTTTCTTCCCTGGCATTTATTGGATAAAGAATCACAGTCTCAGGACTTTGGAGATCTGGGCCCACATTTTGGCTTAGATCCCCTCTACCGTCTCCACTCAGCTTAGGAGCAATCCTCAATGCATGAAACCAAAATGCATAGGGAGAGCTTGTCCCCACATGGAGGGAAGAATAAACCATGCTGTAATAAAGCATCTTCAGGCTAGGAGAACACCTTTCCCAGGGGGGCTGTTCCTGGTGCCTGTTGTGGGCATCAACTCTGCATCATTGCTGGTCCCACACAGTTGGGGCTGGTGGTTCACCTGCTTTGCCTATGCCTTTTTGTTTGCAAAGTCAGAGGAGAGCTCAGCTTGTTGGCAGAAGATGTGGGAGAATACCTAATTCCAGAAACCAAAAGTGGTGCTGCTTAGCCGTCTTTCAAAGTAGAAAACAAACAAAACCCAAAACAAAATAAAACAAACAAACAAAAACCAGTTTAGCGAAAAATCCAGGTGGTAAATCATCCTCTTGGTTGTCCTCGAGGAGAGGGACAGGAGTGCAGGGGCTGGCAAGAGGAGCAGTGGATGCCTCGAAAAAATGAAACAGCAATTGCTTAATTGCTTCCAGCCCGAGCCGTGCAGCGGCAGGAGCAAACTGCGCAGACTGCCAGTGGCAGCGGGGAGGAAGGTCACACATCTGCTATCTCCAGCTCTCCCTCCTCGGGATCAGCTCCATCCCAGGGGGGTGCTGCAGATCCAGAGGGGATGCCCAGGGCTCCAGGCTCGTGTGCGGGACTCCTCTGCGGCTCCATGCTCCCGCAGCCCTGCCAGCACCACGTTCGCGCTCCGCGGCACAAAGACCCAGGGCTGTCCTTGGGATGCGCTCCTGTGGAGGCAGCTGAAGTACTGATACGCGTTCTCTGGGAAATGCTCTCTGCAGAGGCGCTCGGCTCAGCTCCTGGGTCCTGGCCGTCCCCTGGGCAGCAGGCGTGTGACATGGAGCCCCTCGATGCCCCCGACGCTGTGCCGTAAGTGAGGTGTGCGCACCCCCCGCAGCGGCTCTGCGGGACGCTCGGGCTAATTGCACAGTCCTTCTCACTCCTGCTGGGAGCTGATCAGCCGCTTTTAACAGAGTCTGCTGAATCCCGGGGCAGCCGCTTCACCTTCAAGCCCACAAGTGATGTTCAGGCAGAGAAGGGGATGGACTGATTTCCAAAACCCTGCAGGATGTACTGAGCTCTCAGTCATGTCAGCAGGAGCAACACCAGCTCTGTCTGAGCACTGGACCCAGAGGTGATGGAGGGCCTGCGAGACGAGGCTATGGTGCGGTAGGAAATCCCAGGGGAGAGAGACTGCGGGGCACCATCTGCATTTTGGGTGTTAGTTCAGTGCCTGCTTGAGCACAGGTGACTTTGGGGCTGTTTGGAGAGGGTGAGGAGGTGCTGGGCTGTGTGGATCAGGGCAGGGCGGCTGGAAGAGGAGGCTGGAGGGCAGAAACGGGAGTAAGGGCTGCAAAGGAGAACATCCCATGGTTGGCATATCTCTGGGCACCTCACATTGGGCCATGGTAGATGGCTGATGTGGACCCTTCACATCTCCAACACATCCTCTGCTGCCCCAGCACCATTCTGGGCATCATCGTCACCTCCCAAAACACACATCCTGGGGACAGCCTGGTGACCACGATGAACTGGGCTGAGGTGGCCTGGGGCAGGGGGCTCCTCAGGGCAGCAAGGAGGAGACAGCGGGGTGGCCGGGGGGAGAAGGTGTTTGGGATGCGGGGTCCATGGTGGCTGATGGGGATGCAGCGGGAACTGCTGCAGTGCAGCGAGGTGGAGGCAGAAGAGGAAGGAAGCACGGAGTGTCCCTGCACAGAACCCGGGCAACAACAAACAGGAAGAGCAGCAGGGCCGTGGCAGCGGGCAGCGGCAGGAAGGATGTGCATTGCCCCATGAGCAGACCTGTCCTACCTGAGTTGGACCCTCCAGGAACCTTCTTCCCCAATGGCAGCCCCGCCCTGCCTGGCTGGGGAAGGGGAGCCCGTGTATCTTCCCCTGAGGTGCCCAGGGATGGTCCTGGGTGCAGAGGTGTGGCAGATGGCACCCACAAGGTGATTGGTTAGGGGTGGCACGAGGACCACACTGTGCATGGCTGGGCGTGGAGGGCGGGAGCACCAAGCACTGGCTCGCCCCATGGTGGGATGAGGACCAGCTGGTGCACAGCCTGGGCAAGGGGATACAGCCAGAGCGGCAGGGACAGAGGATACATCCAGGTTCCTTCTGGGGCAGGTGAGCTCTGGTGTACTTGGTGCAGCACTTCTGCACTACATGAACCACCCCACCCCAACATGACTGCCAGCAGCCCCAGCCCCAGGGCCAGGTCTTGCCTGTCTCTCCGTGTCCCATAGGCTGGCACCACTGGCCATGGCCACGGCCAGTCGCTGAGGACACTGAGCAGACCCCACCAGCCATGCCAGAGATGCCCATGGAAGAACCCCAGGATTTTGGGGGAGGCCGGGCTGCACCCACAGGCGCAGGACAGGGGTTCTCTGGTGGGGAGCGGGGCTGGGGCTGCAGGCGGCCTGGCGGAGCTGAGCTGCGGCGATGTGGCCGGTATGTGTGTGGGCGTCAGGCAGGGTGGGGGAGAAGGAGGGAGAGGAAGCGGCAGAGGCAGCAGCTCCTTTGATAAGCAGCTTCCTGAACACTTTCAAACCGTGGCGTTAGACCGACACGCGGTGTCTGCAGGCCTGTGCCGGGACCGACGGAGCCCACGTCGTGGGGCAGCAGGTACGCAGCCCCCCAGCCTGCCTGTGCTGCCCGTCGGAGAGGGGACCCTGCCGGGCAATGACAGGCCTGGCACCACGGGCGATGGGCACGTGCTCGCTGTGGGCAGCTCCAGGCAGGGCTGGGATGATGGGCAGGGTGATGGTGCTGATATCTGCGGCTCTTCCCAGGGCTCTCCTGCCTGCCAGGGACTTGGCTGGAGCATCTCCCAGGTGTGTCCCGGCTGGTGTGCAAGGGATGGCTGTGGGGTTGGAGCCTGCTGCTGTCTCTGGACGGGGTCTCCACTTGTGCTGCAGATCCTGGGGAGCCGCCGCTTGTGCCCTGCCTGGCATGGGGACAGCACGGCAGCACAGCCCCTAGGGCACTCTGCATAGGGCAGGGAGACGGTGTGTGTGGCAGCAGTGGCATTGCTACCCCCAGAAATGCCATTGGGCAGCAGGGAGTCACAGGGAACGGCTCCTGCCTCAGCCGCGTTCCCAAACGGTGCGCTCACAGTGCGGACCTGGTTTTCTGCAGGACCTGCCTGAGCTGATGCGGTACCTGGATCCAACTCTTTGCCCGTTGAGAGCTCTGACTTCACAGCATCCCCTGTCCCTTTTGGGTCTGTCTCCTCCTCATGGAGCTGGGGATGAGAAGGAGCCTCATGATCCCAGGGTGCTGCCTGTGCTCTGAGGAGCTCTGCCCAGAGCTGAACCTGCATCACCCACATCCCCCCGACCCTGCCAGAGGCTGTCCCTGGCCATGGCACCCTCCTCCAGGGACGGCTTCCCCACCACCTCTTGCTCAACCACCCAGATAAAGCAGTTTCCTCTTGACAGTTGCTGAGACCTGCGGGACGGAGGAGGCTGTTCCAGGGTCACCCTTCCCTTGCCAGAGCCAGGAGGCTGCTGAGGGTGCCTGGCCCCTTGTTTCCCAACAGCAGGAGCTGGCCAGGCTCCTTGTGGTGCATTGCAGCCCACCTTGTGTCATCTGCAAGCGCTGCTGTGCTCATTCAAGTCCTAGCTCTCCCTTCTCCCCACCATGTCCCCAGGCCAAAGAAGACTTGCCAAAGAAGGGCTGGAAATACAGGGCAACGTGTGCTTCCCATGGAGGTGGAGACCACTTTGGGCTCCCCGAGACCAGACCGTGCTCTAGCAATACATGGTGGGGGTGTTCTCTGCTCGGTGCAAGCAGAGGGCTGTTGGTGCTGTGCCCAGGGTCACCAGTGCGTGCCTGTGTGGGCTGAAGTGCTGTGGGCGTCCTGGAGGGTGAAGATGCTGGGACATCTCCTTGTGCCACCCACTGGGATGCAGGGACTGGGGGCCCTGGTTCCAAGGCAGCTGAGGACCTAAAACCTGTCCCTGGCTTAGGGACCATCTGTCAGGGTGTTCACTCAGAATCACGGTATCTCTCAGACCCACCTCGTCTTTTCCAGCTGCTTCTCCGATGGCTCCTTGATTCCCCAGGAGCTGAGGGCCCCCTGTGTCCACTCCCCGTGCTTCAGGACAAGGGCTTCGTGTCTGCCGCAGCATGGTACAAGCCTGCTTGGTGTGCTCCAGAGTTCATAACAGCAGCCTGACCGCCTGGACAGCCGCGGCAGACATGGACAAGACGGACAAGCCCAGTCCCTCTGCCAAGAAGCACGTGCGTCTTCAGGAGAGGTGAGTGTGGCTGGGCTGCCCATCTCAGCCCAAACAGCGGATGCTGCTCATCCCCTAGCCTTGGGCTCCTCAAAATGTCCTCCCCCCAGCCCAGCCCTGCCAGCTGCCCACTGACTTCTGCAGACACCAGGTCTGAGCGTGGAGGCAGCCTGACCCCTGCCCCAGCCTGGCCTAGGCCAACTCTGGACACCTTCCTTCAGGGGCTTTCCAGCTAAAAGGTCAAATGACCAGCTGGCTCCTTCTTCCTCACCCTCTGACCCCATCTTATAGGGTCTCTACCTGGCCCCTTTCTCCATCCTATGTTATTCCCTGCCTGACTTTTACTTAGTGTGGGGTGGTTTTAACTGACGTGGTGGGACAGGGTGCCCTCCCGTCCCATGGTGGCAGAGGGTCACCCAGGGACCCCTTTGCCTTGCAGGAGGGGCTCCAATGTATCGCTGATGCTGGACATGAGCTCACTGGGGAATGTGGAGCCCATCCAACCTGTCTGCACACCACGGGACATCACGCTGAAGTTCCTGAGGACGTCCAGCCATGTGCTGAGGAAAGAAGAGCTCCAGCAGCGCGCCCAGAGCCTGATGCAGCTCCAGGAGGAGTTTTCGGTGCGATGCTCCCTCCCCTCGCCCTCCTCACATGAGGGATGGCAGGGGTTAGGGGTGGGAGGGATCAGACGTCTGTGAGGGAGGCTCCAAGCCCAGCTGTGAACCACAGCACCAGTGGCAGGGAAGGCGATGTGGGCAAACAAGGGTGAGAGGTGCCCTGGGTATTCCTGCTGCCTGCTTTCTGGTGCACACAAGTCCCCCTTGTGTCCCTGGAAAGCCTGTCCTGCCCTCCCATGCCAAGCTTTTCTCCCAAGGTGGCCTCTCTGGAAGGTGTCCCACCACATCTGGGGTAAGGAACAAGGAAAAGTGTAGAGTCCTGCATCTGGGCAGGAACAACCCCAGGTTCCAGTATAGGTTGGGAAATTACATATTAGAGAGCAGTGTAGGGGAAAGGGACCTGGGGGTCCTGGTGGACAACAGGATGACCATGAGCCAGCACTGTGCCCTTGTGGCCAGGAAGGCCAATGGCATCCTGGGGTGTATTAGAAGGGGGGTGGTCAGTAGGTCAGAGAGGTCCTCCTTCCCCTCTACTCAGCCCTGGTGAGACCACATCTGGAATATTGTGTCCAGTTCTGGGCCCCTCAGTTCCAGAAGGACAGGGAACTGCTGCAGAGGGTCCAGCGTAGGGCAACCAAGATGATTAAGGGAGTGGAGCACCTCCCTTATGAAGAAAGGCTGAGGGAGCTGGGGCTCTTTAGTTTGGAGAAGAGGAGACTAAGGGGGGACCTCATTAATGTTTATAAATATATAAAGGGTGAGTGCCATGAGGATGGAGCCAGGCTCTTCTCGGTGGCAAACAATGATAGCACAAGGGGTAATGGGATCAAGCTGGAACACAAGAGGTTCCGCTTAAATTTGAGAAAAAACTTCTTCTCAGTGAGGGTGGCAGAGCCTGGCCCAGGCTGCCCAGGGAGGTTGTGGAGTCTCCTTCTCTGCAGACATTCAAAACCCGCCTGGACATGTTCCTGTGCGACCTCACCTGGGCGTTCCTGCTCCATGGGGGGATTGGACTGGATGATCTTTTGAGGTCCCTTCCAATCCCAAACATACTGTGATACTGTGATACTGTGAAGGACAGGGCTGACATCTCTGGTAATGCTGTTACATCCCAGGGTCAGCCTCTCATTTCCTGGTGGGCCAGCTCTGCCATGACGAGAGGACACAAGCAGCAGCAATGGAGCTTTACTCATAGTTCTTCTCTCCCCCTGCAGAAAATCCCACCGAACTTTGTCAGTCCGGAGGAGCTAGAGATCCCTGGACACGCTCCCAAGGACAGATACAAAACCATCCTCCCCAGTACGTGCCACTGCATCCTTTGCGTCTCTATTTGCCCAGGTGCCATGTACAGGGAAAGGGGTGTGTGTGTGTGTGTGTGTGCGTGCATGGGGTTCGTGTGAGTGTATGTGTGTGCCCATGGCGTGGGGGTGCGTGTGTGCGCACAGGTGTTTGTGCATGGCAGAGGGGTGACTCAGAGCAGCCCTGGCACCGGGGTGGGCACTCCTGGGTGCTCTTGGTGTTCCCAATGTGTTTGTTCCTGCTCCCCACGCTGCAGGAGACAGGTGCTGTGCTGCAGGGGGTGCACACTGTGTTATGGGGCGGTACGTGGAGAGCAACTCCTTGGGGTGTTTTCCCAGGGTGTGCAGCACATGACAGCCCAGATTGGGCTGCTCTCTGCTGCCGTGGGGCCTTACATGTCCCAAGGGCATGTCACTGGGGTTATAAGGTTGAGAACATTATAGGAGGGCTTGTTTCGGCTCTAGTCAGGCTGTGGGAAGGCCCTGGGGGGGTCAATGCCTGCCGAGTGAGTTACCCCAAATGCTCACTGTGATACAGGCAGGTTTGGGCATGGCTGGCTGTACCTTGACATGGTAGGAGGGTGAAGTGGGGCAAGAAGGGGCCCAAGGGAGGGTGCAGACAGCTCTGACCATGGCACGGGGCTGGGAGGACTCAGTCTGCAGGCTCTGGAACCGAGGCAGGGAGGATTGGCAAGGTCAGGCTCTGGAAGACGGTCCCTGGGGTAATGCCTGCCATGTCTTCCAGATCCCGAGAGCCGGGTCTGTCTCAGGAGGGCCGGAAACCAGGAAGAAGACAGCTACATTAATGCAAACTACATCACGGTGAGTGTCCTTCCTGTCTCGAGTGGTGCCCCAGGTCCTGCAACCCACAGGTTTCACAGTGCATCAGGCTGCAAACCTCTTGGTGCCACGCTGGCACCTGCATGCTGGGGCGCTGGTTGTCATCCGCTGTCCTGTGGCTGCCCTGGGCCAGCAGCCTGAACTTGACACCCTGTTCCAATCTGGAGAGACGCGGTTCCACGTGCGCAGGGCAGACACTCTGTCCCTTCTGCTGGGAAAACCTCACGAGGTGGCAGCAGGACTGGTGGGACCCAGCTGGGACTGCCCCAGCCCCCAGCAGGGCAGAGCTTGATGACTTCTGCTTGCCCTTGGGGAAACCCCTCTGGTGAGACGTGCCCGCCCCGCATGACCTCTGGCTCGCCAAGGCATCCATCACTCTGGCTGCTGTCACATCAACAACCTGGGGATGCTTTCAAGGAGTTTGGGTACACACAGCTTGCTCCCTGGGCTTGCTCCTGGCTTGTGGGACCAGCAGGGTGGCGAGGATGCCTGGTAGTTCCTGATGAGCATTTCAAGGATAGGTTTAGTAGGAAATAGTCTGTGTGGCTCAGCCTATCACCTCTAGAGGAAGACAAGCACCACGAGAGCTGGGGTGGCCTGGAGACAGCCTCCCCTCACACATCAGGGTCCTCCCCAGCATCACTGATGGACCATGTGCTCTGTAGGGCTACGCAGGGCATCCCCGGGAGTACATTGCCACCCAGGGACCCATGCTGAACACGGTGATCGACTTCTGGGAGATGGTGTGGCAGGAGGAGGTGCCCCTCATCGTCATGATAACCGAGCTCCAGGAGCGCAAAGAGGTACCGTTGTCCCTTCTTTGTCCTGGACACACCACCCCAGCCAGGAGCAAAGGGTGACTCTGGCAGGACAGGGACTGGCCCAGGCACAGCTCTGGGGGCTGGGGAGAGCTGTGCTGCCCATCTGAAACCCATGTGGAAGGCCATGAGAGAGGGCGCAGCGGGAGCAGCTGTGGGGAGAAGGATTTATCCTGCCCTTAGTTCCCCTCTGTATCGCTCCATATCCACCTTTCCCACCGCCCACAACCCGCCAAGGGATGCCTCTTCCCAAGAGCACTGAGCAAAGCCCTGTGCAAACATCCAGTGAGTGCCTTGTGCATCTCCACAGCCACCGACCCTGACTTGTTTTTTCAGAAATGTGTCCACTACTGGCCCGAGAAGGAGGGCACCTACGGCCCCTTCTCCATCTGCGTGCAGGGGGTGAGCGAGTGCGTGGAATACGTGGTGCGCGATCTCTCCATCCAGGTGGGTCGAGCTCCATCCGGGGGTCACAGGGGGAGCCCAGCAGTGCGCCTGGCACCCCGGGCTCCCTATGGGGATGGCAACACTGTGTGACATGACACCAGAGTGTCCATGGCTCAGGGCTGGGTTTTATGAGCCCTCTGCCCAAGGAGGGTCTGCAGAGCTCCTGCCTGCCCAAGGGGGCTGAGAGGGAGCAGGATCCACTCTGGGGGAGAGGGGTCAGCTGGGGAGACCTTCTCTACTGGCCCTTTGCTTTTTGCACTATGCTATTTGGCTCTGCCCCATGAGCAATCTGTAGTCACTCTGGGCTGACACTAGTCAAAAGGATCTTTCTGGCTTTGCCTGGACTCTGGGGACAGCATTGGGACACCCCATATCTGTTCCCATCTCCTGGGACGGGACCCAGGGTGTCTGTCAGTGGCTCAAGTAGGGATTGGGAGAACAGCAGATGAGGTGGTCACAGGGTGCCCAGCCTCTGCCTGAGCTGGGCTCCACGCTTTCATTTGGCTCAGCCCAGCGCGTTTGTGCTCCCACATCCTGATTTCCCTTTTTTCTGTGCTGGAAAAGCATGCAGGTGAATGCCGCCACGTCAAGCACATCCTCTTTCCTTCCTGGCCGGACCAGCAGACGCCTGAGTCAGCCAAGCCTCTGCTGCACTTGGTGTGCAAGGTGGAGGAGACTCTGAAGGCTGCAGCCAGCCCAGGGCCCGTTGTTGTGCACTGCAGGTAAGAGCTTTCCCCTCACTCGACCCCAAGTGTCCCTCACCTTGGTGTCAGCCTGCAGCCATCAGAGAGCAAAATCACACATGTGAATGCTCAGGACCTGGTGCAGAAATCCCAGGGCACGATATCCCCATAGCACTTATTTACCCAGGAACTCCTGTCCTGGCATCAGAATGGTGGCACTAACATGATGTGTGCTGCCCTATAAAGAAATGTGGTTTGCACCTGCGCCTGCAGATAGCACGGTGGGAGCAGAAGAGCTCTGCAGGGTCAGGACGCAGCCACCAGACCCACGGCAGATCCACGGCTCAGGCTCCTGCTTCCTCTGCCACCAGGCACGGCCCGCGGCTCGGCTGTAAGGTGCTTTTCAGGGCAGCCCTCCTGGAGCAGGCGGCCTCTGTGTATTTTCTCTCTCTGGTAATTGCTAATTTGGCGACAGTGGAACAGAGTGCCCGGCCGTCCCCACTCAACACAGCCGGTGCATGATGCTGTGGGCTGGTCCACCCCAGGGTGAACCACTGGGTACCCAAGGAGAGCGCAAGCTGGGAGCGGCAGACACCCCTGTGCTGTGCAGGGATGGGGTCACACACGGGTTTTGTGCTCCCAGAACAGCCTCAGCTGGGCTGTGCACCACACAAGAACCCCTTGCCATGGCAGAGACACGCCAGCCCATGTCTTTTGGTGCCTGCCTAGCAAAGCCGGTCTGGCTGCTGGGATTGGGACCTCAACATCCCTCTAGGAAGAAATCACAGCAGCAAACCGATCTGGGAGTATGTCCAGGTTGGACAGAGCAAGGTCCAGGCAGTCGGCACTCAGCACAGCTGTGTCTGTCCCACAGCGCAGGCATCGGCCGGACGGGCTGCTTCATCGCTACCAGGATCGGGTGCCAGCAGCTGAAGGACAAGGGGGAGGTGGATGTCCTGGGAATCGTGTGCCGTCTCCGCATAGACAGGTGTGTGCTCAGACCCGGGCAATCCTTGGAGGGTCCTGCTGGCTGCCAAGCCTGGGAGGAAGGATGCGGGAGGGATGCAGAGATGGGCATCACGAGGGCCTGGGGACAATTTTGGATGGAAACAGAGCTGTCAAAAGATGCAGATGTGGGGATAGAAATCGATTGCCTAGTGCCAGGCTGGCTTTGCTGTCAGGGCTATTGTAGCTCTGAGGACCTGAGGAGGTCAGGGAGAGCTGAACCTGGCAGCGAGTCTGCTCCTTCCAGCTCAGCCACTAAATTCAAGAATACTTGATTTTGCTACTTTTCAAGGAGAAGTACCAGTAAAAATTATCACCAAATCAGTTGCTAATCTGCATTTTGAACAGCCCAGCAACGCTTCTGAGCCCAAATATTCTTTGGACAGCTCTGGTGCCTGTTTCAAATGTACTAGAAGTGGTGGGTGAAGCAGGAATATCTGTGCCCGGGTACAGGGAGCCAGGGATGTGGGCTTCAGCGAGGTGTCAGCAGTCCCTGCCTTTCCCTTGCAGGGGCGGGATGATCCAGACGAGCGAGCAGTACCAGTTCCTCCATCACACGCTCGCTCTCTACGCTGCCCAGCTGCCGGAGGCCAGGGGCCACTAGCGCAGGGTCGCTCCCAGCTCTCCTGCACCAGCCTCAGGGACAGCTCCGCCAAAACCCCTCCTGCTGCCTCCGAGCAGCGGGATTAGCATCCCTCGACCAGCACAGCCCAGCCAAACCCTTGTGGAATGTGGTGGCCTTGCGCCCCTGGGGACAAGCAGGGTTTGGTGGGTTCACGGGAGGGATTCAGTGGTGCTTGAGGCAGCCGTTGCTGCTGGCTCAAGGCAAATTCACCCCTGGAAAGAAGCTTTGGCTTCTGAAACACGCAACATTTTATCGTCAACCGGAAGAGCAAGCCGTGCGGGACACTGAAGCTGGGTGAGCGCCGGGAGCACGGTTTGCCTTTTAGCTGCACAGAAATGATTAACCCATGAGACGTGGAGCTGGTACAATTACCTTGCAAATAAACAGAGCCTCTCTCTCCTGGCTGTGTATGGTCTGCGGACAGAGGCTGCGCGGCGGGCAGGGCTGGGCTTGCTCTGAACGTGCACAATGATGCTCTTCTTGCTAAAGATAAACCTCGATGATTTGGTCCAAAAGGTGCACAGATGTTTGCTTTCGTTATGTGGCTTGCTTTCCTCTCCACCTTCACCCTAAGAGCCTTAAAGCAGGGGATATTCCTAAATGTGTCCGCAGTTTTGCAAGCAACATGTTCCTAATTGCCTTTTGTTACATGAGGGTGGGGGTTGTACATTCTTATGATTTTGCTGAAATCAGAACAAAATAATATTTGGGTGTTTTTCATTGGGAAAAAGAAAAAAAAGGAAGAAGAAGGAGAAACAGTCTAGCACAAACATGGGGTTGGAAATATTCTGTGAAATATTTCAAAGCTATTAAAAACTGGGCGCTGCACACTGACAGGCAGTGAGGACTGATGAGGGCTGGGGCTGCCCCGTGTGCTTGCTGCTGGCTCGGTGGGTGAAATCACAGAACCACAGAATCCCAGAATGTGAGGGGTTGGAAGGGCCCTGGAAAGCTCATCCAGTGCAATCCCCCCATGGAGCAGGAACACCCAGATGAGGTTACACAGGAAGGTGTCCAGGCGGGTTGGAATGTCTGCACAGGAGACTCCACAACCCCCCTGGGCAGCCTGGGCCAGGCTCTGCCACCCTCACTGAGAAGAAGTTTCTTCTCATACTTAAACAGAACCTCCTGTGTTCCAGTTTGCACCCATTGCCACTTGTCCTGTCACTGGTTGTCACCAGAAGAGCCTGGCTCCATCCTCCTGACACTCCCCTTTCCATATTGATCCCCAGGAATGAGTCCCCCCTCAGTCTCCTCTTGTCCAGCTCCAGAGCCCCAGCTCCCTCAGCCTTTCCTCACACGGGAGATGCTCCACTCCCTTCAGCATCTTGGTGGCTGCGCTGGACTCTCTCCAGCAGTTCCCTGTCCTGCTGGAACTGAGGGGCCACAACTGGACACAATATTCCAGGTGTGGTCTCCCCAGGGCAGAGATCCAGGGCAAAAAGGGCCAGTCCTCTTGCTGAGAGAGTCTGAGCTTGCCCCGGGTCACACAGCATCCCCAGGTCAGGGCTGTGTGACCCTTCTCCACTGCTCTGAGAGTTCCCAAAATGCAGTTGAATGGCTGCCCAGTGGTTTTGCCCTGGTGCTGGTTGTTCAGGCCCCGTGGCTCTCCTGGGAGGAGAAATAGCTAAATAAAACAATTCATCCTTAATGTTGTCATCCTTCTCCTGTCTTGTCATCAGTCCAGGAAGGGGGTCCTCAGGCCTCTGTCCCCACTGTCAGTATCCCATCCTCACTGCTCCTCTCCTTGCTCCTTTCCATTTATTCTCTAAAAAAGCAGAAAGTGAGCAAGCAAATCAGCCTTGTCCAAGGATGGGTAATGAGCCAAAATCAGTTTCTTCTCCCTGATCTCACTGGGTATAAGTAGCAAACCCAGTAGCAGACCAGGTATGTCCCACTGTGCAAAAAGACCAAATATTACAGAAATTATAATGTATTGCTGGGCCCTGACAGTCCATATTAGTCATTCTCATGTGTTTGCGGGCTGTGAAGGGTGTCTGGGGTGTGGGGTGTGCAGGGTGTGCAGGGTGTCCAGGGTGCAGAGGGTGCAGGGGTATTCGGAGTGCAGGGGGTGCAGGGTGTCCGGGGTGCAGGGTGCGCGGTGTGCAGGGTGTCCGGGGTGCAAGGTGCGCGATGTGCAGGGGATGCAGGGGGTGCAGAGTGCATGGTGTGTGTGGTGTGCAGGGTGTCTGGGGTGCAGGGGGTGCAGGGTGCAAGGTGTGCAGGGTGTTCGGGGTGCAGGGTGTCCGGGGTGCAGGGTGTTGGGGATGCAGGGGGTGCAGGGGGTACAGGGTGTCAGGGGTGCAGCAGGTGCAGGGTGCACGGTGTGCAGGGTGTCCGGGGTGCAGGGTGCGGGGTGTGGGGTGTGCAGGGTGTCGGGGGTGCAGGGGGTACAGGGTGTCCAGGGTGCAGGGGGTGCAGGGGGTGCAGGGTGTGCAGGGTGTCCGGGGTGCAGGGGGTGCAGGGTGCGCGGTGTGCTGGGTATTCGGAGTGCAGGGGGTGCAGGGTGTCCGGGGTGCAGGGTGCGGGGTGTGCGGTGTGCAGGGTGTCGGGGGTGCAGGGTGTCCAGGGTGCAGAGGGTGCAGGGTGTGCAGGGTGTCGGGGGTGCAGGGTGTGCAGGGTGTCCGGGGTGCAGGGGGTGCAGGGTGCGCGGTGTGCAGGGTATTCGGAGTGCAGGGGGTGCAGGGTGTCCGGGGTGCAGCGTGCGGGATCTCCGGGGTGCCAGCCCGGGCCGGGCCGGAGGTGGCGTGCCTGCCTCGGCGGGTCCTCCCATCCGATAGGGGGCGGCAGTGGCGGCGCTCGGCGCGCGTGCCCCACCCGGCGCGCGCGGGGCGGTGCGGCAAGGGGGGCGCGCGGCGCGCGGACAATACCGGGGCGGCGGCGGCTGCTCGGCCCGACTCGGCCTCGATCGGCTCCACCCGGCCCCGCTCGGTCCCGCTCGGCTCGGCCCCGCTCGGCCCCGTTCGTTTCGGCCCGGCCCGGCTCGGCCCCGCTCGGCTCGGCCCGGCCCCGCCCCGGCTGACCCCGCTCGGCTCGGCTCGGCGCGGCCCGGCCTGGCACCATGCTGGCGCTCTTCAACAAGCTGCTGGACTGGTTCCGGGCGCTGTTCTGGAAGGAGGAGATGGAGCTGACCCTGGTGGGGCTGCAGTACTCGGGCAAGACCACCTTCGTCAACGTGATCGCGGTGAGCGCGGCTGCCCCTCCCCGCGCCCCCGGGGCCGCTGCGGGCTGGGCTGTGCGCCGCCGGCGCCCGAGCTGCCCCCGCGTCGTGCACCCCCGCTGCACCCCCCGCTGCACCCCCGCTGCACCCCCCTTGCGTTGTCCCTCGTTGCACCACAGTCTCGCACCCTCCAGGCTGCTCCCCGGAGCTGTTCCGCCCTATTGCACCCAGCCCGGAAATGCATTTGGGGAGTGGGAGGTGCGGGCTGGGGGTGCGGGGTGCAGGGTGCGGGGCAGGGTGCGGGATGGGGGGTGCAGGCTGAGGGGTGCAGGCTGGGGGCGCAATGCACGTTTAGGATGCAGTGCAGCTTTGGGGTGTGGTGCAGCTGGGGGGTGCAGGCTGGGGGTGCAGTGCAGGTTCGGGGTGTGGTGCAGCTGGGGGGTGCGGTGCAGGTTCGGGGTGCGGTGCAGGTTCGAGGTGCGGTGCAGGTTCGAGGTGCGGTGCAGGCCGCAGGCCCCACAGCACCGGAGGGCCTGGTCCAGCGCCCGCGTTTCCTCCTGCATCCCCGGTGCTGAGCGCGGTGGCTCGGGGGCCGCAGCCGGAGCAGGCCCCGGGCAGGATCCAGCCCCCCTGCCCTTCCTGGCCGGCTGGGGAGCTGCTGTTCCCCTCAGCATTGCCGGTGCCTCGGCGCTGGGAGCCGGGGAAGCTCCCGCTCTCGTCCCTGTCGCAGCAGGCGCTTTGTCATCGCTGGGCGCCGCCGCCCCGGGGGACGTGCAGGTGGGGCCTCGGGATGACCCTGCAGGGCTCTGTGTCACCAGGGGTTTTGCTCGGTGCCTGCTGTAGATTATTTGCCTTGTGACCTCGGTTCCTCCCCCAGCCAGCACGCACCAGCTGCGGTGTTTGGGGGGTGCCGGGGGGCTGCTGCAGTGGCTGCTTTGCACCCCAACAGGGCAGTGACACCCTCCTTGGGGACACTTCAACCCTGACCTCTCCCCGGCTGCGCTTCCTTGTCTATGGGGTCTCTGAATCCAGCGGGGCAGCAGGAGCTGGGGCGCTGGATCCTGAAGCCCAGGGTGTGGTTTCACCGATGGGGATGCACAGCGGTGTCTCCACTCTTGCTTTTTGAGTTATTCTTGCCCCCTCCAGATGCGAAAGGGGAAGGTTTGGGCTGTTGCTCCCTGGGATTTCATGGAGGGAGGTGGGTGCAGATCCTCCAGCTGTCCCAGTTCCCCCGTGTGCCCCCTCGCCCATGCACGTTGCTTCACTCGGTGCCTCGGCTCCAAAGCAAAGTGAGTTATTTCTGCCCGCTCACAGCACTGGAAGCTGCTGAGCTGTCAAAGGTGATTTTGCAGCTAATTTGGAGTCTTCGTTGCGCTGCAGTCGTGCTCCCTGGGAGGGTTTCCCTTGGTGCCGGGTGCTGCAGGTATGAAAATGTCCTTTCTGAAGTGCCTGAGGTCAGAAGGAGGACACCCTAAAATCATTTTCACCCCAGAGACGACAGCGCTCCTGCTCTCGAGTTGTTTTGCTGGCTGTCACCACTTGACGTTCAGGTCTTGTGCTGGTTCCCCAGCAGACTTATGCCAGCATGGGGGGACAGGGACCTTTGTGGGTTGGGGAGAGTGACCATGAGCACCAATCCTTTTTTGGGGTGACTTTGTCCCTGCTGTTGCCATGGTTCTTTTACTTCAGTCCCATGTCAATGTGGGACACAGTGGTGCCACGCATGGAGCGGTCCTGCTCTGGACCTGCCATACGCTGTAGCCTGTTAATAGCAACACAGGCTGCATTAAAAGTGGAAATGTAATTTGGTGCCTTTTAAAATAACTGGATAAGCTTTAAAGAGTAATGGAGGTTTATCATAAACCTGTTGGACTGTTTTGCCTTCACGGGGCTGGAAATCGCTGGGTATGTCCTCATCCTCTTCCAACTGCTCTTTTGCCAGCCCAGCTCCCCTTTTCCAGCGTGTCTGCTCCTCCCCCAGCAGTGTCTGCAGCACATGGGGCTCAGCATGGACTTCAGTGGGGTTCCCACTTCTGCAAGTAAATGCTTCATACCTGGCAGTTTTGCTGTGTGCAAGACCCTGTCTGCAAGGGGATAGAGTGCACCCTCAATAAATGTGGAGATGACGCCAAGTTGGGTGGGAGTGTTGATCTGCTGGAGGGTGCGAAGGCCATGCAGAGGGATCTGGACCGGCTGGATCGATGGGCTGAGGCCAATTGTCTGAGGTTCAACAAGGCCAAGTGCAGGGTCCTGCACTTGGGTCACAACAACCCCATGAACGCTGCAGGCTGGGGAAGAGCAGCTGGAAAAGGACCTGGGGGTGTTGGTGACAGCAGCTGAACATGAGCCAGTGTGCCCAGTGGCCAAGAGACCACCAGCATCCTGGCTGGTACCAGCACTGGTGTGGCCAGCAGGCCCAGGGCAGTGACCGTCCCTGTGCTGGGACCTGGGGAGGCCAAACCTCGAATCCTGGGGGCAGTTTTGGGCCCCTCACACCAAGAAAGGCCTTGAGGTGCTGGAGCAAATTGAGAGAAGGGAACGGAGCTGGTGAGGGGCTGGAGCACAAGTGTGATGGGAGCGGCTGAGGGAGCTGGGGGGTTCAGCTGGAGAACAGGAGCTGAGGGGAGACCTTCTGATCTCTGAACTGCCTGAAAGGAGCTTGGAGCCAGGGGGGTTGGGCTCTGCTCCCCAGGAACAAGCGCCAGGAGCAGAGGAAACGGCCTCAAGTTGCGCCAGGGGAGGTTGAGGTTGGATCTGGGGAACAATTTCTTCCCCAAAGGGCTGTGGGGCATTGGAACAGGCTGCCCAGGGCAGTGCTGGAGTCACCATCCCTGGAGGGGTTTAAAAGGTGTTTAGATGAGGTTCTCAGGGACATGGGTTAATGCTAGAGTTGGATTATGGTTGGACTTAATGATCTTGAGCATCTCTTACAACCAAAATGTTTCTATGATTCTATGCGCTTGGGTGCCTGAGCCTGGGAGGGACGTTGGCATCTCCAGGTCCTACAAGGTCTCCAGAGATTGCTGAGGAGGTAGAGAAGAGAGGTGCTGCTGGAGATGCTGAGGGGAGGCAAGGAGATCTTGTTCTGAAGCATTTTGGCTGGTCTGTGTGGCACCTGCCTCTCCCAGTACCGCTGGGCCCACCGTGCGTGGGGTCTGGCAGGGCCAGGGTGGCGTGGGAGGGGGACTTGGGTCCTTGCACTGTGTGGTCATTCTGCTTCCAGATGCAGAGTCTGGGCCCTCAACAGCTGATTCCATTGCACCTGAGCTTCATAACACAGAAGGCAGCGGGGTTTTGGGGGCGTTTCTCCATATTTCTGGAAGAGGAGATGTGGCTGTCTGGGGCATGGTCTTGCCTTGCTGCTGCAAGCTCTTCTCAGTGTGAGCCAAGAAAAAATGAACAGTGTTTTTTTTCCAGGATCATAGAATCACAGAATGGTTTGGGTTGGAGGGGCCTACCAGCTCCCCCAGTGTCCCCCCTGCCATGAGCAGGGACATCTTCACCAGCTCAGGTTGCTCAGAGCCCTGTCCAGCCTGGCCTGGGATGTCTCCAGGGATGGTTCATCCACCACCTCTCTGGCCAACCTGGGCCAGGCTCTCACCACCCTCACTGTAAAAAAATTATTGAATTTCTTCTTTTCATGCGACGCAAGATACTATTGGCCTTCTGGGCTGCAAGCACACATTGCTGGTTCATGTCCCATCTCTCATCCCCAGCACCCCAAGTC
The DNA here is from genome assembly GCF_036013475.1 of Columba livia. Taxonomy (NCBI): domain Eukaryota; kingdom Metazoa; phylum Chordata; class Aves; order Columbiformes; family Columbidae; genus Columba; species Columba livia. The sequence goes on along the minus strand of NC_088623.1, from coordinate 1,467,750 downwards.
CTTTTCCACAGGGCTGCTCCCCATCCCTCCATCCCCAGCCTGGAGAGATACTGGTGGCTGCCGTGGCCCAGGTGCAGGACTTTGCACTTGACCTTGTTGAACCGCATGAGGTTCAGATGGACGCACTTCTTGTCCTAGTCCTTCTGGATGGATCCTGTCCCTCAGGCATGTCAACCGTACCATTCAGCTTGATGTCATCACAAACCTGCTGGGGGTACACTTGGACCCACTGTCTGTGTCACTGATGAAGATATTAAACAGTACTGGTCCCAGTGTGGACACTGCTCAGAGGCGAGGTGCGGAACCCGAAGTATCACAGAGGAGAAACACCTTGGCTTTGCACAAGACTTCTTTTAGGATGTCTACAGGAACAAACATGGGAAAATAGAGGGATAAGGGAATCTAAAGGGTCGACAGGTTGCTGGTCAGTACGTTTGTCCGGCCGTCCCCTGTGCTCAACCAGCACAGCCTGTCCTGTCTTACCAAACTGCATTTCTGACTATTTCCCTGGGTCCAGGTCTCCTGTGTGTGTTCAGCAACCTGTTGAAGGGAAGCCTTGCCAAGGCTTGACCAAAGTTTGGCTTTTTCTCATCTGAATGGGATACTGGAGTCAAACATCCATCTGTGGGGCTGGCTCTGCTCTGCACTAGGGCAGGGCGGTTTGGCCGGGGTGCAAAAACCTGGTCCACCCATCATAGCCACAAAATCCTGCTGGGATTTTTGTGCCTCCCAGAGGAATCACTCCAAACATCACTTCCCACCCTGTTCCCGTGTGATCGGTGCAGCTGGGCACGGAATCCGGGGTCAGCATGGATGCTGCATCCCTCGTGTAAGGAAAATTTTGGGCAAGACATGTCCAATGAAGGTTTGTGTACCTTGTGTACCTGCAGCTGGGCTGGGGGCTTCCTCTCTCTCCCTGGAGGTGGTTAAGGATGTACCAGAGGTGTCTGTGTCCAGGATGGTTGGAGAGGGCAGAAGAGACGTCACGTTGCCACCATTCGAAGCTGGTAAGGCTTTTGGAGAGAAGCCGATGCAAAAGGAGCTCAGTGTGTTGCAGCGTGGGTACCAAGACAGCAGGGACCATGTGCAAGTCACCCTGGACCATCACGTGTCATGTTCTCAGCCCAACCTTTTCTAGGCAGCACTAGTGGTTTTGTGGCGGCCCCTTGGCCGTGGGCAGCCTGGAGGCAGGTGCTGTGCTGGGGGAAGGATTTGGGGCAGGGAGCGAGGCCGTGCTTTGCTCATGGAGACATGTTCAGTCCCATTTCCCCTGGGTGACAGCAGAGGTGACTCCTGGCTCCTGCAGCCCAGCCCTTCCTGGAAGAAGAGCGACCATCACCCATCATGTCTCAGGTGGCGTTGGCACAGCCAGCAGTTCCCATGTGGTCCGGGATCCCCCATGGAGGTATCTGCATCTTCCGAGAGCTCTTCAGCAATTCGACCACTTCTTCTGATCAAATTCCTTAACGCCTGGTCCGTAAAGCAAAATTGCATGTTGAACCTCAGTCTGCAGGAGACATCCCCCGTGTCGGCTGGTGGCAAAGGGATTCCTGCCCTCCTCCCCGCCGCCCCCCCGTGCCCTTCCCTGCCAGTCTGCAGTGTGGTTTCTGGGTGCACAGTGACTTGGAGGCCCGTTGGCTCTGCTGATGAATGCAAAGGGGAAATGAAAAGGGGAAGCAGCAGGTATTGCAGAACTGTTGGAAGAAGTCAGGAAAACCCTAGGGAGTGGCTCACATGGTGGGTCTGGCGGAGCCATGGGCTCAACCAGGCACAAAATTCTGCTTATCGCAACATGGCATAAATTGCCTTCTCTTTTTGAGGTTTCTGTTGACTGAAAGAAAAAACAGAAAAGTCCTAGAGAAACCAAGATTTCAAGCCGGTAAAGAGCTGCTGGGATGAGTTTGGTCATGCTTGGTGGTTCCTGCAGGTTTCTGGCACTGTTGTTCGAAAGCCCCAGCGGCATGTTAGCCTGGTTATCAAACCCTCTTCCCCGTCAGGTTCCTTGACATCCCGCAGCAGGACCTTCCACAAGGATGCATTTAAAAAGCAAAGAAGATCAACCTGTTTTGAGTCCCAATGAGGATGCCTGCCGGGTGGGACGCTGCAAGAGCAGAGGGTGAAGGGCTGTGACAGCTCCTGTGCTCGGCTCCATGGAGCATCCCTCTGTGCTGCTCAGCCCAGGACCATCTCGCAGCCTTGGGATTTGAGCAGCAAGTGGAAGGTGGGGTGGGATTTAACAGACCAGTGCCGTCTTGTCCCTCTGATGCTGTGCTGGGCACGTGAACTGGTGATCCGGCATCTCCCCACGGCATCAGAGGGGCTGCTCCTGCTCGCCGCTCCGACAAGACTAACCTAGTTTCACAGCAGCCTTGGGATGCTGCAAATCTGTGGCGATTTCACACTTCTCCTGCCTGGTGTGGCTCGGAGCAGCGCTGCTGGAGGACACACAGTGGCAGCTCCTGGGGAGGGGAGCTGGGACCCTTTGCACTCCTCGTGTCACCCAACACCCAGCTCTCACGCACAGGCAGGGTGCAGGGGCTGGAGGACCCGTGGGGCAGGCTGTAGACCTGCAGAAAAACAGAAGTCAGTCTGGTTTGGGTTGAACTGAAAATGATCCAAAGCAGGAAACGTGCTGGAGCCTCCAGGACTTGCAGCTGAGCAGCAGCCGATGCAGGAGGTGGCTGCTGGGGCTGTACCGGGGCACCCAGGGCACCCAACACCCCATGCAGCAGCAGCATTTCCCTCCCGCAGGCATTTTATGACCTTGTCTCTAATTTTGCTCCTGGTGTGGACCAGGAGGAGGGTCGTGCTGCACCCACCGCAGGGCTGGCGGAGCGTTCGGGGTTATTTCTAGGTGGGTGTCAGGTCGCTGCCCTGCTCGAGATTGGCTGGTGGTGTTTCTGTGCCTCCTAACGCTGTTTCACCTTGTTCCTTGCAGTCAGGACAGTTCAATGAAGACATGATCCCAACAGTGGGCTTTAACATGAGGAAGATCACCAAGGGGAACGTTACCATAAAGGTAAGGTGGAGATGTTAGGGTGGCGTGGGCTCTTGAGATGGAGGGTGGGGTGAAGGGAGACTGGTGGGCCTTCCACTGGGTACTGAAGGATGCTGGCAGCCCCAGCTGCAGTTGGAAAGATCCAGCCTGTGAGGTTTCTGCAGGTACCCACCAGAGGAGATGGTGGGAAGGGATATAGGAGATCCAGACCTCTGCGGTAACAACTAGAAGGCCACAAAGCTGCAAGTTTTCTAATACCTCTGGCTTGCTGGTGGGGACTCGTGGATGTGGTCACCTTGCTGAGGTGAGAGCACCACAGAAAACAGGTCATGGCTTGCAGTGGTGGCCTCTGCCTCGAGAGCAAAGGGAGAGGAGGTTTCTACTCCTGGATCTTTCAAAAGCCCTGGCTTGGGCTGGGAAATAATGGTGGAATGGGCTTGAAAGCTAATGGAGGGTTTTTGCCTGCTGCAGATAATGTGCTGAGTGTTTTGAAGTGGCAAATGCACCAGTCAAAGTCCCAGAGGGGTGGTGGGCATGGGAAGGAGCCCCCTGGCTCCCTTCCACCCTCCAGCTGCCCTTCCTGACATGTCGCCTTCTTTTATCGAGTTGGGAGCCTCCTCGTTAGGTTTGAGATGAAGAGGAGGGGATGGGGTTTGGTGCATGCTGGGTGCTCCGGCCGGGTGGCTGCGGGGGGAAGGGTAACAGTCAGGACGGGGGGGTCACGGTCAGTACCAGGGGGTAATGCTGCCTTGTCCCTTCACAGCTCTGGGACATCGGTGGCCAGCCGCGGTTTCGCAGCATGTGGGAGCGGTACTGCCGCGGAGTCAGTGCCATAGTGTGAGTATCCCCCAGAGCCCTGTCACCCACGTGCCGATGCTGAGCCCCGCCAGTGGGTGGGGGTACGGTCCCATCGCCCCCACATGGGCGCTGGGCAGGGCTGAGCCGGGGGAGCTGCGGTGCCTCCACTGCCAAAGCCGGACACCTGTGTTGGGAGTTGAGGCGTTTTCCCCTGGGACTGGTGCCCCCACGGGCTTTGGCACAGGGCACCAGGTCCCCACAGCCGTGGCAGACCCTTCCCTTCCAGCATCGCTCAGCCTGGCTCTTTTCCTCCAGTCTTTCCCTCCCTTTCCCCTGTGCTTTCCATGTGCTGCCTGTTCATCGCAGGGGCTGAGCAAAGGCCATTGATGTGGCTCAGCCCTTTCCAAGAGGCTGGTTTTATGGGCGGCCGCCAGCAGCGTCTTCCCAGGTCGTGGTGTTTATGTGCTGCTGGATGCATCTTGTGCGGAGCAAAGGAGCCTCCCTGCGATGCCCGCTGCTGACAGTCAGCAGGTCTCTGAGTGTCCCTGCATGTCCCCTGCTTGCAAACATTGCAGTAAGTGTGGTCCCAGGGAGTCCAGGCTGGGGATGACCCTGGCAAGATGCTGCCTGCTCCTAATGGCAGGAATCCACCCTAGGAGACCACATCAGTGTTGCTTAAACTCAGTTAGAAAATCAGATGTATGTGTTCTTCACCAGTTGACAGCACTCTGAGGTTTTGGAGGGCTGGGTTTCTGTACTGCCCTTCCCAGCTGCAGGTCTGGCAGGTGAGGAGTGAGGGACCACTTGTCCTGCTCCTTGGGACAGCAGTGTCTGGTTCTGCCCTTGCTGTTTGTCCCCACGTCAGGACACATCACAGTGAGCTTTGCTGGAAGTGACAAAATCCCATTTTTTTCAGTCCTTTTACTGCCTCCATCCATAATTTCAGGATTTTCCAAAGTGATCCATCTGGTTGAAAAGAAGTGAAAGGACCTGTGGCCATCCAGGCCGTGCTCCAGTCTGCCTTCCTCACTTTGAGCTGCGTCGTGTCTCTTTTCTCTGCGCCGGAGGCTCATGGCAGCACCTGGTGCTGTTTGTCCCTTGGTACAACCATACACATTTCCCTGTGCTCAGCGCTTCCGTAGCTAAAGGCTCTTTTCCTATTTTTAATAAACCCCACAAGGCCTGATGAAGCTTGATGGTGTTTTTTCACTTCTTCTCTCCCAGCTTCTCCATCTTTAAAATAAAGGCTGCTTTCATCAGTTCCGCTCCCCAGTTTTGGCTTCACTTATGTCCTTTGCAGGATGGGTATCTGCCCATAAGAGCTAAATTTTTCCCTAAATCTCCCCCATCTGCTCAGAGCAAGCATTGCTGACTAATGGCTTCGTGTACCCTTTGCTCTGTGCCCCATGCCAAGATTGCTCCTGTAGAGAGAAGAAGAACAAGTCCTTTCCCCTGCCAGGACCTTGAGTCAACGTCTTCTTCTCCTCACCATCATCAGCTTCTCTTGTCTCCTCCACTTGTGCTCTTATTCTGTGTGTCTCCATAAGGAGCCACCACGTGCAGACAAGCGTCACTTGGGAATGACGTGTCTTTTGCAGCTTCTTCTGCCCAGGCAGTGCCTGGGCCCCCTCGCTTGCCGTGTCTCTGCTGTCAACGGGGTGAACCCCTGCAGGAATGGGGACAGGGAGGTCCCCTGTCCCCTGGGAGACATGAGAGGCTCACAGCGTCCCTTGCGAACAGGAGTCCTGTGGGAAGGATCCCGTTGCCCATCACCTTCACGTACTGGGGAGCCAGCTGGGGCAATGCGGCTGCCGTGTGAGCAAGGTTTGGTGGTGGAGCAAATCTCAGCACAGCACCGGGGTGCAGGGACCTCAGGGACTGTGCTCAGGGGTGTCCCTTCCCTTGCAGGTACATGGTGGACGCTGCCGACCAGGAGAAGATAGAGGCGTCCAAGAACGAACTGCACAACCTGCTCGACAAGCCGCAGCTCCAGGGCATCCCGGTGAGCTGGGGATCCATCCTGGACGCGTTTCCCCCACACACTTGTGCTCCCCAAGCTGGTGGCTGCCTGGGTTTGCAGCAACGGGCTTGTGTCTTGCAGAGCAGATTTAAGGGGTGAATCCCCTTCCTAGGTGGGGTCCCCTTCCCCGCTGCATTCCTGCGGGAGCTGGGGAAGCAATGCTTTCCAACCCAGGGCTGGGAAGGGAGCTTTAGAAGAGACCAAAAAAAAACCCCTTGATATGCAAGATCTGTCCTCTTGCATGAATTTGCACCTGATTTATGGTGGGACATTAAGGTCTCGTCTCCTAGGAGCACGGCTGCTGGGCTGTGACATTTGCAGGGTGGGCTGGGAGCAGCGGGGCACACTGCACGTGCCGGGGCGGGATGGTTGCAGAGCATCCCAAACCAACCTCCTTTGAAAGCAGCTAATCGAGGATCTTGCTACGGATCCCAGACTTTTGCTGCCAACTAAATTAAGCCCCTGACATAACACGGTGCATTCACATCCCTTCTGAGTGCTCTTTTTTGAGAGTGAGTCTCCAAATGTAAATTAGGGGTTGCTGCATTTCTGTGCTGCTGCAGAGGCGCCGGCTCACCCCGGGAAGGCGGCCGCAGCCTCAGCGCTGTCCTTGTCAGGTGACAGTCGCGTGGTGAGCTCCAGAGCTGTGAACGAGTCCTGCTGGCTTATTTTCCCTGTGTAGTCTGAGGATGCCTTTGTGGATGGGAAAAGCTTTGAAGTAAGGAGAGATCGGTGGATGGTGCAAGCAGCTGTTGCTTTTTCGGGCTGGCTGCCTGCAGAGAACAGGTTCTGCAGGGTATCTACACCTTGTTCCTTCCTGATAACATCAGGTTTAGCTATTTCACTAGGTTTTTTGCTCAAAGACAGCAAGAGGCTCCTGGAAGAATGTCCTAGATTGCATGGGAGATGCTGGTGCCCCTCAGGGAAGATGTGCTGTGGGGCCAGCTTCTCAGTGGGACTAGAGAATACACAGGAGGTGCTGTGTATGGGCTAATTAAGGCTGTTAATTGATGCACTCTGCCTTCTAAATGCCTGCCGAAGGGGTGTTCTCCCTTTGGGCACAACCTGGTGGAGTGGCCAGGGCTGTTCTGCATCTCAAGCAGGGTCCCCTTCTGGGTGGCAGAAGCAGGTTCCTGCCTGCTCTGGTGGCCAGGAGCTTCAGGTGTCCCCTCTCTGCCCTGTAGGTCCTAGTCCTGGGGAACAAACGAGACCTGACCGGTGCCTTGGATGAGAAGGAGCTCATTGAGAAGATGTAAGTGTGCTGGTGGCCGTGGTGGAGCTGTGGCACAGTGGGACCCCCTGTTCCTGTTGGGTCCCCACCAGCACAGTCACCGCGCTGTGCTCTGGCAGTTACTCCTTCCTGAGTCGGTGTGACATCACGGTGCCTGGGGTGGGCTGGCAGAGACGAGGGCTGGGGACATCCCAAGGCAGTGGCTGGCGGAGGTGACATCTCTGCACACGTGGGGATGGGGAGGGGCTGGGAGCTGTGGCCACCAGTGCCAGGGCTGGTCCCATGTGCCACACGGTGGCGTCGGGGCCCAGCACGGCGCTCGGCCCTGGAGCTGGGCACTGTGCCCGTGGGCAGCCCTGGGTGCATGGAGCTTGGATCTGCTGGGCCCCTCAGTTCCAGCAGGACAGGGAACTGCTGGAGAGAGTCCAGCGCAGCCACCAAGATGCTGAAGGGAGTGGAGCATCTCCCGTGTGAGGAAAGGCTGAGGGAGCTGGGGCTCTGGAGCTGGACAAGAGGAGACTGAGGGGGGACTCATTCATGGGGATCAATATGGAAAGGGTGAGTGTCAGGAGGATGGAGCCAGGCTCTTCTGGTGACAACCAGTGACAGGACAAGGGGCAATGGGTACAAACTGGAACACAGGAGGTTCTGTTTAAGTATGAGAAGAAACTTGTTCCTGGTGAGGGTGGCAGAGCCTGGCCCAGGCTGCCCAGGGGGGTTGTGGAGTCTCCTTCTGTGCAGACATTCCAACCCGCCTGGACACCTTCCTGTGTAACCTCATCTGGGTGTTCCTGCTCCATGGGGGGATTGCACTGGATGAGCTTTCCAGGGCCCTTCCAATCCCTGACATTCTATGATTCTGTGCTCTGGTGTGTGACACCATCCATGTCCCTCTCCCTTATCTAGCCGTCTTTGGCCTCCTCGCAGCCATTGCTGCCTCCTGCCCCACTGCTGCAGCCAGGGGACGGGGACACCGCGCTGACTCACAGCATCTCTACTCCCCCCCCGGCCATCCCCTGGAGACCTCCCCAGTCCCACAGGCACCTACACAGCTCCCGTGCTGCCCCCACTGCTGCTCCCCTCTCGGGGAACGTTTGCCATACAAACTGTCCCCCGTCATGGAGCTGGGGCCCAAAGGGACCCTTCAGAAGGCTGCTCGGGGGTGTCTCCCATTGCTGCTGATTTGCAGCCCCCGGCTTCTGCCGCCAAAGCTCGCTCCTCTCCTGCAGGAACCTCTCCGCCATCCAGGACCGAGAGATCTGTTGCTACTCAATCTCCTGCAAAGAAAAGGACAACATCGGTGAGTACTGGTGGCTCCGGCGCGGGGCTCAGGGTGCCCAGGCTGCTCCCCAAGTACAGGAGGGGGTAACAGCAGGATGGAGAAGCTATGAGTGTCCCCTTGCCTTCACAGACATCACCCTACAGTGGCTTATCCAGCACTCGAAGTCCAGGAGAAGCTGAGATCCCGCGGACGGCGGCTCGGATGGGGAAGATGCCATTGTACAAGCCCATGCCCCTTCTCTCTCCTGCTCTGTCCCTCCGGCTCTCTCTCTAGATGGGTATTTTTAGGGGACCCCAGACTCCACTCGCATTGAGGTGGAGCCCTTGTTTTTATTGTAAAGAAAATGTCCGACTCTTGCCTCTCTCTCCTGTCCTCTCTCTGTCTCTTCCTTCCATTTTGGCACTGTTCTGTTGTTGTCTGTGTATACAGTATATATATATATGTATATATATTTTAATTTTTTAATTTAAGCGACAGCGCTGTTACTAAACTGGGCCCCGTGAAGCGGTAGGAAGGCCGTGGGCTCCCTGAGGCTGGCTGAGGGTCAGCGCTGGGAGGAAGATGAGGGCAGAAGGCAGCCCCTTGAGGATGGGGCCGTGCCAGGCTGCGGGCTGGTCCCCTGAGGCTCCCTCATCCCTCCCCTGGGTGTCCTGCCTGTACCCCTGGGCAGGGAGCATCCCAGGGGTGTCGGGAGCGCCACTTATCCCCCTCCCTTGCCCTTCCATGGGCAGAGTGTGTGGAGGAGGCGATGCCAGCCCCCAGGCTCCTCACCCCTCCATGGGGACAGGGGTTACTTGTGACCCGCTGCAATCAGCCTTCCCACTCCGTTCACTGCCCCAGCCCCTCCTCACTGCCCTGGGCTGCATGTCTCCCTGCCCCACGTCCCCCGACCCCTGCATGTGGGCCCAATCCTGCCCCACTGGCCCGTCCTGCTCTGCTGGGCTGGGGCAGCAACCCAAGGGGCTGGCGCCAGTGCAGGGGTCCAGCAGCTCCTGTGGGGAGCGGGGGGTCAGCTCCTGCCCCTGGAGGTGCCTGGGCCCCTGCAGCCCCTCGGAGTGGCCGTGCAGGCTCCTGGGTGCCGAAGGGCTCCGCTGCACCTGGCTGGGGCTGTGGGCTCTGCCTGGGCCGAGGACATCGCGCAGGGACACCAGGAAAGGGGACAGCTGGAGACACGTGTGGGGCCACGAGAGCCCCTGTGCAGCAGCAGAGCTGCCCCACAGAGCCGGGGGGAGCTCCAAGTTCTGTCCTACTCCCTGCGCCAGCACCCGGCTCTGCTGCCCTGGCTGGGGTGGAAATGAGGGCAGTGGGGCTCGGGATGACATGATTGGGTCCCTGTCAGCAGGGAGAGGGCGAGAAGAAATTTTGGGGGATGTCAGGAAGGCTTTGCCCATCTGTGCCATGTGATGAGTTGTTTGGTCTCTGCAGGCACAGCCTGTGGGCCTGGCCGGGTTGTCTGGGGCCAGTTTGGGGGGACTCAGCGGGGCTGGGGGGATGCGCTGGGGTCAGGTTGGTGGCACAGTGGGGAGGCAGCTGCCCGTCCCCAGCGCGGGGGCCGCGGGACCCCTGGCGCTGCCCCTTCCCCTGCTCGGCTCCGGGGCGGTGAGGCGGCGAGTTTCTCTTCTGTTCTTGTTTTTGCAGAATTGCACAAAGAGAGGTTTCCTTTTTCTTTTTTTTTAATTTAATGAATTGTAAAGTGTCGTCAACCCCACCCCCACCTTTTTGTTTTTTTTAAGAGATATTTTGGCTCAGATTTGACCTCTGTTGGGAAATGACTCTTGTAACTGTACAATTTTTTTGCCTCCTAATAATAATAAATTAACAATTTTGCGTTGCGGGTTTGGTTCTGGTCACGTTGCTTCCTTCCCGTCGCTGCCACCCGTCCCTGCTGGGGGCTGTTCCCACCCCTTGTGTCCCCCCAGGCAGCACCCATGTGATTGTGCTCACCTGGGAAACAGCTCTGATGGCTCTCAGTACCAGCTTCTCTTAGCGAAGATGCGCTCTGTGCCTGCGGCCATCGCTGCTACCGGACTGTCCTCTGCCCCCGCGCTGTGTCCCGGGGCTGCTCTAGGACCTGGGTTTGGAGCTCCTGCCCTCTCTCCCTCCCCAGTTCTGGGTGCTGTGGCCATTGCTGGTGGGGGCACCCACCCTGTGTCCTCTGGGGGCCGGTCCCCTTCACCCCCCCCGGGTTGTGCTTTGTGCTGTATGGTGCCCGACCCCAACCCAGCCCCGGATGCTGTGCCCGCCGTGGGGCCCGTGTCGCGGTACAGGGTGACGGTGCTGCCTGCGCCCTCCCTGCCCCCCCTCTGCTCTTCTCCCCACGCATGCAGCCCCGCGGGGCTGCAGGAACAAGCCCGGCTTTGTTCGTTCTTGGCCCGGGCTCAGGATGGAGCAGCACAGACCAAGCGCATGAGAGCTGCCCCCGCTCCCTTCCTCCCACCGCCTCTGACCCCCCCAGGGACCCCGCTCACGCTGTGGGTATGCAAGGGGGTGACAGCGCAGTGGGCAGCCCGGGCTCTGCTCCCCCCTTCCATCCCTGCACCAGGATGAGACCCCCCCTTCTCCCCAGCTGCTCCGGTCTGTGGGACTCAATGCTGGCGGGGAGGAGAAGAAAAAATGAGTTTTGTGCTCTCAGAAGAAAACTGGGGCTTTTGTTTCCCTGGAAACGTGGCTGCGAAAGCAAAGCCCGGTGGGTGTCGATGCCGCACAAAGCCCGCAGTGAACCCCTCGCATTCACCCGGCCATGGCAACCGTCTCCCTCGCCCCGGCATTTCGGGGCTGGGGAAGTGCCAGCGGCTGGACAAGGAGCTTTAACAGCTCTGGAGGACAGGGCCAGCGTGACCAGCCTGCCCTCAGCCCCACGGGCTGCTCCCCGAAGCTCCCCATTGGTGCAGGAGTCCTGTGCATGGGGTGGATATGAGGCTTGGAAAACCCCATGCCCTGAAACCATAATCCTGAGACAATTTTGTCCCTCGGTGAGCAGGTGGATGAAGGCCAGGAGCCCTGCACGGCGTGGTTTGGATGAGACGCACTCATCTCTTTGGCTCCCCAAGGGATGCTGGTCCCACCTGCCCCGCCAGCGCTGCACAGCAGTAGCAGGTTGGTCCTGCACAGTGCAGGTGGGAACCAGCTGCACCTCAGCCCGGTGCTGGGACCAGTTTGAGTCCCACAAACAACCCCATCCTGGTGACTCTCCCAGGGGCTCGCTTGGCGTGGGCTCACTCAGCATCACCCCGGGGGGAGGCAGAGGGGCTCAGGGCTTTTCCACATCACCATCAGGTGCTGTCTAACCTGACACGGCTGCTTTCCCGACCTCATGCCCCCCCCCAGCCCACCCAGGTTGTAGGAAAAAGCTACTCAAGCCCCAGGCACCAGCTCCTGGGGCTGCTCGGCGGTGCCGGACAGCTGCATGCACGACATGCTCTAGGTTACTGGTTTATTGAGCTCTTACAGGGCACTGCTTGGATCCGATGGGATAGAGTCACTGGGACCTTCTCCCACGGTGGAGGGGACTGGCAGGAGGGAACAGGGACAGGACAAGGGCAGTTTGTGTTTGCTATGTCCTCTGCAAGCCACCATGGGAACCCTCTGTGGTTTCTGATGGGACCTTTCTGGCATGACTCCATCTGCAGAGCAGCAACCCCTCTGAACCTGGCCAGGTGGCCAGGACGGGGGTCTTGATGTCCTTGCTGGCCTTTGGGCAGAGGCAAGAGGCCACCAATGTAGCCACAGGGACTGGGGTTTCAAGCCCCATTTGCCCTACGCAGGGTTTGAAGCCCACGGCGCAGCTCCCTGCGCTGTCTCTTCTGTTTGCTTCACGTCCAGATCCAGGCACTAATGGCAAAACAACGTTTGGTCTTGGGAGGAGGTGGTGGATCAATCTCTACAGGTCCCCGGTGGCACTTAGCAAGGCGTGCCGAGGGCCAGGAGGGGTGGAGGGGACTCCCGGGGCTTGTCGAAGAAGATGGAGGAGGACATCTCTGTTTTGAGCTTGCTGTCGGCGCTGCCCTCGCTGGAGGCCGTGTCGGGGCTGCAGCCCTCGCAGCAGCAGCAGCAGCAGTCCATGAAGGCCTGGCCCAGGGGTCTGCAGAGGCACAGGAGCAGGACGGGTGTCACTGAGCACTTGAAGAATAGGAAGAACTGGTTGATGAGGTTGAGCAGGTCCAAGGTCTGCTTGGACATCTCAGGAGACATATAGGCCACCACGATGTTGCAGACGTTCTCGGGGGTGGTGCAGAGCCCGTAGATGATGGTCAGCCCGATGATGGTGCAGTTCAAGTGACTCTCACACTGGCTGTGCTTGGTCCCTCGGCACTCGGTCTTCTTCTCAGTGCCACTGATCCTCCGGGTCACCAGCTGGCAGCTCACGGTGAAGAGGATGGGCAAGCAGAAGTAGCAACCGAAGTACCACCACATCCGGGCATTTTGGTAGGTGAGCACCAGCGAGTAGACAGACTCAGGCAGGTTGGACGAGGGTTTCATGGTGCAATACTCCGTCACCATGCCGGACACGGGTGACGTGTCCTGCGCCAGCTGCCAGAGCAGGATCTCTGGCACCGACAGCGTCATGGAGCCCACCCAGATGACGGCCAGCTTGGCGATGATGGACTGGCACTGCTCAATGGGCCGGGCACTGGCCTGGGGGCTGGTGGCCGCGTGGAACCTGTCAATGCCCAGGGCGCAGAGGCTGAAGGTGGTGACTCCCAGCGATGACACCTGGTGAGAGGGGAGGCAGAACCAGTGGGCCTTGCTGCCTGGACATTATGGTGGCAAAGCCCCTGGCTACCCAAGACCACAGCTCAAGGCCCTTCCTCCAAGGGGTCACAAGCTGTGGCTTCATTGTCAGGGTTGGAGAGACTTTTCTGTGACTCCCGAAAGGGTGGTGGATAAAACTGTCCCTTGACCCACTTGTCCCTACCCAGTTCCCTTTTCTGCAGAAGGCAGAGGCTTTGATGGATGTTTGTCTGTCTGTCCAGCCAGAGTAGGAACAGCAGCATTGTCCCTCGGGCTCTTCCTCTATTCTGGATGGCTCTTGGAGAGGGAAAGCAGGGACCATCGCACCTGCCAGCACCTTTCCAGGGTCCTCAAGGTCCCCCCAGCTGCCCCAGGCTGACTTGTCCCTGCCCTGCTCTGCAGAGCTGCCCTGGCTTCCCCAACAGACTAAATGAGTTGAAGGGGCCCTTGTCACAAATCAGCTTGGGGCAATTTCCGCTGCATTGAGAACAGCAGGAAAAACATCCTGTTTGCCAAAGGGAAGAGGCCAAAGGAGGTAGAGGAAGCACAGTGGCTCTGGGAGGGCTGGCAAGGCACTGAGGGTCTCAATCAGCATTCATGGTCCCAGCCCCAAAGCTGCAGCTTTACTTGGAGCCAAGTCCCACAGTCCTCGGCCAGGAATATGGCAGAGTCATGTGCTGGTGGCCCCTAGCCCTGTGGCCGTTCCTGGCCTCATGAAGCCATCAAATGTCACACCGCACTGAAGGAACTTCCCAGCACTCAGGAAACCTCCCAGGGTTCTGCACGATGCCTGGGCAGCAGCTCTAAACAGGTCTGGAACAGCCCCCCTATCTCCCCTGCCCTTTCCAGTGGCCCTGACTTGTCCTCTTCAGCGCTGTGGGGTACAGGAGCACCCAGCATCACGGCTCAGTTACGCACAGCAGCATCCTCCCAGGCACAGCACCAGGGCACTAGCCCGGTATCACCATCCTGTACCCATCCCCACTGCCCAACAGCACTGCTCATGCCCCAGCTCCTCTGCCCAGTGCCCAGAGCCACCCCCAGCATCCAGCACCACTGCTCTGCTCCGCAGCCAGCACCCAGTGCACTTGCCCAGCTCCATGGCTGGCACCTGCAGCCCTCTCAGCATGGCTGTGCTGCTGCCTCTCCTCTGCCCTACCCCTTCCCACAAGCTCTTCTGTCTCTCCTGGTCCCCTTTGTCCTGGTGTGTAATTCAGACAGGGCAGAGCATCCTTTCCCAGCGCCCGGCAGGGATGCAGCTGGTCACCCCAGGCACAGTCCTGCACAGCAGGAGCCCATGTAGCCAGCTCTGCTCCAAAAACCCAGCTTTGTGCCAGGGAGGACAGAAGATCTTCTCCTTACAGAGTTTATGCAGCATCCTGGGATGCTTGCATGGTCCCATATGGAAAGGTTGGACATTAACTGCTGGGTTGCAGACTGATTCCCCTCTCGTGGCTTTCTCTTTGCTGGGGGTTTAGCTCTGGCCTGGCCATTCCTTCCCGCCCAAGCTGAAGGGTCCCAGGTGGACAGAGAAGCCCTGAAGGCCCTTTCTGCCCTTTCTCTGGGGCCCAGAGGCAGGAGGGCAGGGCAGGATTGGCAGCTGGGGTGGCAGAGCAGGAGTGTCCTCCTGGGTGGACAACCCCAGGACTATGCCTGTCCTTCAGCAGCCCCAACATCCCATCATCCTTCCTGCCTCCTTCAGGGACCAAGCTGTCCCAGGGCACCCTGGTGCTACCCGCAGGGATCCGCCACAGGGACACGGCCAGGAAGCCCATGGGCAGCTTAGGAACACGCCATGGCAGACCTTCCTCAGGAAAGGGTCTGATCTGGGAACATCACCCTTCTTATCCTCAGCTGGAGCACCCAGCCTCCCTGCCTGAGTAAATGTGGGTTCACATTCCTGCCCCTCTCTTGGTCCTTCCACCTGGCTGTGATGCTGGGGGTCTGAGGTGGAGCACAGGGATGGAGCAAACAGTTCATTTGGTAAAAGGCTGGGGTGGGAGACCTCCAGAAATGAGCAGCTCTTGCCTTCTGAGCAGGGATGCCATGCGGAGAGTCGGGAAATGCCCATCTCCTCTGGCAAACATCGCCTCGTCGTGATGGGCTGCAAAGTGCTGGCTTAGGGCTGTGCCTGGCAGGACACCCACGGTGAGGGTCTGTCATCCCGGGCCTATGTCCAAAGGAAAGGACACACTATGTCCAAAGTGGCATCATTCGGGTCCTGTGCTGCGAGTGTGCACAGCCAAGCCATCCATCAACGTCCAGGGACCCCTGTGTCTCTGCAGACCCGGCACAAAGGCACTGACACCTGGGAGCTGACAGTCATAGTGGTAGTGGGGGACTGAGCAGCACGACAGAGCGGGACCACTGGTGACAGCGGTGACCTCAGACCTGCTCACCTCACAGCCCCCACAATGCCGTGCCAGCCCAGCAGGCCCACGCTGCCCCAAAAGTAAGAGGGCAGAGAGGAGCTGAGTCCCTGAGCCCTTCAGCCCCCTGTGCAGCCCCTTACCTCCATGAAGGGCACAATGCGACAGGACACATCCCCCAGCAGCCTCTTCTTGGTGATCTCATTGAAGATGACCACAGGCAGGCAGAAGAAGAGGATGAGGAAGTCCCAGAAAGCCAGGCTGGCCAGGATGGAGTTCCAGGCACTCTTCATGTAGTAGTTGTGCCACACAATGCACATCACGGCGAGGTTTCCAATGATGCCCACTGCAAAGACAATGAGGGACAGGAACATCACGGCGTAGGCGCTGTAGGAGTTCTCCGTCACCGGGTACAAGGGGTTATGGATTTGCAACCGTTTGTCAGACACAGTGGTGAGGTTGGCTCGGGGCTCTGCCCCCTCCCCGTCTGTAGGGACCCCTTGTTGCTGCTCAGATGGGTCCGTGCTGGATGGCAGCAGGGCCTTGGTTGGGTGCAGGCTGGCAGAGTTGAGGGGCCGCGGGAACTCCACCCGCACCCCCGGCACGTACTGCTGCACCGACTTGGAGTCCTCCTCGGTGCCCCGGCGCAGTCTCTCCTTCATCACCTGCATCTCTGCACTGTCCTGGGAAATCGCGGGCAGAGTCCTACCTCCATCTGCACCATGGCTGTGGTGGGTGCTGCTTTCCAGAGCTCTGCCCTGCATCTCCGCAGCCCCCGGTGCCAGCAGCATCAGCAGCAGGAGAACAAGTGGCAGAGGAGAAGTCATGGTCCCCTCCGCACCCTCTGGAGAAAGCGTGTAGTGGGAGACAGAGCAGCCCCGAGTGCAGAGACCCCGGGGCTGCAGGCAGCAAGGGAACGGTCTGGAGGAGCAGCTGGTCTGTCCGGCTGCAGCCGCTGCTCTGGGCTCACCGAGAGCTCTGGGCACAATAAAAGCTGCGACGGGGAGCGGCAGAGCCGGGCCCTCTGCTGGTCACCCCCTGCTCCCGGGGAGGCTGCCAAGCTCTGTGGAGACGCTCCGGCTCCCTGGTCAGGCAGCTCAGCATCCCCCAACAGCCTTCAGCATCACTCCAGCATCACCCCGGCATTCCTCCATCTCCCCAGCATCCGCCCCAAACAAGCCAGACAGGATGCTCATAGCTTGGCACTAGGGGTGTGCTGCTGAGCTCAGCTATTCCCACCCCAGACCTTCCCTCCCAACCCCGATGAGGTCCAGCAGTGGACACTGTGTGGCACATCTCCTGTCACATTCGGTCTGGGCTCAGGGTGCCCTTGAACAGCCAGACCATGTCCCTGGTGCTGGAGTGGTGACGGGGCTGCCCACTTTGGGAGGGCGAGAGGAAAGGCTGGCTGGCCTCAGGTGACACTCCTTGACACAGCGAGGTGTCAGATCCTCTGTCCCAGAGCTGTGTTCAGATGGTTACTAGCAGAGCCAGGGCATGGACAACCTGGCCAACCAAGTACCGCCAGCATTTTAATTGTCTGGTTAACTGAAGGACAGATAATAGGAATTTGCGCCCTAATGAACTTCCAGTGCTGATCCCAGCTCCCACTGCCAAGGCCAGGTAGGAGAGCTGGTGGCATCAGTCCCCACAGGAGGCTCAGGGACTGATGCCATCGCGCCTGGGTGAGACTCAGAGGAAAGCCACGCTGCCTGGCAATGGAGCTGAGCAAGGATGAAGAGAGGCAAGGCAGGGCTTGGGGCAGGAGCCTGGAGGAGGACAAGGCCTGTCGTATGATTCTATGATTCTTTGATTCCCAATGCCCACATCAGCTCGGAGGAGGGAGCCCACAGCACGCTCCTGGCTGCCCGTGGGGACGCGGTGCTGGCACAGGCACCCTCCCGGCCCAGCCAGGTGTTTTCCTGTAAGGAGAGGGAGATATTTTTAGTTTCATTTCATGGCCATTGCACAATGGCTGGGTGTGTCATGGAGGTTGTCTGAAGACAACAGCAGAGTTCACTGGGGCAAGGTGACTCTTTGGTGGCATGGGAGTGACCTCGGGCAAGCTCCGTCGTCCAGGGAATAGCTGCCCAAGCAGCATCTCTGAGCTGCTCCTCTTCCTTCCCTCTCTCTCTGTCCAGGAGCTCTCAGCCAGTGTGATCTTTGGCTGCCCCCACACTGAGGGACAGACAACAGCCCCAGAGACTGTTTGGGAACCGCACATTTACCTCCTCCAGCCCGGATTCACAGACGTGTTGAGACTGTTTCTCAGGAGATGAGTGTGTGTCTGGGTTTTGCAGATGTCTCCTTGGAGGTACTTCATCAGAGTCAGAGCTTTCCACTATGACCCGGGGGGGGGTTCTCCCTAAATCGTCTTCTCTTCCATTCAACCCTCTGCTTTGGACAAATCTGCATAAAAACCCAATGCCACATAAGACCTGCATCTCCCTGCCCCAGGGCCCACAGAAACAGCCTCCGAGGTAGCAAGTTCAAAATCGTTTGACAGAAAAGAGGCAAAAGTCAGAAGTGTTTCTGAGCCTGCATCGCACCACACAAAATGTCTTCCCCCTTTGGGGGCTATTTTAAGCTGTGCTTTTGGACCAAGACAGTTTTGTTACAGCCAAAGGCAGTTATGAAGCCACCCAACAACCGCTTCACCTCCCATCCACTGTCCATGTACGCACCACGGCTCTCTGGATGCTGGCGATGGTTCAGGAGGGACACAGGGGGATATAAGGGAGATGCTGTGTCTGATCTCATTGCTGGAATGTTTCTTGCTGGCCGGAGGGGCTAGTGGTGGCACCGGCACCAAGACACCAAGGTATATGAGTGGGCAGTGTCTGTGACCCCCCCGTGTCAGTTGATGAGTTTCTCCAACTCCCTTCTTGCCTCTGCAGGAAGCCCCAGTGTCCTCCAGCATCACCCTCATGAAGGAGCTCGCTGGGGTGAGCTGTGTCCAGTCCCAGTCTACCTAAGATTGTTCACTAGCCTTGTGATTTCTGGGGAGGAGGATAATTGCCCTGTAACATTTGCTCTAACCCAAGCACAGGGGTCATGGCTGAGATGGAGGAAGTTTGAAAGTCTGGGCAGCCTTCAGATAGCTGTGCCTGTGAGTGTAATGCCTTGTGCTGGGGTGAACGGTTGGATGCGTAGTCATCTGAGGGGACATGGGACTCTGTGTGGGATGAGGAGCAGTTTTGCTTGGAGGTGACAGCACCAGGGAT
Source organism: Columba livia (assembly GCF_036013475.1). Lineage (NCBI taxonomy): Eukaryota > Metazoa > Chordata > Aves > Columbiformes > Columbidae > Columba > Columba livia. The sequence continues at coordinate 1,449,097 of NC_088623.1, read as the reverse complement.
GTTGAGCTGAGCTGCAGGCAGGGTGGGAGAGACACAGCGCCCAGCTGCCCATGGCGTGCGCTGCCCCAGCATCCCTGCACTGAGCTCTCATCCATGGGCCCGACAGCCCCCTCCTCACCACACAGCCCCACTCCCGCTCTGCACCTCCGGTTTGGCGGGTCTGTGTTACAGAGCATCCTCACCAGGGGCTGTGCCAAAGCCATCCAACCCATCCCCTGCTCTCAGCAGGTTTGAGTTCCTCATCAGACCCCTACAGTGAATTTAGACCCAGTGTAGCTCAGCACGTACAGAGCCCTGCAAGTGGTTGAGAGCCCCCTGTAACCACAAACGACCTGAAGCGACTGAAAGGCGGGCAAGCTTAGACTCAATTTCACCCCTGATTTTTCTCTGTGGACGGAAACACTCTTTCTTTTAAGTCTGTATAACTGTCAGAAACCTGCTGAGGTTTCAGCCTGCCTTATGGTGAGCTTCGATGGGCTGCTCAGGGCTACCACAGACTGCCTGTGACAGCACAGAGCAGAAGTGGCTTGCCTTGCAGACATGGAGGGGTGACCTGCTCCAGACCCCCGCCACCTCCTGCCACCGCGGGTGCCCCTCACAGCACCTCACACGCTCCCTGTTGCCAGAGAGACCCAGGGCAGACGAAGCCCAAACATCCAATGAAAGGACGAAAATGGGTCCCTTTTGTTTCCACCAAACAGTCCGGGCTGCACTGGAGCAGAGCAATAACAGGGCTGGTACACGCCTGTTTGCGCTGTGCTGAGAGTGATCCGTGTGGCTTCTTGGAAAGGGGGGAGAGGGCAGGGAGGGGACATGGTAAACACGGAGCTGGTGCAGGCACAGCCAAAGCTCAGGCAGTGCTGCTCTGAAACAAGGCTGTGGGCAGTGGGCACGGCGAGGAGCTCCCCCCTGCTGCTGTGACCCCTCATCCTGAATGAAGATGCTCCTGTGTGATTTTCATGCCCTGGGACAGGATGATGAAACTCCCCACTGGCCACCTTCTTTCTCCCCCCCGGTTCTGTGTTACCCACGGTATCTGGGACCAGCCCAGCATTGGTGCCCTCCTGCATCTCAGAATTAATTCCCGTTGTGCTGGGCTGAGCCTGCCTCACTTGGTGCTTGGAGGGATGCTCGGAGTTCCCGTCAGTATCCTGACGGCACTGACCCTGTGAGCTGCTGTTTCCTGCAGGGGTGGTATACAATAGTTCATGCCAGAAATCAGGGGGTTTTGGGGGTGAAGCAGCCTGTGGCATTTGACCAGCTGGTCACAGCTCACCAGGGTGCCAGCCAGCTGCACACAGGAGCTATGGAAGACTGTGGTTCCCCCTTCCCTGCTCCTGCTTCCTCCCTAACCTGTGGAACAGCCTCTCCGGACCATGGCCACGCTGCACTGAGCTCGCTGCCGCCGGCACCAATGGAGCAAACACACAGCCCATGGCCTTCCCGGCCTCTGGCAGGATGCTGGCTCTGCTCCCCGTGGGCAGGTTTCCCAGTAGTCACTGGTTCAAAGCACGACATGAACACTCAACCCCATTTTGCAGCAGGGAAACCAAAATGACGGTGGGATTTTCCTTGAGCCACAGCAGGAGGCGAGTTTCGGGGGCTCCTGGCAGGGGACACCGCGGGGACGCCCGGGCTCTTGTGGGCTGGTGCTGTGGCACCGGGTGCAGCCTCGTCTGTGCAGGGAAGTGTTATCTGCTCATGTGAGCAGGGGCTGCATTTCTGTTTGCAACGGGGCTGTCACACTGTGGTGAGGGGAGGAACTGAGACCCCAAGGCAAGTTCATCTTAGGACAAAGGCAGTATTTTCCCATGGAATAAAACAAGTGGTGGTCATTTGGAGAGGCCCTGAGCTCAGCCCCTCTGTTGGAGTCTACGTGGTAATTCACCCCCCAGTTCCCTATAAACACACAGGAAATCACAAATGCAAAAACGCAACTCAGAGCAAAAACATTCAAAAATTTTATGTAGAAAATAAAGCATCTTCAAGTCTGCCACCTGTTTTGGGGGGCACAATGTATTTGGTTTCTCCATTTGCCTCAATTCAATCCCTCTGGCTCTCATAATACCTTCTTTGTTTTTAGCTGCTTTGGGGTAAACCTCAAGCTCCCTTGCTGCCGTGTCCCCCGGCTCTGGCCGTCACACACTGTGGCTGGGGGCTTCAAAGCTGTACAGAGCTTGGGTTTGGGTTCACAGTTGCACAGGGGCTATTGCAGCATCCCCTCCAAGTCCTGGGGTCATCAGCAGGAGCACTGGTGAAAACCACCAAGGTTATGGGCTTGACACTTCTTGTTTCCTAGTGTCACTTTCAGGGTGCTTCACGTCCCCGACTCCTCCTGGGGAATCCCAACTCCTGCAGTCATGGAGGTTACAACCCAGTTTGCTGTAGAGCACAGCTGGAGCTCCAGATGGGCAGAAAGGTCTTGGGGAGCTTAGAGGGCAGAAAGCCTGTGCTGGATGACTTGTGTCAGGGCTGCCATCCCCACTCGTGTCGGTAGAGGGAGAGGCAGATTGACTGACCCGTGACTGCAACCGACCTGCCTGCCAAAAAACATGGATGCTGGGGAAACACCTGTGGAAAATAACCTGCCTGCAGAAAGACAGATGCCAAGCAGTCCTGAGCGAGGCACAAGCTCTGGCCTCTGTCCATGCTCTGCCCCAACCATTCAAGGTCTCAGAGTGAAAGTCAAGGTGATTTGTGCTTACCAGGAATATCATGGCTTATCTCTACTGGGAAAGCTGTGAGAAGGGAGCTGGCATGTGGGCAGTCTATGCTTGGATGTGCTGCTGGGGGCGATGGGCCTCCCATGCAAGGGTGATGGACCCTCCCAAAGGCTGCTGGGCTGCAAGGCTGGCAGCAGCGCGGTCCAGTGTCACAGCCCCTGTGGGAGCCGGTTTGTGCCCAGCACTGGCCACAGATGGACCCCGAGCTTTGTGAGAGGCTGCGGTGCATCCAGGGGGACCAGGGGGGCTTCTCCAAGCAGCCTGGCAGGGCTGTGAACTCCCTAGGGGGACGGCAGGGGTGCCATTCAGAGACCTTCAACCCACCCTATATCCAGACTTGGTCTCCTGAGTGGCATCTCCCGGGTCTGCCCACTAGCTTGTCTTCAAACCAGACAGCTGGTCCTCACCATCCTGACCAGGTACTGCCCTTCTGCAACCATGGGCAGCACCTGGACACAATGACCAGGGTCTGACGCTATGAGGTGCTGCACACCCCCAGAAATGTCCATTTGTGCCAACATCTGCACCAGACACAGCAGAGCCAGTGCCACTGCTCGACCCTTCCTGCAGGACGAGGTGTCAGTGCCTGGGGCTGGCACGGGCAGGCAGTGGGGGCTGGCCAAGCACCCACCACACCTATTCCCAGGCACAGCTCTGCACTCCCTGGGGACATGCTGGAGGCTGGCAGGGATGGCTTCCCTGCTTGCTGTGCACCGAACCAGCAGTGCGTGGGTGCTGGGGCAGGTACAGACCCCTGGTCTTTGCCCCCTCTGGCTGCACAGAGCCCGGGCAGCACTGCTGTCATCCCACACAGAGGGACCGGTCCCCAGCCGACTGCTGGGGACTGGGGCTCTGCAGTGACATTTGGTGGCTGCTGTGAGTGCCCCACCCTGGGTGGGGACGAAGGTCACTGTGCAGAAAGTTCAGCTTCTTGCTGATGGAAAAAAAGGGGAAATTCCCCACTCAGCACACATGCAAATGAGGGCTGGGGCTGGGGACCCTCTGCCCAAGCCCCCCTCAACTACCCTCCAGCAGGGCTGGGGGTTCTCCCGTCTGCCCCCACCCAGGCCAACAACATGGCAGATTGCCCCCAGGAAACCTGTCCTCCACCCCAGAGATGTCTTGGTCACAGGGCACAGCTGTGTCCCCAGGGCAGCTCTCACTGCCCACAGCCCATCCTCAGGGTGCTGCGCCCATGCCCCACTGGACAGACACCCCTTCCTGACGGACCCATGCTCTGGAGCCAGGGAAGCCTGTGCTGCAGCCACATACACAAGATCCCAAGGACCAGGGTTGTCATGTGGAGCTGGTCACATCCTCCTGCTGCAGCCAAGGAAGTGGGGACAAGATTGTGCCATGGTCCTTGGGGGCAGGAGCTGTGGGAGGAGACAGGCACCTGTCTGAGCTGTTCCATGCAGGATGGGTACCTGTGCCCACTGGTGCTGGGCACCATGGTGCTGGGATATTGCTGATGCTGTGTGGCCAGGCCTGGCCTGACAATTGGGTGGGCAGGACCCCTCTGAGGTCCCAGGGAAGCACACGATCAGTACTGCATGCCCTGAAGATGTCTATAGACCAGGCTCAGGAGAGGACAGTACAGGAAGGGAATCTTCTAAGCCTTTGCCTTAGAAGTCCTGTTTTCCAGGGCTGTGGTACTACTTGGGATGCTTGGAGGATGATGGATGATGCAGGGAAGGAAAAACCTCCCAGCCAAGTTTGTTATCCTGCAGGGGAGGGACTGGACTCTCTGCACCTTGGGACATCCATGTTACAGCCACGAGGACAGCCATGAGTGGGTGAAGTGGACTCCATTGATGTCGGAGCTGCTCTCCCCCAGCACCCGCAGCATCAGCAAGGCCAGCCACAAGCATAGAGGTGCAAGCAGGAGTCCTGAGGCCACTGACACCTTCCATCCCATGCTCCAAGCCCTGTGCCTGCAGGTCAGAGGTGTCAGCCGTGGCAGCTGGCCAGCAAGAGGGAGAGGTTGTCCTCTCCCCGGTGATGCAGAAAACCCCAAGCTCCCTGTGCAGTTTTCCTTGCTCTCATTGTGACTCAGTCGCACGTGGTGAGTTGCTCAGCACTGAGACACTGACCCACACGGCCACCAGCCAGCAGCCCACGAAGGGCTGGAGCTTCTCAATGCTTCAGTAAGTGAGGAGCCAGCATCTTGCAAGACGTTATCCCCTAGATTCAGGTCAGTAGCTCTAACTTCATACCGAAGCCAGTGGCCCTGAGTCACCAGGTGACACAGCCATATTGCGCTGATATCTCCCAGGTGTGGCAGCTCAATGGGTGACGTGAGGCTGGCTGGCTCATGAGCACTGAGGAGGTGGTGATGCAGCAGTAATTGCAGCCTGGTGCCAGCAGCACTCGTGACTGTGGGTGGGGGATACCTTTCTGCTACTCACAGCTTTGGGCAATTGCTGAGAAGCTGGTAAGACAAACGGTTTGGTTGGCGGATGTCACAAGTCTGCCAGGATTTGGGTCATTGTCTCCTGGGAGAAGCTATCAAGCTCCATGGAACCCTTCTGGAGCTGTCTGGGGCTCACACCTGTGGCAGACTCCTCATTGCTCTGTCCCTATCAGCACGGCCATGAGCATGATCTGCTGCCTGCCTTGTCCTGATTATCACGCTGGAAACTTCCCTACCTGCTCCACTGAGTCAGATGGACCACCTGGGAACAGAGCCAGGCCTGGACCCTGCATCCTTCTGAGCCTCAGAGATCTGGGGGCAATCCCAGGTCATGGCATCCTGGCACCCCCAGATTGGGGATGTACCAAAAGCAGCAGTGAGATGCTGTAAGCACATCCAGGACAGGGGGAGAAAGGGTCCCAGGGATGTGCTTTGACTTCTACTGTCTGCTGGGGAGTGCTCACAGACCAGGTGGTTTCTGCTGGGTGCCGAAGGGCAGTGTGCCACAGGCATGTGTCCCATGGAGATCCCAGCCACTGGTTCTGGGCGGCTTTAGGCCCATTGGCCTAAATGTAGAGATGCTTTTTGTTTTCCCTAAAGCACTTGTCATCTCCATCTCGAAACTGCAGGAGAAGAGTTACACACCATGGCCTGTGGGAGGAGGACGTTGGTGTCTTGTATCACCAGCCACCTGGGCTGCAGTTACCCCAGCACAGGGGGGGTGAAAGGCTGGACTACATGACGGAGAGCAGAGCTCCAGGACTGGCCACAATCCCAGCACACTCCTGAGGACAATTCATACTTGGGGCAGATGGTCCCTTGGAACTACAGGGGTGTCTCAGGTCTGTTGTCCTAATCGTGGCCATGCCGGTAAGCTCAGGAGCCTCGCAGGTCTCTCCCTCCTTGTTGGGACACATGGAAAATCAAACATTTTCTCTGATCTCACCATGTGGGAGCAATCCTGGGGCTGCCAGCAGAGACCAAAGGCAGAGGGGGAGAGAGAGAAAGTGGGATGCAAATGGCGATGCCCCATGAGCATCATATGTGGCAAAGCACTGGAGGATTTCCAGCACCTCAGGACCTGACGCTCCTTTTTTCTGCAGGGTGATGAGTGAGCCCCTAAAGAAGAGGGGGATGCAGCGAGCCAGCGCCGATCAGAGCTGGGGGATCACAAATCACAGCCCAGGTGCTCCTGCCCTGCCTGCCCGGGCTCCTGCAAACTCATGGTTGTGGGCGTAGAAAACCCAAGAAACGTGGGAATATCTGGGGCCATCTCCCCACTCCCAGCGCTCGCTCAGACTGTCAGATAAGCTGCCGTGGGCAGGTATCTGAGCTCACGCCGTGCCAGGCTCCGGGCCGGCGGAGGGGCAGCCTGCCAGGCAGGTGGTAACGCTGCCAGGCGCTGCAGGGACACTCCTGCCAGCAGAGAGTGGTGTGAACTGCTCAGACACCTGTGGGAAAAGCTGCATGTGAGGATGAACCTTTACGTGGGGCATACGGAGCTCTGTCTTCACTAGGACGGGGCAGCAGCCGATCGCACCGAGTGTGCTGGAGTTAGAAATAACTCATTGATGAAAGTGTTCGGAAGATTTTAATGGTACACTTTGCAAAAGAAGCAAGGAAGGGCATTGTTCAAAATACCTTTTAACCTAGAATTGCCCTGAAAAAGGTCTTAAAACCCCACCTGGTCAAACCAGCTCCTATCTTCTTCAACTCAGACTAACAAATCTCACCTGAAGGTGTTCTTTTTTCTAATTTGTTGGGCACTCACCAAACCCTTAGACCAGATCTAGCCTTTTAAAATGTGCCGCTTTTTGTGCAGTGGCCTTCTTCAGTCTTGCACGAAAGAAAATGCTCCTTCATCAGATAGGAAGGCTACTCAGATGGGTTTAAATGGATCAGTTTGCAGCCCTGAGATCACAGGCTGAACCCAGAATTGCTAAACACAAAGCAAGGATCTTGGCATGATTGCAATAACCGAAATGATAAAATTGGCTGAAGCAGAATGGAACCATCCCAATGTGAAAGCACCTGAAAAAACACAAGGGATTGTGCGAATGATCTGTGGAAGGGATCACAGGCACATTGATAAACACAGATAAATGTAGTTTTCATAATGAACCCAGGAGGCCTGAGCTCTGTAACAGAAGGATGACACCAACAGATGCTGTGTGTCTTCCTCCTATCCCAACACTATCGAAGTGCAGCAGCCAAAAAAGTCACCCAAAATGAGGATGAACAGCCAAAAAGCAGCAGCTCTGCCTGAGTCTCATGGGGGGTGAAGTGAGCAAGGTTTGCAGGTGAAAGATCCTGCTCCAATAACTGTTGATACCTGTCCAAAACCTGCCTAAAAACTAGTTTATCACTGCCGGTTGAGAGGATCCCAGGCAGAGAGGACTTGACGTGGCACCTCTTGTCATCTGTGTCCTGAAGACCTGGCCATACCCCTTGTGCAAACACATCAGGGTGGAGGCAGCTGTGAGGGTGAGAGAGACCAGCCACAAGTGTCAGGGACTGAGCCAGTTTTGTTTAAAATAGAAATCCCCTGTCACCGAGGCCTGGTGCTGGGTTTTGTTACATGCTCAGAGGTAAGTCACTGCTTCTCCTGCATTATCGCATTTCTGCTCCGATCTCCACCAGCCCAGCTTGATCACTGCTGTGGTCCTGGTTAGGAGGTCAGTAGTTCATTGGAGATAATTCCTGCTTCAAGGCGGAGTTTCAGTCCCAGGTGGTTCCTGGTACTTGGTACAGGTCTGCTATTTCCACTCTCCAACATGGTTTTTAGTCTGTTATACCTTCCTTTGCTCATCTTGTCTCTTCTGCCACTGGCAGAGATATCTCTGGTCCCTAGCCCAAAGATACACCTGGGAATCTCTTTTTATGAACTTCATTTAAATGGCCCTCTATTTGCTGAAATGCCTTTTCTCTTTTCCCCATCACAAGTTTCTCACTTTTTTTCCCGTCCTTTATTCAAGGATGCTGTCCTGGTTTTGTTAAAAACAAGTTTCTCTTTCAGTGAATTTGCCTGTCAGCTAAAGCTTCATATTAACTGCATTTTCCTGGAGAACCAGACACATGTTTCGGTAAACCTAGCAATGGAATGCAAACTTATTGATAAATATGGATGGACATCTCGCGAGAGGGGCGATGAGAAGCAAGTGACCAAGAAACTGACCAACTGTGTATAACATTCCATTCACGTGAATACTTCATATAAAAGTGGGAGATCACGAGGATCTCGTCCCTTTTCCCTTTTTCCTTATGACCGACATTAGGAGAGGACCTTGCTAGTCGTCCCTGCAAACTGAGGCCTAGTGAGAGACTGAATCCAGCTCCGGTTGGCTGCAGAGTCCAGTCCAGGACTTTGGTTGCCGGCTCTGCAGTTGCTGGGACTTTCAAGATTGGTTTTGTATATTTTGTATTATTTTCTCTATTTTATCAGTAGCATTAGTAAAACACTGTTAATTTTTCCAACTCTCTTCTCTCTGTCCTTCTTTCCTCCCAATCGCCTCTCCTTAGTGGAAAGGGGGGAGAGGGAGGGGCAAAAAGGGGGAAGTGTGGGGGAGAGGGGGTTAACAATACATCTGCCAGGGTTTTATTGTCACCCCGCAATCTTAACCCTCGACAGATGCTCAGGTTTTCTGACCTCAGCCTGGAGGATGGATGGACCCTTCTACATCCACCGGTCTTTTCCCACTCCATGACTGAAAACTGACAAAGAGCATTAACTGCAGGATGCCAGGCAGCCAGTGTTCCTGTGCTTTCCTTGGAGTCTGCTTTGGAGAGATGCTGAGCCTGGGATGTCTGGATTGGTTTGTGCTGACCAGTCACTGCGAGGGGACCAGGTGTCAATAGCCATGTGCCCAGCCAGCCCGAGGTCACACAGTGGCACAACATCCAGAGGGTCCACAGGGCAGCATCCTGGTGGCAAATAAACCCTGGGCGGGCTGTGAGTGGGAAAAGCAGTGCCCAGACACAGAGGGGGGGACCTCCTCCTCCTCCCTGAGGAGCAAGGAGCCCTACAAGGTACATCTACTCTATCTCCAAGCCTGAGCCCATGATGCTGCCCCTCTTCTCCTTCCCCATTTCCCCAATCCCGAACACATTTCTGACCTTGGCTGGCAGAGTCTTGCCAACCCATGTGCCAGGAGGAGGAGCCGAGCTCCTCCTGATTGCTGGGCAGGTGTAGGTGGTATCTGCAAGCCCATGAGTCAGCTCACAGGAATGCAGTCGGGACAGGGTGGCAGGGGAAGGACAACAACCTGACCTGGTGTGGATCCCTGAGTCTGTGGGTGGTCTCTTTCTCTGCAGGGTGACATGGTCACAGGTTTTCATGCCCACACCTGCACCTTAGTCTTAGTATATCTGTTATACCAGCAAACCTAGCCCAAAATGTTATTCTGATGACCACTATGATGTCTTGCACAGGGAAACCAGCAGCAATAGTTATATGCAAAAAGAGGGGCATCATTAAAATTAAGAAACTAAGAAAATGAGGAAATTAAGAAACAAAAATTAGCAACCAAAAGAGGAAAATGTTGGCCATTATGTAAATGTGATACTGGAGGCACAGAGTAAACGTGATTCTAGCAGTATTGTAGCAAATGTTTTTTAAAAAGCAAGTATGGGAGCCTGTTGGAAGTGATATCTTTGAATAAGCCATAGCCGTGTCCAAACAAGGCAAACAGCAAAGACTGTAAACCTGGGCAACTGAAATGTAAAACCACAGTAAAACCAGCCAAATTTTTTTTTTTGAGGAACAACTTGTTAAAGGCATAACTAACTTTCAGATGTGTTTATTTTTTGTTTTTGTTTTTTTTTTTTTTTTTTGCCTGCCAAAGTGGCTGGAGTCAACAAATGACAGAATACAGCAGGAGCATTCATAGAAGATAAGCTGTAAGGAGAAGTGAGATTAATCCCTCGCATTGTTGTTCCCTGCAGAGGCACCCAGGGGCTTCCCGGGCTGGACTCTTTCTGCACAGTGAAGAAGTCAGATGAGGTCCCTCAAATGTGGATGGCGGTAAAAGAAAATTTCCAAACACATTATTTTACACCAACGGAGAGTAAAAATGCCAGGACCTACACCCAGAGAAGTGCCTTCACACAGAGGCTTAGAGCAGAGTCAGAGCACTTACGGCAATGAAATGCTGTCTGAAGATCGAGGTCACCAGATGTGTCTCAAGGGGCTGCTTTCTGGAACCAGTGCTGTTGATGGTGGTAAAAGCTACAGAAAGACCTTATGGTGACAAATAATTGCCAGTGAAGTCAATATACATGATAATGCCAAAGATGTTCTCAGGAACACTTCTGTGTGGGTATGACGGAGTAGGCAAGGATCTTTCTCTTTTCGCGTGCTGTGGCAATTGATCTAGTTCCACAAAGGGACACTCAAAATGGAGGCAAGGAACAAAAGTGGTGCCTCATACCCATTTCCCCTGACTTTGTCCAGTGTCCCTGCCCACCCATGTGCTTTATGATCTGCTCCACGCTCTGCTGCACAGATGGAGCCGCTCCCTTCCACTGTTCTCCTAAGGAATTTGGGATATTGTTTAAAGCTCTCAGGACTGCAGGCAGGAAGAATTTTCCATCCGTACTGCTTTGTTTTCTCAGGCTTTGGGTCTTAGTTCGAGATCACAGAGTGGAACAGGACAGACAGGGAGGCGATGCTTAAAACCTGGCCCTTGACCTCTGCTCCCAGCAGACGGAGATCCCGGGATGGAAGCATGGATATCCTCCGCATCCCCCAGGTGTGACATCAGCTCGGGGGTGTCTGCACCATGGGTGAGCCTGGGGGAGGTTCTGCCCTCTCTCCACAGCTGTCCCCACAGGAGACCCCCTGCCCACCAGTTGAGCACAGGGACCAGGTAGCCCCAGCGGTGCCATCCCCACTCCCATCACCCATGGATGGGTCCACATGAGCCAGGAACTGGGCATGGCTGTGACACCTGGTGTTGTCTCAGGTGGGAACAAGTAACCAGCCATGAAACACAATAAAGCCCCAGGAGGGAACCAAGCAGCCAATCAGAGCTGAGCTCTCACCAATAAACCCTCAGGAGAGACCTGGAGAGCCAATCAGAGACTGCGTCCCACTGCCACACCTGTGGGAGTGGCAGCTGTGTTCTGATTGGCCCGAGAGCCACTTTATTCTCACTGGAGCCAATCAGAAGTGACTTCTGACAAAGGGTCACTTGGGGATCAGAATTTCCTGTTGCTAGAAAAAAATGACATCAGAATAGCTGAAACTGAGATGACTGGCCTGCAACATACCTGGAGGGTGCCTAGGCATCTCCTCCTCCCCCTGCCAGAACGTGGCTCTGGTGGAACTGTGTGGCCCTGGACACATTTAGGGATGGGGACACCTCTGGGCAGGTGCCTCCAGACAGCCGTAGGGCCCCCAAAGTGGAGGCTGGAGAAGGACTGATGTTGGAGGCCCCTCTGGAGATCACCTAGTCCAAAACCCCTGCTCAGGGCAGGGTCAGCTAGAGAAGGTTGCCCAGGACCATGCCCAGATATGTCTCCACAGCCTCTCTGGGTCACCCCTTCCAGGGTCTCCTCCAGGTGTGGTCATGGAGGGCTTTGTGCTTGCACTGGAGACTGACTGAGACTGCACTGTTTCCAAGGAGATTATTCCTGGTTTCCATAGAAACTGGTTATTTTCTTTTTGCACCCCTCTGTCCCTCACTGTTATGGATAGAATAACTTAAATAAAAGTTTATTTCAGTTCCTGGAGCTTGGAGCTTGCTGGAGGGATGGGTGTATCCCGGCTGGTGCCACCTGCCAGAGACCGCTGAGGTGCTGCTGGCCAGGTGGGTTCCTGCCACATGCTCACAGAGTGACCAGAATTGGTCAGGGAAAAACAGGTACCGAATGAGGGGCATTGCTAAACGATGACTGCAAGAAGGAGAAGGGGCTCAGGTGGGTGTCCCAGGACTCAGCTCCCAGCCCAGCACGCCCTACCACAGCTGTCTGCCTCTCAGCACCCGGACCACGGGGTAAGCACGGTCCACACAGGGAAAGAGCCCACCTGTCCCATGCCCTGCTCCCCTGCTGGTGCACGTCCCAATGCCACCCCAGGGTGCTGGCAGCCTCGGGCATGTGGCAGTTGATAGTCACATTGTCACCTGTTCCTGCCCACCATCCGAGGGGAGAGGCCGTAGGTAGGGAGTGTCACATGAGTGGGAAAACGGGAGCAGCAAAGGACCTGCGGCTTCATTACTGATTTACAGGTGTTGCTGAGCCCTGGATGTGCCGTGCGGTACCTCCCCCACCTTCCCACACACCCTCTGATCCCGGCGATGGAGGCAACAGTTTTATATCTTGCAGGAGCCAGAAACCTGCCAGGTCCCACTGCAGTGAAGAGGGTGCAGGTCAGCCCAAGCCGATGCAGAGCTGCCATAGGCTGACACTGGGAGAGGAAGGGGCAACAGGCTGTGTTGGCTGCACATTTGAGGACCCGTCTCTGAGAAGCAGCTGATGTAAAACCCGCCATGCCCATGGGCGCACACACCCTGTGGGCAGATATTCCTGGCACAGGGTGGGTGAAGACATTTCTCTTTCATGTGTGGGCCCTGCCCTCTCTGATGTTCCTGCTGCAGAACGGGGGTGATGAAGCAGCCGGGGTGAGTGCTCGGGCACCAGCGGGGAGGAGCCGGGGGGGCTGAGCCCTCCCCAGGCAGCCGGAGCAGGTACCAAGAGCAGTGCCCGGCTGTGGCATTGCACAGCTGCTTCTCACCACCCACCCCATAGCCCCGCGGTGCCAGAAAAGCCAGGTCTCCAGCAGCAGCGAGCTCTGCCCAGCTGCCTGCCTTGTCCCGCCGCTTCTCCTGCCAGGCTGGGGACGCCATTCCTGCCCATAACACGAGCTGCTGCCAGCCTGGACCTAGTGCGGTAACCAAACAATAAATATCATGGGGACAATGCAATGACACAGGTCCCTTCCCAGCCGTTGGTGCTGGGAACTGACATGAATCACACAATGCAAAACAACCAACAAAGAGACCAGCAGGAGATGGGCCCACACATGGTTTTCTATGAAGGGTCCAGCCTTGCCCAGAGCCAAACTGGAATAACTGGGAATTGCGCTTTGAGGTTAGCTGATGAAAACAGTTCATTTGTGAGGCATGGCGGAGGGTCCTGGCTGGCCAGGCGTGAGCGGCGTTCAACAGATGATGGCATCACTCTGCAGTGCCCCGTGACCAGTGCGGGGACAACCAACATGGACCTCCCCCGGTGGCTCCAGGCTCTCCTGTCTGGGCATCCTCATGTGCCAACCGCTCCTGTCCGTGGCACAGCAGGCATTCCCAGTTGCAGCAGGCTGCAAGGTGACCCTTGCTGTCTTCATCCCCAGCAGTGATGCAGCAGCAAAGTCAAGTTCACCTACAGAAGAAAGCAGAGAGATGGGCCACCACATGACATCCTCCTTTCCAGCTCATTGCAGAAAGAAATGTTGATGTTTCTGTTTCTAAAAAACATTTCCCGTCTCATACTCCACAAGAAGCTGAAATGAAACGAAACATCATTTGGATCTGTTGTCCTTGGCTTTCCTCTGTGGAAAATTTTCAGAACAGCTCATTTTGCTCTAAAACCCTCCATAAAAAAGGGACTTGCCCCACAACCTCTGTGTCGTGCCAACCTGTGACACGTAACCTGGTAGCTGGCAGAACATGGTTGGGACTGCAGTTCGCAAACGGTGTAAGGCAAGCAGGGGAATTTCTGTCTCTCTCCCTGGGATTACATCATGAGGTTACAAATGCTTCGACGTGCCTCCATCTCCCCGTGTGTTGGGGCTGTGTTTTGGTGCACCTGGCCAGTTTTCAGCTGCCCTGGGAACACGCTCCCGACCCTGGCGCGGTGCCTCACGTTCCCCTCGGGCAGGGGCAGCCGCCAGCAGCAGCACGGTGAGGGAGCCCAGCTCCCATCATGAGCCAGCGAGGCCGGGGTGGGGACACGGCCACTCCTCTGCCCGGCTGAGCCTGGCGAGCAGGTTCAGGGCTGATGAGGATGGGCTGCCTGTCCTGGAAGGCACCAGGTGCCCAGGTCCTGGTAAACACATTGTGAAAGGCTGGGTTTGGCAGAGTCAGAGCCTCACCCCCCCACATCGCAGCTGAGTCATCCCATGCTCCAGGCTGTTCCTTTCGCCATCCCTGCTTGGCCAGACTGCCCTCGCCTCTGCACGGTGGCGCCAGTGCGGGCAATGCAGCCCAGTGCAGGGCCCCGGCTGCCTGAAGGTGGGAGTGAGTCCCAACCTCTACCTGCCTCAGTTTCCCCATCCATGGTAAAAGGTCTCCTAGGCAGGCGTCAACTTATTCATTTACCAGCAGCCTGTGAGAGGGCAGATATGTCAGACACATCCTCTGCAGGGCCCAGCACATCACACACTACGCCTGTGTTGGGAGGACAGTTTCCCAGAGGGGTCTTGGAGCTGGGCACCATTTCTCCACACTGCAGAAGTTTGGCAGGACATTCCCCCCAGATACACCCAGAATATGCATTCAGGACCAACGAAAGCTTCTGGGGGACTGAAACGCCTCTTACCATTGCACAGTGCAAATGTATTTTGCAAAGCAATGCACGGAGCAGAATACGCAGGCATGCTGCTGGCTCTTCCTGTAGAGTGTGGCTCTGCCTCTCTGAGCCAGCAGACACTATCTCCCTGGTAGCTGCCCTGCAAGTCATGACTGGAGCCCAGACCAGGACTGGTGCTGGGAGACCCCCAAGGCCTTCTCTACGCCTTTCACTACCTCTGAGAAAAGCCACCTGTCCAAGGTCATGCGAGGGAGGACTTCAGCTGTTCTCCACACGCTCCAAAGGGACGCGGTTCCCTGGCATGGAAACAAGCCACCACAGCAGCGTGCCAGGACGGTGCTGCTACCTGTCTGGTGCAGCAGGACACCAGGACCTGTGGCACAGGGCACCGGGCTGGCTGCAAGCACTTGGAGAGGTCCCCAAAACTGTTCCAGCCTGGGCTGCTCCATGACCCCAGCTGCGGGTCTGGTCCCCAGCTCCCCTGGGCAGAGCATGGGCAGGGCTGGGGGCGTTCCATTTCCCTCCCCAGGCTGGTGGCTGCAGAGTCAGTGCCAGGGCTCAGCCCTGCCTGTTGTGCAATGCCTCGGCCAGCAGCCCAGGTGGTGCGGTACAGGCTGCCAGCACCAGGGTTACAGGGAAGGCATAAGCAGCCTTTGAGGGCTGCAGTGGGGATCAGCTCTTGGCTCACCCCAGCACCCCATGGGGCCTGGGGAGGCTCGTGCTCTGTCAGAGGAGTGGGGCTACCCAGAGCTACTGGCTGACTCCTATGAGCCCAGAGCTGGTCCAGGCACCAGCTCAGAGAGGCGGAGGTGATGGGCAGGCTTAGCTCCCGACACTGCCCGGCAGTTCTGTCTCAGCCAGGTAAACCCCACAGCTGTGTCCTCGTCTGCTTTACTGGTTTGCTTGCCATGGGGATCTCCCCATCCCTTGGCCAGCACACTGCAGGCTAGCTGTGGTGCGCAGCCACACGTGTATCACCCCATGCACTCTCACCCACGGCTTTTCCCAGTGTGGGGTTGCCCTGTGGCTGCAAGCAGCCTTGCTGAGCACGAGCCATGCTGCCTGGAACAGAACAATATGCCCGTCAGCTTGGAAACTTGCTCCAGACTGGCTGCTCAGTGCTGGAAGATGCCCTGGAGCAGGCTTCCTTCATCACCCACAAGATCTAAATCTGGTCTCAACACCAAGTTGGGGTTTCCTTAAACTCCTCTCACTCAGGACCTGACAATACTGGAACAGCAATAACAACTGGAGAGATGGGAACACAGCAAAGGTGCCAGACCCAGCTCTGCTCCAGGTGCTCCGAGCTCCCTGCCTGTCTTTCCCTGCCATGTCCCCAGGACTCAGCACCACAGCAGAGCTCTGTCCCTCAGAGCTGCAGCCCCAGCTCAGGCCAACTCAGCTTGCCCTCAGGGACCAACACCAGCCCTGTCACCTGCGCATTTACCATTAGTCACCTGCAAAATAGCCACCAGCTGGAGGGTGCCAGGAGCTGAGAGCTGTGTTCAAGCTGGCACAGCCTGGGCCAGCCACCACCTGGCAGGGTCTCTTGGGCTACAGGGCCAGTGGGCAGGACCCACGGCCAAGAACAACCTGGGCCAGCAGTTCCTCAAGTCTCCTGGGATCCACCTCTCCAGGAAACAGACAAAAATCTTCTGTCACCCCTGGGCAGCTTAGACTCCATTCCACCCTTCTGCCTAGCAAAGGGCCTGGAGTACAGCATGCACCAGGTACTGCCTATAGCTCAGCCTTAGTGTCCTCCAGAGACACCTGCATGATCCCCTGTCATGCTTCAAGGTTGCCTGCCTCTTTTCTTCTTTGGACCACTACGGCCTGAGCACAGGGTGCATACGGGCTGGGAGCAGCTGCTGGGAGCCCGTGCACATCTGGTCAGACTGCAGCTGTGAGTGGAAGACGCTGCAGGGAGCATGGTGGACCTTTTACCATCCTGAAGATAATGCAGGGATCCAGTCTGATTCACCTTAGCACTGCTTAGGAGTGGCAAAGGGCTGCTGAGAAGACTCCCACCTGAAGTGGATTCTATACATTGTGACTTCTGTTTCACTGCAGCAACTGGGAGCATCCTTGCCACAGGGGCTTCTGGAGGGAGGTGCAATCAAAGTGCAAGAGGAGTTGGGCAGCAGGGTTGAAATAGAGTGAGTTGCCCTCCAGCTTGCTTGTGGCATAAAGCAGCTCTCAGGCAGCAAGGACTCATGTGGAGGCAGCAGAGCAAGAGTTTGGGCACCACAGAGCCTCTTGGCTTCTTGCCCTGTTGGGTGCCAATGGTGCCTACACAGTGGTGGATCCTTGGGGTGCTGGGACTGGGTCAGGAGGCCAGTGCCGGGCTGGGCGTTGCTTTCTGGAGAGTAGGAAAGGGTTAGCATTCCTGGCGATGCCTGCATCCTGGTATGCAAGGTATGTACCGGCACCAGCACACCAGGCTCAGCAGGGGAGGGACGCTCCTTCTCTCTGGCTGCGTTGCCTGGAGACAGCTCTGCTGGAGCGTGGTGGGGAGAGGGGGGAGTGGGTGTGGAAATGGGCACCCACATCCCACACGCTGCTGACGACAACAGCTTGGTGGGGTCAGGCTGAGGGGTTGGCTGCTGGCCCTAGCTCATGCTTTGCTCCGTGGGGAATTTACCTGGCAAATGAGCAAGTGTTCCCACTCCACCATCCCCGCACAGCTGGGATTTGCTTTGCAAAACCAGAAGGTGACATCCAGCACAATGAGAGGGCAACAGACGCACCCAGAAACTGCACACAAGAACACAGCCGGCTCTGTTCATATTATCCTTTAATCGATCAACCAGTCAGGCACTATGACCACAGCCTCCACAGCAGCTGCTGCTGTAGGATCTGTACTCCGGCTTCAGCACGCCCCGTCCCACAGGGGATGGGCAGGTGAGTACAGGTGAGCTGGTGTACGACAGTGGAGCCAGTTGCTGCTGGAACATGGAAGAGAGCAGCTAATGCTTCTGGCTTCCCCAGGGACAACTTGTGTTGTTCCTCAGGCTGAGAACAGCCACGGCATACTTGGCTGCATTGTGGTGTAAGTATCACCCAAGCACAGCCCGAAGGCCCCAGTCTTGACCCAGACATGTCCCCAGTGCGTGTCCCCAGAGCACTTGTGGGGACACCCCATTCCCCAGGGACCAGACTCATATCCCAGGAAAAACTGACTGTCTCAGCCAAGGGAACCTGTCTGTTGTTGGAGAATGTGTTCTTTTGACAAAGGCAAATGCTAACCACAGCCTTCAGCAGCACCATGCCAAGCTGGGACCCACAGAAGGGGTGAGGTGCAGACCCCAGGGCAGGCAAGGCAGCTGGGTGGGCTGCAGCAGGGAGAAGGGGAGATGAAGATGCCCCTGTAGCTTCCCAGGCTGGGGACAGCGCCGGAGCTGGACGAGGCATAGAGACAGACCACGTAGATTATAAAGATGCTGTTTTCTTCAGATGCTCTTTTTCCAGTTAAGATAAAGTCCCAAAGGGGAACAAGGACCAACAGGTGTTGAGGGGCTTCTCCTCCTCAAGTCCTTCTCTGTTCTTGGGCTTGTCCCCAGGTAACCAGCTCCCAGGCTCCGTAGCTGGGCTGTCTAACCAGCAAAGTCCACGTTGCCCTGAGAAATACAGGCTTAGGGCTTTCTTTTGCTGTCTGGGCACTGGCAGAGTGCAGGGGTCTGAGTGTGTGCTGTCTGGAGAAGCAAGAGGCCCCAGGACAGGGCCTGGGGAGCCGCTGTTTCAGGGGCAATGCCAGAAAGCTTCCTCTCTGAGAGCAGCACAGAGCAGAGGCAGAGCAGAGCACAGAGCACACCCTGCCATGCCCTAGCTCAGGAACCTGCAACAGGAGCTCTGGCTTGCCCCGCTCCCCACGGGGCTTGCTGAATGTGATGCACTGGAAGGCACAGACACCCCCCATGTGCAGAAACCCTCATGTGCAGAACCTCTCTGTGTGCTTGTTTGGCCTATCCCAGAGGCCGCACTTCAGGTTAACCACTGGGGCTGGGGATGTGCAGGGGTTTCCCCAATGGAGAAGAAAGGTTTTGTGGTACATCCTGGGGCTATGCATTGGGGGAGTTTGACCTCCTGGCACTAAAAGCTTTCCATTTCCCACGGGGAACAAGGACACTGAGCTGGGTGTGTGTCTTACACTGCTGTCCCTCACTGTCTCCCCCACCCGGAGAAGGAACCGACCTCTATGAGGGCCTGTACTGTGGTGCATCCTCCCCGCAGGCTGGTCCGCTCGGCACAGGGAGGGTCCAGCACTCACGGTAGAATAAAGATCTCATTGTTCCCAGATGGAAATGATCATCCTGGTGACCTGGAAACACAGAGCAGCTCTGTCAGCAAAGCTATAGGGTTTCAAAGGCTGAGATCAAAGGGCTCCCTGGGGTCGGACTCTGCCAGGCCTTCAGAGACACCTGTAATAAAAGGCACCTCCTTCTAATTATTCTCATTTTGCCTGTGACAGCCACGGGGGCTGTGGGGCTCAATGTTTGCTCAGGGAGTAGCGGCAGGGACATCATCCCTGCTGTGACAGGCACTGGGAAAGGGCATTGTGCAGGGAAGGGTGGGCAAGAGGAGCTTTGGCAGATAAGCATTTGCCTCATCCTGCCTGCTGAGCGTCCTGGCTGTGCCCCTTGCCCTCTCCCACCATCCCCAGCCAGGAACCACTGGTCCCAGCATATCTCCTGGTGATGTCCCCTGTCCCGTCTCTGGGACTGCACAGCTGAGCAGGGTGGAGGCAGCAGAAGCCGTGCTGGACCGGTGGCCGGTGGGGACCTGACCTCTCCTGGCAGCCCCAGCACTGTGCGCTGGGAACCTGCTCTGCTCCCTCTGCAGGACCCTGACATCTTTCCTGGCACAGATCCCCAGGCTGCTTTCCCCAGCCTCTTATCTCCTGGACTTCAGACCCCACCGTCATTATCTGCAGACACACCTCATGCATGCAGCTATCAGCCTGCGAACACCGTATTTCTCTGTCTGCTTTAAATTGGCAGAGGTGACCCTGGAAATGCCACTGCTCTTATGCAACCAGGGTACACTCCACAGGGCCACATCCCTGGGTCAACTCAGCTCCTGGCATGGCTGGGACGCTGAGTCCCCTTGGCTGGTACTTACAGGTTAGATCAGGGAGAGGTGGGAATATATTCTGGACTCCCTTTTAAGAGGTGTAAATGGCTTCCAAAGTGCAAGGCCAGGCACCTGCCTGCCCCTGGGTCTGGCGGAGACGAAGGCCCGCTGCGACACATAGGTGATGAGTGGGATGCGTTCTCAGCAGGTCAGGCTCAGCAGGTGTTAGGAGAAGAACTAGGACTGTCTTTGACCTGGAACATCATATGAGAAATTAGCACAGCTTCCCAGCAAATTGTTGTGCTAATTATAGGAGGAGGAGGTGATTTATCTTGGCTCAGAGGCTCCTACAGCCAAGGATCGGTGCAGGGTCAGCTCCAACCATGGGCTGCAGGCTCCTGAGGAGCCAAGTGTACATAGTCCAAGCATGATCCTTTTTTGGGTCAAATGGGTACCTTGTCACCCCCAGGTGCTGCTGCATTGGTGGAGGCAGCCCTGCCAGGCACATGTCAGTCTCATATGGGGTCGTGAGACCCCACAACTGTCACTCCTGGTTTGAACCAGCTCATCCTTCCCCAGGAAGGATGGGAGACACACTTCAGCCTTTCCATTCCCTCCTCTCCATCGGGACAGCCAAAGGGAGCTGAGAGCGGAGCGGGCCAGGGGTGGAGATGTGACACCAGCACAGGACATGCCTGGGGCTCAGAGAGAAGGGCAGGACACTGTATGCAGGGTGTGGGGACACTGCTGGTGGGGCACATGGTCGCTCCCCACAGCAAGACCGACTGATCCAGGTTCTGCTCTTCAGGACAGCTCACGAAGATGGCAAATTTAGCATGATGGCATCAAGCACCCTCCCACTGGGGACTGTCCCTCTGTCCTCAGGAGTCACCAGTCTCTCTGGCACCGGGAGCTGGGTCTGCCTGGCTCACATGGCAGTTTTAAGTCTGCACTCTGTGACCATAGCTTGGGGTTGAGCAGGAGAACACTGCTGGCGCTGAGGTCTCCTGTGCCATGGGACGTGCAGCTCTCCTCTTGGGACAAGAGACCCGTAAATGTTGATTCCTGTGCTCTGAGCTGCCTCAGGGAAGAGGTGAGTGGCTCTCAGGGCTCTGGGGTGCCATTGGCCCTGGAACCCCCCAAACACCACTCACAACAGCAGGAGGTGGTAGGTCTGTGCCAGCCTCCATTTGCCCTGGTTTCTGCTCCTTCTGGCACAGCCGTGTTTGCCTTCACATGGCACCTGGCGCTGAGCAAACAGTGCGTGGGGACACATGAGCAGCTGGCAGGGAGGGCCAGCACTGGCCGTGTCCCCAGTGCCGCCTCCCATTGCTCTCTATGTGCAGGCTTTGCAATAAAAACGCGGATCCAGTTTGAGCTGGGAGGCCACAGGGCAGGGACACCTGGGGAGAGGTTCACCAGCTTTACTTTCAGGGGCAAACAGATCTGCTTTACGCTGCACATGCTGTCACCCCTGTGTGATGGTGGTGATGATGACACAAGAATTTCTACATGGGAAAGGCAACTTGCCACGACAGGGTGGGTGGCAGGAGGGGGTGTGCACCTTGGGTCTGTGTCAATCTAGCCATCAGTCCTGAATCTGCCTCATCACACCCTGCCCACTGCCCCCAGTCCCAGGAGCAGAGGGATGCTGGGAGACATGGCATCAGGTGCCATGTGAACTGTTTTGCTGCAGCCCAGGGTTATCTTTATTACGTTCATGAGCTAAAGGCAGGGAGGAGCTGCCCACCGTGGGCGCAGCACTCCACGGGCTGGTCCAGATGTGGGATGAACTCACCTCAGGGCTGGGGCAGATCCAGACGAGCCCTGAAGGGCTGGATGTGGTGTCTGTGTTGGGTCCTGGCCACAGGACAGCACTGCATGGACCATGGGCTCAGGGCTTTTACCACCCTTCACTTCTCCTTGCTGCAGTCCCACCCTTCCCAAACAGCCTGTGGGGGGGCTGGGGGCCACCAGCTCTGTGCTGGGGAGGGGGTGACACCTGGGTGCTCTGAGCCCTTCCCACGCTCCCAGGGTTGGGGCATGGTGTGGAGTACCTGGGTTTGGCCGTGTCAGGGGTGCGGGCACAGGGGAGGAACAGCAGGGCCCTGAGGTGTACATTTTCCTTTCAAACAAGCTGTTAGCATTCACCTCCATAAATAAATAAATACTGGGAGCCTGGCACTCGCCTGCTCCCAGCTATGACAAAGAAACCACTGTTTGCAGCCAGGCTCCTCCTCTGGTGCTGTCAGGACTTGCTCATCCCGGGGGCCACCGGGGTTCTGCAAAGTCAGGACATGGGTGCAGGACCCGCTAGGCGTGCAGGATGGCTGGGGACAGAGCCTTGAGATGCTGGGCTGCCGAAGTGGAAGAGGTCCTGGGGATGGGAGGGACGTGGGGAATTTCCACAGCCAGGTGGCCAGCAGCCAAGACAGCTTCTTGGGAAGCCCAATGGCACAGGGAGACACGGTGGCCAACCCAAGGTTGGGCCATGAGTCAGCAGCGCAGGTAGCACAGTGTGGGACTGGGGCCAAACCTACCAACCCTGTGGCATGTGTAGCAACATCAGGCAAAGCCTGCAAGGCTGTAGGGCTCCTGCCCAAGGGTACCATATAAACCACCCCGCTCCCGAGAATGCAGCAGTGACGTTCAGAGGGTCCTCCAGCCCTTCCCTTCCCCGCAGGGCTTTCAAAATTGGGTTTGGTTTGGGGTCTCCACTGCTACTCTCAGTGTTGCTTTTCATTTTTATGAGCAAAAGATTTGCAGGCAAATTAGTTTCAGGAACAGTACATGTCTGAAAATAAACAAAGCTCCCCAGATCCTGCAGCCCTGGCCTCCCAGCTGTGCTGCTGGCAGGTGGCTGCTGCAGCTCTGCAGGTCCTAACCCTGCATCAGACCTGAGCCACAGCCGGCACAGAGCCATCTCTGCCCCCTAAATGTCCTCTGCAGCTAAGAGACCTTCCAGAGCTGCTGGAGGACCGGGGTTTTTGCTGGGCTGGCACATCCCCACAGGGTGAGAGGCTGGGTCATGTCTGGCCTCCTGTGTGCATCACTGCTGTCCATCGCTCTTGTCCGTCGCTCCTGTCCTGGGGACCCACCTGCTCAGGCTGGCAAAGCGGCCTGGCCTGGGGTCTTTCTGTGCTGTGCCCTGATGTACCCCGCTGCAAGACAGCTGGAGTGGGAAGGCAGAATAGCAGAGTGGGCTCCCCAGGAACTGCAGCCATGGGCTGTGGCGAGGGCAGGGAGAGAGCTACGCTCCTGGAGCTGGGGCAGGCAGGGCCACCTCAGCCAGGATACCCAGCTCCTGGCTTTTGCTGTTGCATCAAGGACCAAAGGCTTGGGACCACTGTGGCTAAGCTGAGCTGAAAGCCTGGCCACCCTCAGCAGCCCTGGGACACGCAGGAAGATTTCCAGCTGCTCCGGAGATCTGGGTGGGTGCCAGAAGGCGATGAACCCCAGGTCCTTGTGGCCATTACCAGGGGAGGCAAACAGGAATGAAGTCCCAGCTGTTGCAAACCCGCCAGGCACATGACTGGGGGAATCCTCAGTCCCAAAACGTTTCAGTTTCACAGGAGCTGGTGGTGTTCTTATTTGTCCCAGGGCAAAGGGTTTTACTGTGTCCTCCCACCCACCCCTTGTGCCCCACCGCTGCTCTGTTCTCCCGGGGTGACCTGGATGAGGGAGGTGTCGATCAACCCGGGCGCTGGCAGAACCCACATCTGCCCTCTGTGTAGTTCATGACCTCATGTCTGTTTGCAAAATGAATGTCTGGGTGGTGCCGCACCCCTGGCTGACATGACGTCCTCGCTCAGCTCCGTGCTTGGGGGCCCTGCCCACACGTACACGTGCACACGCACACACACACACCTCCCTGAACACAAACAACGCTTGGGTTACATGGGCCCCGGATCAGCCGCGGTGGTGTGAGGCTGCAGGTGGGTCCCTCCACTCACCAGGCTGGGCAGGGAGGGACCCAGGGACTTGCTCTGGCTGCACAGGCTATCCCGCAGCTCAGCTGTGCCTGGCTGTACCCCTGGGAGAAGGCTGGTTCTGCAGATCTCCCGAACCCTCCCTTCTTCACACTGCTGGTGCCCTGCAGGGTCTCTGTGTGGGGTCACCACTCCCCAGGCCATCCCCTTGCCCCCAAGCAGAACAGGTGCCTCAGGCTCTGCTCTCCCCCCATCCCCGGATCCTGGGATCTGGGTACAGCCCTGTCTGAGGGACTCATACAGGGTTACAGGAGTGGGTGACAGCTCTTTGGCTATGGGCAAAGGTTGCAAAAGAAGTGAATACGCAGCAGTGTCTGTGCCATATTTCAGCTAGAAAGAAATTCCAACGAAGTATCGTCAGGACAGGAAGGAGCTGCAATCATTTCCCAGGCAAGCAGCAGGAGAAAGGACCAGATATGGTGCTAAGGCAATGCTTGACCTGTCCATGGGAAGGGGAACCCGTGCGGTCCCTTGGCCCCTGGGGACAGATGTCACTGCTCAGGGTGGTGGGTCCAACTGTGTGCTGGCAGCAGGGCTGGCTCAGGGTCGGCGGACCCTGGGAGTATCCTCAGCTCTCACAGCGCTTCCCCAGCCCATCCTCTGTTTTCTGGAGGCCTTGAACAAGGCCAGATCTCCGTAGACACCACATGTGGTACCAGATTTCTAGACCTCTAGGTCAGCAGCCAAGACCTGTTCCAATACCCAAACCAACCAGCCCAAGGGCTAGGGCAGGGAGGGACATGGATGGTGGGGGACAATGTGTTTCTTCCCTCTCTTTCCCTTAAGTTTTGTTTCCAGAGAAGAGCCTCAGGCTTACTGAAACCTCCAGACATATGCTTCAGGCTACCCTGCCTAGGGTAGTTCACACTCCGTGGGGATAAGACAGGCGTTTGCAGGTTCCCTGCATTTATGGGATACCAAAAGCAAAAAGGGGAGAAGAATCAGACAGTCCTGGGGCTGGCGCATTGTGTGTGCACACAAAAGATGAGTGCAAGGGTGGGGAGTGTGAGTGTGCAGGGCTGGGTGTGCATGAGGAGGGCGAGGGGTTTGCGTGGGCAGGGGGATGTATGGTGCAGGGGAAGAGGGGGCAGCACTGCAGGCTCCCCAGTGGCACAGGGGGTGTGAACGGGGTGCACAGGTGGTGTGGCCGTGGCACAACCCAGCGGGAAGAGCAACCTTTGGAGAGGAAGAGGAAAAACAGGCACTCAGGGGGCAGCAGACCAGAGGGGCTGATGTGCCTGGTCCCAGTGTCTTGCAGTGGTTGTCCTGCCAAAAGGAGTTTGCTCAGTTTGGTGATCAGCCTGGGGAGGGCAGGAGGGGGCTCCTGGGGCTGTGGAAAATGTTCTGGTCCATCTGGGGACATTCAATACACTGGTTCTCAGGCTGGGAAGATGACAGTGAGGGACACACTGACTGCACAGGGAAGTTTTCATGCTGCAAAACCCATCACAGGGGGTTTCTGTTGATGCCACCCAGGTCAGGTCTCCTGATCTGACCCAAATGTGACCCGTCCTGACCCCAACCCGCCTTTTCCGGCCTGAACGATAATTATGCCCTGCAGCCTGTTCAGTCTCGCTGCCGCACCTTGTAGGCGGGGGCAAAGTTTCCCGCTCCCCCCATCCGTGCCCCGCAGCTAATACCGCAATGCCTGGTGCTGGCCTCCCGAGCACCCACCTCCCCAGAGCTCCCATGGCAAGAGGAGGGGGCTGCACCCTGCCTGACTGCCCTGCTCCGCAGCCCCAGACACCCCCAGCTCCCACACTCACCCGTGCTTGCTCCGGGCCCTGCAGACCTTGAATAACCTGTTCCCACTCCTCGGCTTGCCTCATGACAAAGCACCTGGCATGCAGCAAGGAGGGTAACCGCAGCAAAATGAGCTCATTGCCACCCCAGGGACAGTGTGGGACAATCGCGGGGTCATGGGAGCTGCAGCCAAGGGCCACTTCCCCATCCAGCTTTCTCTGTGGCACACCTTGTGTTAGGTACCGGTTTCCTTAGGATAAAGGGGATTTGCTCTCAGTGTTTGGGGATGGGGTGTCATCAAGCTAGATCCTGTTGTAGGCTCCGCATCTGGATTCCCAAAGTGCTGTTGTAGATCCAGGGTGAGCATCTGATCTCCCCACCGCCCTGCGCACCAGCAGTTTAGCCTGGGTGTCTGCGTGGTGCCAAGTCACTTCTTGCTAAGCTGCACCCTCAGCCTTCCTCACCTCCCAGCTGCAGTCATTTGCTTTGAACCCTGGCCAGGTGTCTGCCTCACAGTAGACTTGGTTGCTGCTTTCATCCAAGTGAGCCCCATCACCGCACACCTGCTTTCTGGGACCCATGTGTCCTGCTCACCCCACAGCCCTAAGGGTGCTTGGTGGTCTTTGCCTGGGCAAACTGAGATAAATACGAGCCAGTTGGTCTGGTGTGTGAACAACCCACCGTGGCTGGCTTGCTGGGGCAGAGGGGTGCCCACCTATCTCTCTGCCTGGCATCTACATGGCACTGTCACCTGGCCTACGGGGCACCCAGGGAGCTGGAACAGCTTTGTCAGCACTGCATGGGCAGGAGAGGAGCAGTGTTGGTATGTCAAGCAGGGACTCCGTGGGATCTTTAGGTTGCACCTCACAGGCAAGAGCAGCAAGAGGACACAGGACCCTCCTTCTGCCTGGAGGAGAGAGGCACAGCCCGCACCTCTGCTTTGTTTGCAAGGGGGTCGAGATGTCTGCAGCCAGTCTGGGAGACCTTGAGCTGTTTGGCTTGTTTGCAAGTGGCTGGGCAAGATGCTGAGGATTGTCACCTGAGGCTGGAGTGATACAACTGGATCCTGGAGGGTTTGTGTCCCTCAGATAGCTGCTCAGATGCCGTAAATGCTGGAGGTCTCTGACCCTAGACAGGTCTGTCCCTGCAGCTGTGAGTTCAGGTCACCAGTAGGTACCTGGGGACTGAAACTAGGAAAATAAACAGTGTGCGATCACACAGTCCTGGGACACTGCCCAACCTTACCCCAACGGGCCCTTGCGGTCCCTGCTGGGCACAGTCTGGGTGGACGGGTGCCAGAGCAGGTAGGGTGCTGGCCAACACTCCACAGGTACAGGTCTGGCATTGCCAAAATAACAGGGATGTGTGAGAGTCCACCCATGGTCCACTTGCACCTTCACCAGACAGGGATGGGGCTCAGCTCCTGACTGCTGGGGGCTCCTGCTGCCCCAAAACAGGGAATACTCACCCTGTGTCCTCAGGTGCCCTTGCCGGTTTCTTCCAGCTGGGCCAGGGCTGGAACAGGGCATGGCATGCCACCGTGATTCCTGGGGCCCATTAACTCTCTGCAGGGGTTTCTGGCCATTCCAAAGCCTGTCCCAACCCAGGGAACTGGGAGCAGGAGACAGGCTGGGAAGTGAGCAACTGGCCACAGCAGGGACAAGGACACTTGAACATCTGCGGGTGGAGGGAATGGGACGTGGGGTTCCACCTTGCTGGGGGCAACCTATTTGAGGGTGTGTGTGTGCCCACGGGGGAGGAGTTGTGTGGGGTCTCGTGTGAATAACTGCATGCAAGTAACCATGTGTGTAACTGCTTATATGCCTGGGTAATGCAGTGTGTAACTGCCTGTGTCCATCTGTAACACTGTGCATGCCTGTGTGTAATTCTGTGTGTAAATATGCATGTGTTCGTGTATAACTGCATGTGTCCATATGTAACTTTGCACGTGTCTGCGTGTACCTGCATGTCTGTGTATAACTCTGCATGTGTCCGTGTGTACCTGCGTGTCTGTGTGTGCTCCTGCAACTCACACACTGTGCGTGTACCTGTGTGCGTGCGACACACTGTGTAACTCAGTGTGTCCATAACTGTCACACCGTGCATGCGTCTGTTGTGTACCTGCGTTCCTGACTGTTTACCAGTGTCACGCACTCCACGCACATCTGTAGGCACTTGTAACTGTGTGTCCGCAAGTCTGTCTGTTGCTGTGCAACCCATCGCCTGATTTCCCACTGTGCCAGGGGCAGAGCAGTGCTGTCCCTACAGGGTGGCAGTGCTGTCCCTGCAGGGTGGCAGGGGGCTGGGGACGCCGCTCCCCCTGGCCGCTGCAGCGGTGCTCCCTGGCAGGGCCCCGGCAGGTTGGGGCAGGCGTGCAGGCAGCGGGTGCCACCAGCCCCCACCCTCGCTCTACCTGTCAGACAGGTGGGGCTGGCCGCCTGCCACCACCTACACCATCACTTCTGGGAAGGGAGGATGCGTGAGGGATGGGTCTCAGCACAAAGGCTGGGGACCTGCCTGCAGCTACAGTGGCCCTGGGGACCTGCTCCCCAGGATCACCTGGGAGAGGCTCCCAGCACCGGGGATCCTGTAAAGCCTCAGGGTTGGAGCGTGGCCAAGGAGAGGGGACTACAGTCCAGACACCCAGCCCCTCTGTGTGCCCATCGCCTCTCCTGCTGTGCTCAAGGAACCCCTGAGGCACATCCCAGGACCCCCTCCCTCCCAGTCCCGTGACTGGAGAAGGGTGTCCTGCAATTGGGTCCCACTACCCTCTTGGGGTGGGGAAGGTGAACGGCTTCCCCTGCATGTCCTGGCAAGGTCAGTGCCCATGTGCCTCCATAGATCCCATCCAGACCACTCTGATCACTGACAGAAATTGACCTGGGGCCAGATACTTTCTATCCATCCTGATGGACCTGCTGGTCACATTGACCCTGGCTCCTGACAAGGAGTTAGCACCCTAGAAAGGCACCAGCTGGAGCCTGGTGCCAGAGTGCCCTGCTGTGCTCAGCTGGGTACACTGGGAATTTACAGGGAAGAAAACTGGGACAACCAGTAGCTCTGGCATCTCCACATGTGGAAGCCTGTGTAGATCACCTGGTGGGCACTAGCCATGCTGTGGCCACCTTATCAGATGCTGCTCATGCATCAGAAAGTGCTTGGTACCAGTAAGGCAGAGGCTGTCCTTAGTGCAGGTGCAGAGACTGTCCTGGTCAGGTACAGTGCTGAGCGTGTGGATCTCAGTAGGACACTGCAACAGGTGAACATGCTCTATGGTCTCACCCTGCAGGACTTGACCCCAAATTTAATGTTCCCTGTCAAGCTCAGCAGCACCTCCCTATGGCTCAGGTACTGGGCTTCTTATCAGTTCAGCCTGCTGGCCCCCTAAATCATGTCTTAGGTAATGGCAGTGGTGAAGGTGGCTCCCACAAAGCATGCTCTGAAACTCAGCTCGTTTTAGAAAGGCCTGGAGCAATGAGATCCTTTTGTAGGACCCACCCTTTGCCTGAAAGAAAGTTCAAGCCTGGACTTGCTTGCCTGAAGTCAAAAACTAGAGGAGCACCAGCTCCCTAAAGAGCCTGAAGGTCTCACAGGAGCTCCCACCACGCTACTCCATGGTGATAGCTGGATGTGCCCCAGCCGAGACTGGTGTCTGTGGCCTGAACACCAGCCACTGGAGCTTTCCAGCAGATGGGAGTCACCTTACCCTGGGATGTGTTGTGACGACAAAGACCCTGTCGCCTTAGTGGTCAGTCCCCTGAATGAACAAAGCCTAGTCAAGGGGATTTGTCCTCCGGCCAGATCAATGTGAAGGGACATCCTCAAAAGCTTTGTGTTGGGATGACCAGGACTAGATCCTCAGCTCATCTCAGCCAAGAACTTCATCTCCCTCGCTCACTCCCTCCTTTGGAGATGGAGGGAGCTCTGCCACCTCCACCCCAAGCAGACCTTTGCCCTGGGGCTCTGGAGGAGAGCACAGCTGACGCAAGACCATGTCCCGTGCTCAGCGGGTGTGCCCGCAGTTCAACAGGGCACTGCCACCCCTGTCTATGCGATACGGACACACCTGAGGTTAGTGGTCATGGACAGGAGACACCAGCTGGGCTGGTGGGGGTCCCCCTGCCCCACGACACAGCTCTGCTCTCTGGTGCTGAACTTTTCTAGGAGCTTTGGAAGAGATTGAGCTGGGGGATGCCCCCACTGGCCCAGGTATTGACTTCAGGGGCCAGCTGGCAGGGAAATCTGGCAAATACCATACCATACCGTACCGTACCATACCATATCTACCTTACCATACCATACCATACCATACCATACCATACCATACCATACCATACCATACCATACCATACCATACCATATCTACCTTACCATACTATATCATACCATACTATACCATACCATACTATACCATACCGCAAGCAGGACATTTCATTACACGTCTTCCATCTCTGCTAGCTGACCCCTTGAACCCTTCCAGAAATAGACACAGGAGGGCTGTGATGCTCCCGTCAATTTGCCATGTCAGTCCTGACCTTCCCGACACACCGCAGAGTGACACGCTTACCATGATGGTTCCTTGTCCCCTACAGGTGCTCTTGTAGCATTGCCGGCCATCCGCAGCCCTTGTGCCATACCTGCTGCTCGAGGCCAGGAAGGCCCCACAACTCTTCTTGGAGCACCGAGAGAGGGGTTGCATAGAGACAATAAAATGCTCAGTAAATGGTTCCCTGTGTGTCTGGCTTCTTTGGGCACCTGGGAATGTGACATTGCAGTGGGGTGATCAGCTGCTGTCTTCCAGCTCCCACAAATCACTTGCACCTTCTCGCAGGTGTTTCAGACATCAGCGCTCCCCATCTTCCTTCCCTCTGATCACCTCGTTCCCTTCTTCCTTGCTTTGTGACTGTGTGTGTTGTGTCATGGCGTGCTGAGGTGCTTCAGCAGGGGAAGGCAGGGAGCTGGGACAGCTTGTTCACACACCTCCATGCTGCAGCAAGGCAGGTCCAGCCAGGAGGAATATCCTTCAAAGAGTAGCTCAGTTACCAGTGCCTTGCTGAACTGGAGCCAGAATGTACCCAAATGGCTTGGTGGGCTCAAACACCTTTACTTACTAGCTGGATTTTCAGGTAAAAACCTAGGGGTGAACATGTGGCCATGATGGGGTGGGAAGGTGAGCAATGAATGGAGGGGATCAGGGCTACTGGAGACCTCACTGTGAAATGAATCTGCACAAGCTGGAGGAAAGATAATATAATCTGGAACTGCAACCCATGAGTTAACACAGCTCTGTCCCTCACATCCCTCAGCTGCTGTGTCGAATTGTCCCCATCCCCATGTGCTCTCATCACCAAACCTGGAGAAAGCCTTTCCAGGACACAGGACTTTCAGGACCACACATCCTGATGGTTTGACAGAGC
Organism: Columba livia; assembly: GCF_036013475.1. NCBI lineage: Eukaryota > Metazoa > Chordata > Aves > Columbiformes > Columbidae > Columba > Columba livia. Next base: position 1,418,217 of record NC_088623.1, on the reverse strand, counting down.
AATTCCGGGTTTGTTTCTACACAATCTGCTTAGCAAGAAGCAGGCGGAAGAGCTAGAGGTGTGTGAGAACGTCAGGAGGCATCGGTCTGTTGAAATGAAATGTATGTGTGATAAGAGTTGGGCCACAGGAACCCTGGGCAGCCTTTTTGGCATCTGCCAACTTGCCGCTAATGCTGTGAGGTCAGTTGGGACCTTCAGTTCATGCTGTCTCATTCCTGGACTTTCCAGCTTGTGCTTTCTGCCCCGTGATTCTGTTTGCAAGCTGGTGCCGTGCCAGGCTCCGTGCCATGTTTGGTGGGTAACAAAGAGCAGAGCTGGCCAGGAAACAAGAATGTGATGACATTTCTTTTTGTTTCACAATGAAACAGGACTGGGATTTTAGGTAACAGTGGTGAAAGGGAAGGGATGAAGCTGGGAGACATCCACTCAAGAAGACCCACCAGTGCCAGCTTTCTGAGGATGCTGGAGACCAAGGGCTGAACATCTATCTTGACCTGGGCAGTCCAGGATCTGGGATTTTCTGCAGGAGGGGAAGCATCTGCAGAGGGAGCACAAACTGGGGAGGATGCAGAGATGCAGCTTTGTCAGACCTTACCGGGAATAAAGTTTTGGGATAGGAGCAGGGCTCCAAATCTGTTCCTGAGGAGCAGGGACCAGCCAATATGGCCAGCAGGAGCCACATGTGCAGCACAGCCAAGCTGCACACAGAGCCCTGGTCCCAGAGAAGCAGCAAGCACAGCATGGGACACATTTGGTCGGTCTAATACATCCCCATGGGTGACAGGGCAGCTGCTGCTTTGCTCCCAGTCTGTAGTGAAAACGCCTGGTGACGAATCACCATGGGTGCAAACAGGAACCAACCGTTTGGGGAGCCTGAGCCCTCCAGCCCCGTCCTGGGTGTGCTGGCATGCTAGGGAGCAAGCAGAGCACCTCCTAGCACAGACCCCTAGGAGCTGTGGCTGCAGCCAGGGGGTGGGTGGGATGCAGAAGCTTGAATGCAGTGCTGACCACAGGTCAAGGGGAAGATGGGCACGGGCAGGCAGAGGCATGTGTTGTGCCCCAGGGTGGTAGCCCGTGCCCTGGGGTGCTCCCTGGCGTGCCCAGCCCACTGCCTGTCTCTGGTTCCAGGCAGCCACGGCAACGGCTTCCCTGTTCCTACAGCGGGAACAGCCGCTCTCTTGTTTAACAACCAAACAGTGCAGAGTTTTAACAGACCAGTTACTGTCAGCGGGCAGCTCTCCTGGGTGAGCCAGACACCCCCAGGGCAGCTACTGCTGGAAGCAATTACCAAAGGAGCTGTTGGGCTGCCAGGCAGGGGGAGCGTTGTCTAGGAGCCCAGGTAACGCTGTTACCGGGGAGGAGGGACGCAGCCCGGGGGCTGCCCAGCCCAGGCCTGCAGCGGGGCTGGGTTCATCCTGCCATAGCAGCACTTTGCCACGAACCCCGGCTGCACGGTCCTTCCCAGTTCCTGTGTCATATATATCCCCTGGGCAATAAATCTGCGCTCCGTATCACACCTGAGCAACAACTCTCCCCTTATCAAATCCAGCTTCCTGACGTGCAGGTGTATCACACCCCCATCCCTTACAGCTGGTCCCCAGCAGCTTTCACCTCCCTAGCCCCAGCACAGCCACTAAAGCTCCATCCACGGGACCTCTTGCAGGACAGCAACCTGCAGCTGTGCAACCTGCCCCACACCCTTCACTCCCCCTGTGCACTGAAACCTGGGAAATATTAGCCTGCATGGCAAGAAGCAAACCTGGGGCTGCTCAGGGACTGGCAAGGGCAGTGCCAGGCAAAATCCATCAGGGAGAGGGTTTCTTGCCACAGCTGCAGAAGTCTGGCTGCAATAAATGTCTCCCACAGCTTTCCAAGGCTGTTTTCCCCTTGGATGTTTTTACGAGGACCAGACTCAACAACTTGCACACCTTCCTTTCTTTCTACAAACTTGTTCCCAGGGTCTGAAGGGCTGATTCCCACCTGGAGCAGGTACATACCAGAGAAATGCCCCACCAAAGAAATGTTTCTCCTAAGGAAAGAAGATATTGGATATGTTGAGCCAACCTTCCTTTTGGGTCAGGTGCTGGCCTGGCTCTAGACCTGGGCTCTCTCCTCCTGCCCCTCCGTGTGGAGTTGTGGCCAGTCTCCATCCTTGTGCTACTGAGAGCTCCCTTGCACACAACAATGGGAAGGCAGTTGGGACTCACATCTGTTCACTCCCAGTATGGGGTTCGATCCTGCTCCCCGATGGTGCTAAACCAGAGGCAAGAGCATAAGAAATGGTGAAAGCCAGTAGGGACTGCAGGGAGCTTGAAGAAAAGGCGATGGGAGTGGAACAGAGAGGGGGTCCCAGGGAGATGGTCTCTGCCTCCCACAGGCTGTCCCTGTCCCCACTGCATTCCCATCTACCCTGGTCCTCTGCAGGGGTGGCCACAGGCTGGCTGGGCTGAAAAATCAGGTCATGCCATTGTGTTCAGGAGCAGTTTATGGTCTGGCACGTGGGATATTGGACACCTTCCTGCTGGCCCAGCCGAATCCTCTTCCCTCACCCCATTTCTCTGCTCCTATTTGCCACATTTCAGCCACAGCAGCCTGCAGGTCCCAGGCAAGCGCTGGCCAGGGCAAACTACACCCCTCTTCCCTAACTGGAGCTGCGGATCAGCAATGGCCCCTGTGTCCCTTCTGGGGGGTCTTGGGGCAGATAGAACCCACTTTAATGTTCAAACTTGAAGGGCAACCAAGATATTTCCATGGGAATTGTGTGCCAGAAACATGTTCAACCTGGGACCACCTGGTGGGAGAACAGACCCAGTGTAAATGTGTGAGTGGAGGTTGTTTTGGAAGAAAAACCTCTTTTTTTTTCCATTTTCTATCATGGCTTGCCACAGCCATAAAATCCAGGCACCTCCAAGGAGATCAAGAAAACAAATCATCTCTTTTTCATGCCAGTGTTCCAGGAGGATCTGTTGATCTGGCTCAGTACAGGTTTGGAGGTCACCACAGGGGTTACCCTGAGCGTGTGTTGCTGTGTGCATGTGTCTGTTTGGCCTTGCTCATTTTCGTCTGGTCCTCCCTGGCTCTTCAACCCACAGACCCACGTGGGCTTCATGGGAGGATGCAGGATCTGGTCCCTCAGCCCATGGCCCCAGCCCCTGCCTCTTTCTCCCCATCCGGCACAGTGTGCTCATAGAGCTGAGGAGTCTTTGGACCCCCCACCTCTGCCTCAACCCCTCTGGCTGACATGGCCCCTGCTTGTTGATGCAGTGGGGTGGCAGCGGCAGGCGGTGAGGACACGGAGGGCACTGGAGGCGAGGCAGACAGGTTCCCTGCTGCTGCTGGAGCTGGTTAAACATTGTCCCAGGCCAGTTAGGTAACACAAACCGCAGAGGGAAAGAAATGAAATTGCTTGAGCAAACAAGGTGTGCTTGGCAGGGCAACAGGCTGCGTGACAAAGTGCTCTCCCCTCTCCCTGCCAACCTGCCAGGGTTATCTATTGACGGAGAACAAACACCTCACCCACAACCCCACACTTGGAGGGACAGTAACCAGGAGCACAGACAGCAAGATGTGGCCTGGGGCTGGGCCTGTCCTGTATGTCATGTCCCCTCCCTGGACATGCTGAGTGCCACCAAGCACCATCCTGGCCCCCTCTCACACACACTGCTTGTGTGGGCAGCCTGAGCATCTAAGCATTGTCCCTCCTGCCACCAGCCTGCTCCTTGTAGCAGATCCAGGAGGCCAGTGATGGGCCTGGAGCACCCTCCGCTCGCTGGAGCCAGCAGACGCCAGCTGGGAAAACCTGTTCCCCGCTGAAGGTTACGCAAGGAACGTGATGGAGGTCTGGCTGCAGCCCAGACCATGCACTGGCTCCTGGTTCACACCCAGGGACTGGAACCTCTTGCACCACAGGGCAACCCTGATTGCCGCATCTCAGCAAGTAGATCTGGGAGCAGCTCAACTTCAGCCCAGCACAGTAGAAGGACTTGAATGGAGGTCTTCTATATGATTTTGTCATCTCCAGGACTGCACACGACTGCAGAACCCCTCTTATGTCTTGCTCAGTTGCAAGGGTGGTGATGGCATGCCCACAGGAGACCAGGCATCCCAGCTGGACCAGCAAGGAAACTCCTCATGTAAACAGCAGTTGAACCCACCAAAAAGAGGTTGGATCTGCCCCATGGGTACATCTTGCCACTGGCAAAGCAGGTGGGTCATGTCCTTGTTGCCATTGCAGCAACCCCAGGAACTCCTTTGGCTGCCACCAAGCCCACAGCCTGAAGGAGTAGGGCATCAAGAGCCACGGCCACCAGGAGTTCGGAAGTGAAACAGGAAACTTGCAGCATGGTCTGTGATTGCCCCAGCCCCTGGACCCACTTTTTGTTACCCATGTCATGGTGAAGCAGTGGCCTGGGCTTCCTAAGCAGCACAGTGCTCCTGCAAAGGTGTGTGCCAGGGCTGAACTTCTTGAGGGCCAAGGTTTAGGAGCAGGTATAAATGCCGCTGCAGGGCTGGCTTTGAGACAAGGCCTCCAGATCTCACTCCCACCAGCCTAGGGACAAGCCTCCCCCCTCACCCTAAGGAACACCCTGTGTCCCTGTGCCAGGATGACCAGGCAAGTCCAGGCCACAGCAAGCAGGGGGGAAGGTGGCAGATGAGTTCCTGAAACGGGACATCCCAGGCAACAGGGGTCTGTTCCCCACCATTTCTTCAAGAAAAACAAGCATAATGACAGGAAGGTACAAAAAGAAAACCAACCAAACAACAATTTATTCCTCTTATGTTCTCATTTGAAAAGGAGGAAACCACATGCACTTGCTGGGTGCCTGCCTGGGCTGGCATCCCCTCCTGTGGCTGACACAGAGCCAGTCTGTGCCCCGTGACATCGCTTCAGTCCGGCTGAGCATCACCGCCTGCCACAAGACACGTGTGTTCCCCACAACGCACACTCTCACGCGGGAAATCTTACTCATGAAAAAATATATCTGTACATTAGTTTTCTGCTTTTTTTTTGGTATTACATAAATTAGAGCTACTTTTGGGGAAAAAGCCTGTTTCCAAATACCGGCAGCCAGGCTGGAAATGCAGACTGACCCTGCTGTCCCAAGTTCTCTCCCTCCTGAGGGCTCTCCAGGGCCAGGTGAAGCTCCACAGTGTTCCCATCTTCTCTCAGCAGGTGCCACATGGAGAAGCTGCTGCACAGTTGCCTCACCTGTCCCACACAGAGCAAACAGGACAGTGGGCACCTTCAGCACGAGCAGGGATGAGGGAGGACCCTGTAGCTGGGACAAGGTCTGTCCGATCACAGGTGAGATGGTGGTGCTGCCCCTCTGCCCGGGCAGGAGGTGGGTGACAGCAGGAGACCTGCTGGGCTCTCACTGCGGTGCCGGCTGCCACTTGAACTTCTCTTCCCCTTCGCATTTGTCAAGGCTTTGAAACAGCCAGCGTCACTGTGACTCCAGTCAGAGGTACGAATCCAGTGAGGGAATCAGAGGTTCGCAATAACCTACTGTAGCTAAAATATTAGCTTTAAACACCTCAGTGCCAGCAGTCACCAGCATGCACGAGCGTGCCCATGCAAGGGTCGGAGCTTCACATGCTGCACGGGGCAGCAGCTGCAGATACAGCTGCAGGCAAAGTTTCCTGCCAAGGAGCCCAGCTCGGGTCTGGCCCAGAGGCGCTTGTCAGACCCCAGCATGTCCAGGACTCCTACAGCTCCTTGTTCCTGTTGAGCACCTCCTCCTCCTTCCAGCCGCTGGAGTTCTTCCCAAACTTGTACACAAGCCGTCGCCCATCGACTCTCTCCAGGATCTCTCGTTTGTAATAATATCTGGAGGAGATGGAGGTAGAATCAGGGCTCTGGATGCAGCCCTATGTGCTGGGGAGGTGCTGTGGGGAATCCAGGCTGAGCCCTGGTGGGTCTGACCCAGTTGTGTGGGGCAGGTCCCCCCAGGGGACATGGGAAGCCACTTACCGCATGGCTCTGCTCAGCTTCTCATAGGTCATGCTGCTGTTTTTCTTCTTCTGGCCCCAGAGCTGAGCCACCGCTTCAGAGCGCAGGAACTTGAAGACACCTTCCTGCCGGTCCTCCCACTTCATCAGCCCCTCGTTCAGCTCGGGGTGGATCAAGATGTCCCGGATGAACTCCCACAGGTGGGTACCTCTTGGGGCTGGAAGAGGAGAGCAAGCTGTAGAGGAGGGAAGATCCTGCAGGTCCCCGCACTTTGAATCTCCCTAAACCTTCATTGTCAAGGGGCATGGCCAGCAGACATGGCCCTTCCTCCCGTCTCCCCCCCATAGACCCAAGCTGGGGTAGGCAGTCCATGCTCCCAGGATGGAAGGTTCACGTACAGTGCTTGCTCTTCCGGCTCTCCAGGCAGTCTCTGCTCTCCTTGCTGAGTTTTCGGGGTCGTCCCCGTTTCCGCTTGCCATGTTTGCCGTCCCCTTTTCTGCTCCCTGTAAAGCCGTCTGTGACACAGACAAGGGGACAAGTTATTCTGTGCAGAACCTGGGGGGGTTGCAGCTCCCCCCACCCTGGGCCTCCTCAGGAACAGAAGCACAAGGGAGGCACACAGAAAACCCATCCCCTCCTTCCTTCCCAGTGGGAAGATGGAAGTTCTGCTGTTTGTCCTTAAATCATAGTCAGACAGGACATGTTCTGCAGCTGCTGGAAGTGTCCGGGTGCAAACCCTCCTCCCCCAGCTCCTGATGGGAAGAAAATAACTCACCGTCAGGGAAGAGCTTTGCCTCCATGGGGTCAAGGTCAAGGTCACTTCCACCGGAGTCCTGGGAGTTGGGGCTGTGGGACATCACAGGCCCTGAGAGGCAAAGGGACACGGCTCAGACCACCGGCTGCTGGCCTCTGGAGATACTTTCCCTTGGTTTTCCCTGCCCGGTCCCCATCCAGGCCCCTGCAGGCACCCGGTGCAAGATCCAAACCCAGCCTTGGCAGGGGGGCAGTTCCCCACCAATCTCCCAGATCATCAGAAGCAAAGGGAGCTTTCTGCTGGGCAAAACACTGACCTGAGATATCGGAGCTGCCTGGGGACATGGCACCAGGCAAGCAGGTGAAGTCTGTGGATAGGAAAGGGTTTGTGGGCTTCATGTCCTCCAGGGAGTCCTTGGCACAGGAATTTCCCAGCTCTGGAAGGGGCAGAGAAGGGAAGAAGGGATCAGCAATGCATCAGCATGTGGTCCCTGGGGCAAAGGCCTGTCTGAGGGCCCCCTCTTACCAAGGTGGCTGGAGTCCAGGAACATCTCTTGGGAAGTCGCATCCTCTTTTTCCAGCAAGTCAATGATCCAGTTCAGCTCATCAGAGGCTGCAGGGGTGGGGTGACTGGGATTAGCGATGCCTATTCAGTATGGAGAGGAATGGTACATACTGGGACCTGCGTCCAGCCCTGCCCGGACCCTGGTCTGTGCCCCCACATCCCCCTGCACAGCCTCCCCAGAGCAACCTCCCCGAGGCAACCATGCACGGTGCCTGGGAAGCAAGAGGTCCTGGGCTGGTGGGGAATTCTCAGCCTCACACTTTGAGCTGCCAGGCCTGGGGATGAAGAGGACATGAGGACACTCACTGATCTCGTGCAGGCGGTCATAGAGCTCGTCCCCCAGGGGCCCGAAGATGAGGCGCATCTGGTCCCTGCTGCAGTGGCAGAGTGCATGCCCGTCCATGTTGCAGCAGGAGAAATCGATGGAGCTGGCGTCATACTTGTTCTTCTCCACATGGTAGCTGATCCACTCCAGCACCTGCACCTTGGTCCAGAAGTACGGGAGCTCACTGAACCACTCTGGCTTGTCTGCAAGGGATGGAGAGTGGGGCTCAGGGACAGGGCACTGGGTCCAGTTCTGTGGCAATCACATGGGGCACAGCGGGCCCTGTGCTTGGAGGGCTGTGGGACAGGCACTTAGTGCCTGCTCTCGGGTCGCCCTGCTTGCCCTGCTCCTGTCCTGGGGGACAGCAACAACCTGACGCTCCCCACCCACCATTGGTTTCAGTGTCATTTGTCCCATTTGTGCTGGGATCCGCCCTGCTCCGCTGGTATGTTCCTCTTGCGTCCCCCAGGGCCATCCCATGATGGTCATAACAGTGGAGCGGGACGCCTGTCACCAGGACTGTACTTCCAAGCTGCTCTCCTGATGATCCGTGGCAGCCCATCCCCTGGGATGATTCCCTCATCCCCCTTATGCACCTGATGTGCTCCAAGCAGCCACACCTTGTGCCACTCAGGGTCTTCTTTCAGCCAACACACCCTTGGGGAAATTGAGGCATAGTGGAAACTGTTGACCTGCCCCAGTGGGATGGGGACCTTGCAGTGCTCTTCCAAACCAGCTGCACCACCTCACTGCTGCCTTATGTGCTGCCTGCCCGGTGCAGCCACCACCGCTCCCCCGGTCCTACCTGTGCTCTGTGCCAGGGGCTGGCTGGTGGGCACGCTGAGCCCCAGGGTGCTGTTGTCCTCAAGGTGTCCCAGCATGTCCAAGGTTGGCTGCACCTCGTCTGGCTGGTACATGGCACTGATGTAGTTAGAGAAGATGTTGCTGATCTCACAAGATCCCGCCATCAAGCTCTGTGCCGAGAGACGACAGTGAGCCCCAGCTCGGTGGAGCTGGGGGACCTGAGACCGCAGCACCCGCAGCAACCCAAGGACCTGGCTGGGTGAGGTCGGGCTCTCCCTCCCTCCACCCATCGTCACCTCTCGGGTCACTTCAGAACAAACACCCGCCCAGCACCCGCCGGCAAGGCTGGGGCCTGACTCACCACCACCCCGGGGGCCAGGAGCGAGGGAGGCTGAGCCGGAGCAAACTGGGGACACAGCGTCACCGGGCTTGCAGAAGAGCCCGGTCCCCAGCAGCCTGGCCTTACCAGCCCAACTGTCAGCCAGGGCACAGGGACAGCAAGCAGGTGGGTCACAGAGAAGGGTGTTGCACAGCCCCTCCATGGGGACGGGCGGTCAGCCGCCCGGCACTCCCCCAGCCCCACAGAGCAGCCGCTGCCCCTGACCCGCAGCAGGGACTCCAGTGCCAGCAGTTCCAGTCCTCTCAGCCAGTTGTGCATCCCGCCAGCTCTGCAGCCGGAGGGGACCAAACCCCTGCCTGGCCCTTGTGGAAGAGCCAAATCTTGCTGTTCACTTGACAAAACCTGGGGACCGGAGCGTGGCCCCTCCAGACCACTGTCTTGCTGGCCCCCCAAAAGGGCTAACAGCTGTGGTGGGAGAACAGGCGTGCAGCGAGAAAAGACCAAGCGCATCCCCCGACGAGAGCGAAGATGCACAGAGAGGGGAGCAGAGCAGCCATCCTGGGCTGCAGGATGTCAACAGGCCCCAGACGAAAAAGCTTTGGTACCTTCTGCGATGGCAATCCTGGGAAAAGCAGCTAATCCAGAGAGCAGTGAGGGGAGACGGAGTGCGCCCTGCCCGGCCGCTAGTCACTGCTCATGGGCCCGGGGAGCCTGGTGCCGATGGGCAAGCCCTGCCTGCGTCTCCTCTTTTATAGTACGGGCGGCGTAATGCGATCTGGCGGCCCGAGGGGAATTCCAGCCCGAAACGTTCATGCTCCGAGATCCAGGTGATTTGCATAATATGAACCACCAGGTCCCAGCCCAGTGCTGCCTTGCCGGGAAATCTGGGTTGGCCAGTTTAATCATTGTCGAGCCCTTGCCCTGCCAGTGCCCAGAGTTTCACCCACACCAGCTTCGCGGGCTGTTTTCTTCGCTGCCGTTTGCCCAGCTCATGTTTGTTTGCTCGCAGCAGCAGGTTCACGCGGCTGCCAAGCAAACACACCCCGCAGGGCCAAGCAGCCTGGGGGGCTGCGTGTCCCCCTCGGGGCTCTGCCTGCGGCAAAGGGGACGCTGTCGGTGCGGTGTCCCCTGCTCGGAAGGCAGCCCAGCCCTTGTACCCAGCGGGTGTTGGTGTGGGTGCCCTGGCTACATTTGGAGCACAGGCTCGGTCTCCCCCTGGTCTGGCACCCACAGCTCTTCCCAAAGTACAGGAAGGACACAGGGATCGAGGTGGGCAGGTGGTCGGAGAGGGACTCAGGTGGGGGTGGGTGGTCTGCATGGGGATGGGGCAGAGACAAGGCAGATGACGGAGTATTGCTGTTCTCTCTGTTAGGATGGGTCAGTTTTTGCCTGGGTGAAGTCTGGGACAGGCTGCAGGGCTGTGATGGCCCATTCCCTGCCATTTCACACATGCACATTTACCAGGGACACATGCCAAGGGGCAAGGCAAGGTTGCCTTGGGAATTATCTTCCCTTGCCCCTCTGTCTCTTTGTCAGGGATACTTGGGTCCCTGTTTGAGTATATTCATGCTGGTTTTATTTATCCTGTGCTGGCAGAGGAGCCCCAGGCCAGCCTGAGCCAATAACTTGACACCCGTTTGCCTGATGCTGGTACTTACCTGAGCCAGACATGGCCTGGTACAAACCCAGGCCGCTGTGTGAGCAGGGCAGACCCTGGCATCACTCAGTCACCTCTAGGTCTTTGTCACTTCAAACCAGTGCCTGGCAGCAAACCATCTCATGTGACAAGGTGGTGACAGACTGTTGCAAACATGGATGCTCTACCTCAGCCCACAGGCCAGCAAGGACAGGGTGGCTGTGTGCCACATCCCCCTTGTCACGTCACCCTGTCCTGCCATGCTGTGCTGTGGCCCTGGGGCAGGCAGGGCCAGCGTGTGAGCCAGGAGGTACCAGGTCACGCTAGCTGATCACCTGCCCCAGCTTCATTCCTCTGCTGCACAGTCACGAGTGCTGGGTGCTGTCAGGCCCTTTTGTTTCCCGGGCACAGCATCCCTCAGCGCACAGGGATGTCCCTGTACCTGAGAGCAGCCCCTGCCATTGCTGCCAGGGGACAAACCAAGACCACCAGGAAAAACAGGGGTGCTGGGCAGACACAGAGCCTTGCACCTGTGTTCAGCTGTGAGCTGAGCCTGGGGCTCTGCTGTGCCAGGGGCTGTGGCTGCCCGGCTGGGCTTCCAGCTCTTGTGGTCACAAACCTGCCCTGGGGAAGCTTTTTCCACCCACTGCTGAAGTGCGGGTGTCTCTGGAGCAGAGTGGGACATGACAGCTTTGTGCCATGCCCAGGCCACAGGCCCAGGGATGATGGAGAGGGCGTGTAGCATTTAGGATTCTCCTGCCTGAACCCTGCTCAGCCCACCCATGGCTCTCCCCAACCCCAGGGGATCTGATGGGATGGCTGATGGGGCTCTCTGGCATGGACCACATTGAGCATCGCCTGTTCCAGGTCTCCCTTCTCTGCAGACCCCATGGAAGTGCCGCAGCCAGTCCATGCACTGGGACTATGCCACCGATGGGACAGGAGCCCTTGGTTTGTGACACTCTCAGCCCCTTATGTGTGCCTGACACACTGGGAGCCTCCTGGCTGCCCCCAGGCCCAGTCTGCCCCTTCCTTCCCCTTGTGCTTTGAAGACAGGAGGCCAGCAGACCTCAGCAATCCTCCCCAGCAACCTGTAAGCACTCTCCAGCTCTACTGACCTGGAGAAATGGCCTTCCTGCCCATCTGCTTGACTGATGTGACACAACCCAGGCCCTATAGTGGGCCGTGGGGAGAAGATCACGGTGGGGAGCACTCCCTGGAGCTGCTGAGATACTGTGCCAGGAATATGGGAGAGCATAAGCCTCCCCTGGGGTGTCCCCATGCCCTCCGCAGAGCCATAGGGCAGCAGCAAGATGCTGGATGGTGCTCACAGGACCATCCACTGCCGAGGAACAGCTGCAGCACTGATGTGTTCAGGGCAGCTCCTCCTTGAGTGTGTGGATGTGTGGCAGAGGGCTGCCACAATTTCATCGCCAGAGCCAGTGGTTCCCAGGGATGTGTCCCTGCTGTCTCTTTGCTGCTGATCCAAGCTCCCAGGGCACCTTCAGGCATGTGGGGAGCGCGGCACAGGGCACTGCCAGCCAGGGCTTGGCATCTTGCTGCGGTGAGAAAGAACTAGTCATGAATTTGGAGTGAGTTGGTGACAAGAAGACCAGCAAGAAAAGGTGTCTGTGGTGCAATGAGTGGCTGGGACAGTTGGTGGGACGGGGATGCTGCTGGTGTCACCTGACCTTCCAGGAGTAATTCGGCCCATGATACCCTCACATTTGTTGTCCCACAGATCCTGTATGCCTTGGCAGCACCATGGTGTGGCTGTGGGTACAGATGTTCACACCAAGATAAGCCATGACCCAGGCTGAGGGTGATGCTGGTTGCAATGCTGGGGACAAATGTGGCTCTGGGCACTCCCAGCTCCGCAGAGACACTGTTACAGCCGGACGGGCACCGCTCTCAGGACAAGCAAGGTGTGTTTTGAGCCCAGGGCTGGGGTCCCCCAGCCCTCCCCTAGCAGCGGGGTGTGGGCTGCCCCACGCTGGGAGCGGGGTGTGTGCCAGGAGGAACCGCATCCGGGGTGGTCGGTGCAGGCACAGCCCGTGCCTTGGCGGCTCGCTGCTCAGCTGCTCTGTCCGACCAGTTTAACCAGTGCTGCCTGGCTGGGAAAGGGAAAGTGGAGGTTGCTGGGGCTGAGGCCCTGCCCTGAGGTGTTGGGGGTACAGCTCGCTGCCCCCCCTGCCTCCACCCTGCAGCACCCGGCGCTGTGCCGTGTTGGCTGCGCAGTGTCTTGGGGGGCACCAGCATCGGTCACCTCTGGGTGCTCAGCAGGCACCACACGCTGACACCAGGGTCACCTCGCCCCCACCCCTGCATCCCCCACCCCACCATCCCCCCCGCGGGGGTCCCTGCTGCCCCGGGCCCCAGCAGCTCTGCCGGGCACCCCGGTCCCGCAGCCAGGGCTGCCACCTGCCGGCTGTCCCCAGGGCCACCGCTCCCCTCAGCCAGCCGGGCTGCTTCGCAGCAAGGGACGGGCGGGCACCCGGCGTCCCCAGGGAGCCCGTGTCCCCCAGGGCCCTTGAGGGCCGTGCGGGGGAGGAGCAGGACGCACCTGAGTCCCCACCCCGCAGCACCAGAGCCCGTCCAGCCTGGGGACCCCTCAGGATGCTGACGTGATGCTGCAGGGTCATAGAACCACAGAATCATTTTGGCTGGAAGAGACCTTCGAGATCATCAAGTCCAACCGTTCCCCACCCCTGGCACTGCCCCATGTCCTGAAAACCTCATCTCCGTCTGTCCAGCCCTCCAGGGATGGTGACTCCAGCACTGCCCCGGGCAGCCTGTTCCAATGCCCCACAGCCCTTTGGGGAAGAAATTGTTCCCCAGATCCAACCTCAACCTCCCCTGGCGCAACTTGAGGCCGTTTGCTCCTGGCGCTTGTTCCTGGGGAGCAGAGCCCAACCCCCCCTGGCTCCAAGCTCCTTTCAGGCAGTTCAGAGATCAGAAGTCTCCCCTCAGCTCCTGTTCTCCAGCTGAACCCCCCAGCTCCCCCAGCTCCCCCCCAGCACACTTGTGCTCCAGCCCCTTCCCCAGCTTCATCGCCCTCAGCTCAGGGATGCTGAGGTGACCTGGGAAGGGGCAGGGATGCTCTGACTTCTGCAGGGGTTGGCTGCCACTCTGACTTAGGACCACCCATCTGGGCTCCTTCCTCCCCTCCTCCTCCTCATCAAGAGAGAGGGGAAGAGCCAGCCCGGCTGGGTCTGTGCTTCTGCCACCTCAGCCACTTATGTCTCTCCCGTGTAATCGTATCTGCCCTGTGTGCCCGAGTACTCGCTGCCTGTAAGGATGCCAGAAGGGCGGCAGCAGCATCAGTTCACCCAGCCTTTCCCCAGCTGCATCCGGAAGGGTCGGGCGGTTCCCGACTGTGCTCTTCCCCTCTTCAGAGTCATCTTGCACCGTCACCTCATTTCAGTATGTTTTATTTGTGAAGACAAAAAGGCAAGGAACAAACACAGCCATTGAAAAAACATGTACATCATGAGACTGAAATAACTTACACTATTTACAAGAACACATCGAGGTATAAAATATACGTACACGCCTTGTCCTCTAACAAACCCAGTCCACTGGGCTGGGCTGCAAGACCCAGCAGAGAAAAAAAGCCTTCACGAGAGTTGGCCTCTACAAAACAGCTCTGAGCAAGAAAAGGCACCTGCTATTTGCAATACTGGTGTGGTGGGAAGGGATGACCGAGCAGACAATGCAACGCTGCAGCTGCCCGAGCCCCAGCAGAGGTCTGGACTGGAGGATACTGGGTGGTCCCGGGACACAGGGGACGTGGAACAGCTGGCAGGTGCTGCAGGCAGAGCTGTTATGGATGAGAGGACAAGCCCCCAGGGGCAGGGGGAAGGCGCAGGGCTGTGCTTTTCTGGGGGTGAGGCCCAGGAGGCCGAGACAAGGGTTGGGGGTCAGAACTGTGCTGGGCTCCCTCCCAGTTACAGCTGGAGCACTCTGCAGCACACGGGGGGGTCAGGGGGACGGTTCCCTCCCAGGAGGGCTCAGGGAGGGTGTGCAGCCTGCAGGACAGAGCAAAGCTCCAGTGAACCTGCTGAAAGCAAGCGGGAGCCCTGTGCTCTGCAGGGACTGTACCTGGACCCTGTCCAGCACGGGAAGGACTGGGATGGGGCACTGGGAACAGGCACTGGTTCTGCAGCACCAAGGCAGGAGGCAGCGTTCCCCAAAGCATCTGTGCTCAGAGGTGCTGGGGAGGAACGATGTCCACGGGGGACAGACCCTGGTGCTCCTCACAGCTGGCCAGGCTGAGATGCATGGCCAGCCTGTCCGTTTGTGCCATGAGAGCTGGGGTGCCAGGGAATGGGCAGTGCCTGGGCAAGCTGGGTGGGCTCACAGTGGGTTGGGGCCCCAGGGCTTTTGTGCTCCTTAGTCATCTCCCCCCCTTATGTGCAAAGCTCAGCTCTGGGACAGCGTTTGGCAGAAGCTGGAGCTGGCCCCTGTGTGCTGGAGAGAGGAGACCCACGGAGCAAGAGTCAGGGCCCGAGGTCAAAAGCATCACCCAGCAATCTGAAAAAGGGAAGGACCTCCCTGGACTTCAGGTATCATCACACCCTTGGCACAAACCAAGGCACCCAAGGATGGAGCAAAAGGAGGTGCACAGTGCAAAGGCAGCTCCAAACTGTCCCTGCAATGGAAGGGCTGGCAGAGGGGTTCAGAGACCACAAGAAGGGTCTTAAGCTACACAGCAGTGCAAGTCCTGAGCCCCAGGGGATGGCCCCAGGACAATGCAAAAGGATGAAACAGCTCCCCTGCCTCCTCCGGCAGGCAAACAGCCCTCACCGCCATGCTGAGCCTCAACCTTGGCTGTCCAAACCCAGGGACCCAGTTGGAGCTGTGAAGGACCAGAGTCCAAGTGGTCACCCTTGCTAGACCACCTGCATGTTGCGATCTTGTGCTTTAGTGGTTCGGGAACCTGTGTTGTCCCCCGCCAGCAGACAGTGTGGCTCAGCTGCGAGCCCCTTCCCAAACCCCTTTGTGACAGGGAAGCGGATACGGCCCCATGTCAGCTCCCCATCCCTGAGCAGGGGGCTCCCTGGGGGCTCCACAGTTACCCTGGTTTATGTTCAGTGCCTAGGACAGGATCTAGATTCAACTATGTTTTGGGGGTCAAAAATCAAACATCACGCATGAGAATCAGCTTCTCTCCCAGACCCACCCCACCCTGGACAGAGGGTTTTCCAGCACCAGTTTCCTGCTGCTCCAGGCTGACAATGGGGACCAGGACCAGCCCATTCCAGTGATGTGCTTTGCATGGGCATTTCCCCGACAAGAAGGGCTTTATTGCATCCACAGAGAATATCTGTGAGAGCAGAGGCAGAAATACACGCTGAGTTGAGCCTTTCAGAGGTCTCTTTCCATCCTTCAAAGAGACAAGAGGGATGACTTCCAGGCTGCAAATCAACCCAATAACAAACGGCAAGAAAGCCGAGCCTCAGTTCAAGTATTCTACCAGCAACTGGAGCAAAATCTCAGTGTTGTGACTCAGCTGGGGGATCCCACTGCAAAGGGGAGAGCAGGATGCTGGTCCTGCTGCACTGCCCAGGGGGAGGCAGGGAGGGGACACGAGGGGCGGCTCAGACATGCAGCAAGGTGAGGGTGGGGCCACGTGTCCCCAGGACGAATTCAAGTGTCAAAACCATAACGATAATTAAGAGAAGAAGAAACACAAACTCCCCACCCCATCCCCAAAACAAAACCAAATGACAGTACCTAGCTTGCACCGTGAGGTAGCTAAACCAGATCAACACCCAAGAAACACTTTCCCGCATGAGAAATACCAACTGATGCAGATACTAAAACACACACACACAGAGCTATGGGATCACAGTCACCTCTCGCTTCAAAGACCCCCCTCTCTGGACACTTGCTGCTGTGCCACAGTACCAGCTGCCTCCACCCGCATGCTGGGAAAGCCTTGAGGCCCCTCCATGTGCAGCAAGGTGGATGCACAGCATCATGCAGGGTTGGCCACCCAGCCCTGGGGAATTAAGCAGCACTTGCAGCCTACACACAGGAATGAACCAGTGGCAAAAGGCAAGGCAGGTCTGACCCCAAGCTTCTGAAGAGCAGGTCCCTTCACCCACTTGAGCAGGGAACAGCGAGAGGTTTTGGGTCAGGCACTGGCAGATCTTGATGCAGACACCGATGCACATGGTACAACTGGCTACAAACACACAAACACACACTCGCCACCCCCGCCACCCTTTGCCCAAGCAAAGGTTAAAGCGGCTGAGGAATGAGGAGGGAAACGCCGACCAAGGGTTGGAGGGTAACACCCTTTCCAGCCTCCACATCTGTGCGTTACCTCGGCGGCCACAATGCACCAGCTATTTTTGCAGCCCAGAGCTGCTCGTACTGATACCGTGTCTCCAGCAGCTGCAGCAGGAGGGCTCCTTGTCTCAGTGTGGCTGCTGGTCCCAGACTGGGCCACCAACATGAGGCAGGGTCACACCCACACACACCATTACTCCCTCCACCAAGACAAGGCAGCAGGATGGGTTTTTTATCCCCCAAAAGGCAAAAATATCCCCGTCAAATCACTAAAGATACTCCTGCCTTTCAGGATGAGTACGAATTCCCATGCTCCACCCAGAACGGTTTTAACGAGGAGGGCTGGTGGCAAATGACCTGGGACTGGTCCATGAGTCACCATGGTTGGACAAAGCAGAGGGAAAACAGTCCGTGTTTTATGGGGAAGGTCCTGGAGGCCCTGGCCTCTGAGAACCCAGTTCAGGGCTGGTGGGATCATGTGCGAAAATCCTTAAATTTGAGTTCAAACGTTGCTTCTTCTGTGACAGAGGGGAAGTGAGGGCACGTGAGGCAAGAGCACCACTCCCAGGGTCTCCTTGGCCATCCCACAATGAGCCCTGACTGGCCCAGGGCAGGACAAGCAGGAGATGGTCCAACGAGCCACAAGAGAAACGGGGGAAAGCTCCAGTGTGAGACCAAGGCCTTGCCAGCCCCTTGCACAGGAGAGAGGGTGCATGGAGAAGCTGTGTCCTTGCAAGGACACTCCTGGATGGAGCCCCCAGCTTTTCACGGAGGTCGGATTGTTCAAGATCATCCAGTGCAGGATTGTCCTGTCAAGCGTGGGGTGAATCAGGGGACTTGTGCGAGACTAGAGTGTGCAACCCCTTCCTCACCCCGCTCCTGGCACAGCCAACTCCATTCTGGGCTGCACTCCAGCTGGGCCCCCTCCAGCTCCTGGATCCGGGGGGGCCAACAGGCCAAATCTGAGCTGCTCCCCTCCCCGGCAGGAGGCTGAGAATAGAGCCTGGGGGAAGGATTTACAGCTTCCAGTTCCCAGTGATGGAAAAACAAGATGGGCCACAGGGGTGAAGGTGACAAATCCAGCCTTGGTTTCTTTGCCCTGTAACCTCCATTCTTGCTTCATTTCTCCATCTCAAGGAGGTTAACACGCTGCAGGAACCCACAACAAACCCCTGCTGAGGACCAAGGTGTCAAAAGGCTAAGTAGCCTTTCCCTTCCCCCTGCAGAGCAGCATAGGCAAATGGGGAAGAGCCTGAGAGCTGTGGGTCAGCTGAGTTTACAACTGGGGCTTGGAGAACATCAGAGGGATGTGCAGCAGGTTTGTGGGGAAGCTGTCTGATGGTGATCTTCCCTGGCTTGCCATGCCTCCACTGCTGGGACATGGCAAAGGACCTCAGAGGTGCACATCTCCAGTCACTGGGGACAGGTAGAGAGAGGATGGAGAATGATGAGACTACATGAAAATCCTTCTGCAGGACCCCCACAGCAGAGAAGTTGTCCCATGAGGAATGTTTCTGAAGAAGCAGCCCCTCTATGCTGTGGTCCTGGCCAGCAGACACCAAATGTCATCATGGCTGTGGAGTGGAGAAAGACTCCTGCAGGAACCAGCCCTGGAGCCAACAGGGACAGAAGCAGCACATCAGAGGCCACACGAGCCCATGGTCACAGGAGGAAACCAGATGTCTCTGAGAAAGAGCCAAGGATCTCTGCTCCCCACAAGTCCTGGTAGGGGTGGGTGGGTGAGAAAGGAGATGAAACATCACTGGAAAACCTCAGCAGGAGGGAAGGTGGAGCTGACGGTGCCCCATGGAGATGCCTTCTCGCAGGAGCTGGCAGTGCTTAAAGTACCAGATGGGACATTGTCCACCCCGTTGGGTCAGGCACAAAGAAATCCCTATCTCTGGGCTGAGCTCCTGTAGATGATGGGGTCTTCACAGCAAGGGAGAGGTACCCCGACCTTCACCCTCCTGTCACGTATTCCAGTCCTTTTGCAGTTCCTAGTTCGAACCCGCAGGTAACCTCCTCCCACTCCAGAGCTTCACTGTCAAGTCACTGAGAAACAAAGGTGAGAGGGATGGCGTGACCCGGGGGTTCCCGCAGGAGCGCCGCAGAGAGGCACTGGCAGGAGAAACGCTCCCACCCCCAGCCCATGGCAACATGCAGCCCACAAGACTTCCAGGCCCTTTTCTCTTAGCAGGAGGTTGCCCAATCCATTTTGGAGAGCGGACAGGCCCAATGGGGCTCAGCCTCCAGCTCATCTCACTGACAGCAACTGGGGACAAAAGGAAATGGTGACGTCCAGGGCTGACCCAAACAATAGGACTCCTGCACCCCTTGAATGAGCTCTAATTAGGTCAAAGCAGTGACATGGGGTGGGGAGCTGATATGCTGGGTCCTCCAGGGCATAGGCTGCTTTGGGGGTGGCTGCTGACTCCCGCCCCACCATCCATGCAGGGGTGAGGGCAGGTCACGGCTTGCACTGAGCTGCCACAGTGGATGTGGGCACTCAGCAAGTTACAAAAAAGAGTAAACCAAAACAATGTGGGGAGTATGGCTGGGCCAAAGGGGCACGTCACTTCTAGCAAAGGTTTATCAAGTGGGGGAAAAAACGCAAAATAGTTTCATACCGTGAAGAAGCAGCTCAGACCAGAGAGAAAGAAAGAAAAAGAGAGAGGAGCAAAAGCAAGCAACAGAGAGAAAGACAGAGGGAGAAAGAGATGGAGAGAAAGAGAAAAGGAAAGAAAAGACAGAAGAGGAGTGCATGAGCAAGAGAGTCAGAAAGAGCAGGAGGGTCAAGGCAGACTAGTAGCACGGCCCTTTATGGCAAGGACTCGTCGTGGAAGGCAAGGGGTGAGCCCAGGCACGTAATTCCATAACTTTACCCGGCAGTCACTGTGGCACAGATGGGAGGTGGGGAGGAGGAGAGACAGAGAGAGACAGAGAAAAAGGAAGGGAGAAAAGGGACACAGTCGAAAAGAGGATATCAGAGTCTTGCTGCCAAAGAGGTCCCCGAGAGCAGCAGAGGACACCCAGACCCGGGGAAGAGGGGTCCCTGCATGGGGGATAACCCAGGGCACGGGCAGGGGACAGCCGGGGGAACAGCTCTTGGCACTGCAGTGGGCAGGCCGTGTCGTGGGGCAGGCTAAGGCGGGCAAGATGGGATGAAGAAGTGGAGGGACAAGAAAGCTGTGAAACTCCCCCCTTCCCGCCCTCCCTGTCCCCTCAGCATAAACCCACCCAGCCCCAGGGATAACAGTTCAACCCAGGGGTCTCCCACCTCCCAGGGGTCTCACGAGTAGAAAGCCCGGGGCTCACCTGGAGGCAGTGAAGATGTGCTTTGAGTTGGTGCAGATGGCGTTGATGGGGCTGTCGTGCCCTTTTATCTCCCCAACTGGGGTGAAGGAGTCCACATTCCAGACTTTGATCATACCTCCTCGGCAGGCACTCAGCACCATGGGGCGGCCGGGGATGAAGGCCAGGGCACAGACCCAGTCTTTGTGGGCATTGGGGATTTGCTGTAGGCACAGAGCAGAGATCATGACCAACCTCATCTGCAGCACCACCAGCAGCCTCACGCACCCAGCCTGGGAGGCTCAGCTCCTCACTGTCACCCTGGGGCTGATGCGGATCGCGGGGCTCGTGAGGAGTTAGAGGGTTCAGGCCTGGTTTGTCCCCAGGGCAGGAGACAACAATCCTGCCTTCAGAGGGGAACTTAGCACCCATCTCTGCAATTGATGCTGCAGCCTGTGTGCCAGGGGGAGCTGGCAATCCCAAGTGCCCTACCGCACAAACTTAGGGGGCTAAAGAGCCACCTCATGCATGCACAGGCAGATTCCCAGGAATGGGAGTGCCCTCCCTCGTTAACTCAGCACAGAACACTGGCACCAGGTCCCTGAACAAGAGGCCCCCCCAGGGCCCCAGCAGCAATGCTCCTCTGCCCCACATCACCCCGACAACCTGTGCTGTATTCTCCCCTCCAAACCTGGAGAAGTTCCTGCTGCTCCAGATCCCACTTCTTTATGCCATTGTCCCTGGAGCCGCTGAAGAGGACATCTCCCTGGATGGCCAGGCACTCGATGCCGTCATAGTGAGGGGGCTCGAAGTTGTGAGTGGGGCCAATATTGCCCACCATGCCCTCAGCAATCTCAAACACCTGGAGGAAAAACAGTAGGTGAGAGACTCCAGATGACACTAGAAACAGAGGTGATCCTCTCCTGGAGAACTTGGCCATCACCCAATTTTCTAGGCTCGGGGGACCCAGAGTGACACTGGAAAGGGGAGCGGGCATTGGCCAGGGGAGATGTGTTTGGGGCCGAGGTCTTGCCAGGAGTCCTGCCACCATTAGAGGAGGTCTGCCACCAGAGGTAGCCCCCATTTTGCTATATTTTACTCATGGTGAACTTTCACACACCTCCATGCATTGAGCTAACAGCTTGCAGCTGTCAGAAGAGTGGGATCCTACCTCCCTCATCACCTCACCACCCTTCTTCACTCCCCTGGTGACAGGAATTCAACCTGCCAAAAACCAGCAACAACCTCAAAGGGAGTGACAAGCTCTTGCTGTGCTGGAGCTGTGAATGAGCAGGTGCAAAGCATCTGTACGAGGGAGGGGAATCGAGCAGAACAGGGAGAGCTGCTAATCTGGGTCACCCATAACATGCAAGTACCAGCCACAGAGCCCAAGGGATGAGAGAGATGCAAATACATATCCAAAGGTGCACTGGTGGACCAAGAAAAAGGCAAGATTTGAGGTGAGTAGATATGCAAAAAACCTCACATGCAGAGGTGAAAAGAGAAATCTGGGCTTAGATTTCAGGGGGAAACAAGAGACCTTAGGGGCTGCCAAGATCTGGGCTTCCCTGTGGGACACAAGGCTCTCCTCTCCAAGGACAGTACCTTGACATAGTGATCTTTGGAGCCCGTGACTACCAGGTCGTGGTTGCTTGCCGTCTGGTTTACCGTGAGACACATCACAGGCCCGATGTGGCCGCTCAGCTTCCCAATGGGCTGCAACCTGAGTTGGATAACGTGGGTCAGCCAACCCCTTCCCGGCTGCTGAAGCTCCTCCAAGGGGCTCTCCAGGCAGAGACCCCCACAGCCCTGGAGCCCCCGGGGGACTGTGACCCCCTTTTCGAGGACACCCCTCTTCCTAGTGATGCTGGGGGAAGAAGGCAGCTTTGGGACGTGACAATGTCTGGCTCCAGAGCCCAGGCTGCAGCAAGGGGTCAGCAGCCCAGAGCTCTCCTGGCAGGGAGTGGGACAAGGACAAAACCAGGGGCATACTGCTGCTCACCCCACATGTCTTCTCCCTTCTCGTAAGCTCTGCCCAGTTCACAGACAAATCCTCCACCCCAAGAAGCTCCACTGCTGCTCAACACCCCTTGGGTCCCATAGGAAAGGGTCCTGTAAGTCCTTATTCCAAGCAACTTCCACCACTAAAAATGTTTTCTCTTTCCCAGGAGGGGAGTAATTTCAGGCTGCTCCGAGCCAACAGTGTCTACTCGACATCTACAGCTGTCCTGCCCGCCCCAGCACTACCCCTCACCTGCTCAGCTCCCAGATGCGGACGGAGTTACCGGTGGCAGCATAAAGCGTGGTGCCAGTGGGGTTGAGAGCAATCTGGTTGATCTGGTGCTCCCCCTGCACACTGGTGACAGTGCGGTTGGATGTCCCAGCACATGCGTCCCCAGAGATCACCTGGCCAGAAGATCTAAGGGAGAGAGAGGTCCAGGGGAGAGGATGAGCAGAGATCAGAGCCATGGAGACCCCATGGAGGAACCACATGGGGCTGTTGGCTCCAGGCTGGTACAGCTGGGTCCCATGTCAGGGAAAGACCCTAGAGGTGTCACCATCTTTGTGGCCAGAATGGGATCAACAAGACTTCTGTCTCCTAGGCCAGTGCCCTGCTTGCAGACGAAGCCAAGGATGTTGGGTGTATGCATGACATGGAGCATCCCCGCCTGGTTTCCATTCAAGGACCGCTTCTGTCTCCTCCCATTCCTCTTTGCTTCCTTCAGGGAGAGCTGGCTAGTGCTGGCAGTCAGCATGGGACGGCAGAAGTATTTGGTCTCTGCACCAAAGGCAGAAGCACCTTCAGGCCAAGGCAGACGAGCTGAGGCTGGATGGAGGAAGGAGCTCTATGCTGGAACAAGCTGGTAAGCCTGGCCTGCTATACTCTCTTAACATTTGAGCCCTGCTCCAGACCAGCAGACCACAGCTACAGCCTGTCCCACACTCCTTTCTGGTCCTCAAACTCCTCATAAAGATCCGGGTTTCACCGAAGAGCCTGTGATTTGCTCAGCTATGATGCCATTAGGGGCTGTGCCTCCTCTACAGAGCTGCTCACTCTCTCGGCCATCTCCAAAAGCAGCTGCAGATCTCTTCAAAGATCTTCACCCTGAGCCTTCGCTGCAGGAGGTCCCTGCAGGTCCCCTCACCCCAAACTCTCTCCCAGCCTCCCTGTTCCCTAAGGATGCAGCACTGCCAACTGGCACTAAGGCAGCTGGTACTTGGCCCTGTCCCCAGCCCCAGTAGGTCCTGGGACTAATTTCTGTAAAGTCAGAGATGCCCAGAGTACCCTGGGTCCCCATTTGCCACGTACGTGAGGGTGCGGATGCATCGGGCTGAGTCCCGGATGTCCCAGACTTTGATGTATGATGTGGACACGGTGAACACCAGCCCAGTGTGGCTGCAGTACTTGATGGAAACCACGTTGTTTGGGTGACCCTTGAGGGAAGCAATTTCTTGGCCCGTCACCAGGTTCCACATTTTGCAGCTCCGGTCTGCGGGAGGAAGAATGTGACCAAGAGTGTCAGGCTAGTGGGGGGGTGTCTCCCTCTGAAAGCATGGTGGCTTGGGGGCAATACCTCTTCTGAGCGCTGCCTCCCCCCACCCACAGGGCCAGAGGAAAGGAACCAGCCAGCCCCAGCACCACGGCAGTCACGAGTAAGGCTCAGTGCTGAGGACAGGAGAGAGGTCCAGGAGGAACCATCCCCATAGTGCCCAGCACTCCACATATTCCCTTGTGCCAACTTCCTCCCACGGCATCTGCAGGCCAGCAACTTCTGCGTCCTCTCTGTCCATCACGCACCTTTGGACCCGGTGAAAAGCAGCTCGTCGGTAGCATCCAGGCAGAGCACAGGCTTGGTGTGTCCTTCTGCCACAGAGACGCACTGCAGCGGGGCTGTACGGGCGTTCTTGGTCCCAGCCACTGGGTTAATGATGCCCCTTGCATGGGAAAGAAAGAACAAGCATGGTGGAGTGTGTGTGCAAAGACACTGCGCTACACAGTCCCAGGGGCACGGGAGAGCAAGAGCTGCCTCACTCCAAGCATCTTCCACTGCCTAGCAGTGCGATGGGTCACTCCACCTGAACCTGGCATGTCTGAGCAAAGGTCTTTGTGGGAACCCTGGGAATCTCCCCAGGAGCAGCCCCTGCCTGCTGCCTCTGACACAGCAACACGGACTGAGAAAGGGCGACTGCCCAGCGGCCTCTGCTCTCCTGCTGAACCTCTCACACCTGGCCAGCATGCACTAAAGCACCTAGGAGACTCGGCTCATCGGTCCTCAGGTCAGTCGGGGACAAACTGCTCTTTCTCCAGCCTGAAGCTCTTCTGGGACAAGTGTTTCAGGGTACCAATGTCCAGCACCCCAGTTCTTTGGAGGCTGTCAGCCTGTGGCTGGTGACATTTGGAGACCAGGTTCTGCGCTTTTATGTAAGACCACAAGGGTGACGAAGCACAGTACCAGCATTTGCACTCAGCGTCCCTGTTGCAATGGCCATGGAAGCCCTGCTGGCTCCATGCAGGAGAGGACCTGTCCCTGCCAAACCTTCCTCCAAGGGACACCTGCTGCCTGTCCCTCTGGACACAGCATCTGTCAATCCCCTCCTCTTGAGCAGCGCTCAGGGAGCTGAGGACTAGCCCTTGCCCTTCCAGACCCCAGGGTGCATTGCCAACAACAGCTTCTCCCAGCTGGCATCCCACAGCACAGCGTCCCCACAGCCATGGGGCCCTGGGTTGTGCTAGTCTCTTTCTAAAGGCAGGGAAACTGAGGCACAGGGCTGTAGAAGGGCAGGCCCAAGGCCATTTAAAGTTTGCATTAGTCATGAGGACCGACATAGCCTCATTAATTTGGGTTTGGAAATCACATGCATGTGATCTTTCTTTCTCAGAAGCTGCATTTACAAATTCAAACAGACCTCCCCTGACCCCTGGTGTTTCTACCAGTCTCAAGGTGACACTGAATCTAAATGGAAATCCTGGCTCCCCAGGGTGAGATGTTATCGATGGACCTTGTGTTGCTGCCTGATGATAAAACTGCCCAAGGTGACACAGCACAGACACATCTGGTGCCACCTCCACAAGCCATGGGCAATGTGAGGTGACACTTGGGTGCTGGAGGGCTGATGTTCCTAAAGGACAGGGAAAGGTGGCCTTTGTGTTGGGAAACCTCTGCAGGCAGGAGCGTGCAGTGGGACAAGCCCAGGAGCACCTTAACCCCAAGGCTGAAATCTGCACCACAATCTGACTTGTATTTCCTTGGGAAAACCAAACCACAACCCAGCACCAGGGAAGCACAAGCAGGTGTGGGGAGCACCTGGAGATATTTGCCTGAAAGATGCTTGTGAGAAGGGCACACCAGGAGTGCCCAGGGTTGCTTGTCCCCTTCCCCAGCATCACACCATCCTGCTGGAGAGCTGGGGGACAGGATGGGACATGGTGGCATCATGCTGACGAGAGCCCATCAGAGATGGAGGAGAACATGCTGCCACCCCAAACCAGCCATTACCCATAGGTGAGGTTTCCAAGGGCTGATCAGAGCAGGAATGGTTCAAACTTCCAACCAAGGGGACAGTGTCAGATACTGGAGGTGGCATGCCAGGGGGGACAGCACACACAAGCTGGGAGGTGGGGGAGAACAGCAAGGCGCAGGTGGAGCGTGCAGGGACAAGGGAGAGCAGACTCGTGAGACAGAGAGAAGGAGAGGAGGGAGGGATAATAAATAGAAAGTTGTCTATACCTCAGCACCTCCGAGACAGAGGAATCGCTGTCATCAGACCTAGGGGCAGAAAATTAGCAGGATTATGGGAGAGAAAACCCAGACTAGAAGAGGGAGCAGAGGAGTCAGAGATGGAGGATTGTTATTGCATCCAAGCCAGTGTAGGACAGAGAGAAAGAGGAAAGGAGAGGGAGAAAGAGAAGCACACATGGAGAATCAAGGGAGAGGGCAGAGGAGCAAGAGGCAAGTGAGGATCAGACAGCAGGTCTCCATCAGGGAATGTCAGCGCCGCTAGCGATGCTCCAAGACAGCAGCTGCCCAACCTGCTGCAGGGGGGGGCTGGAGCAGCATTTGTGGGTTGGTGCCAGTCCTTCAGCTTCCTGCGAGCCCCCATCCCACCTCACCCCATCCTGCTCCACAGCCTTTGCCAGTGATCCACGTCTGGCACTGCCGTGTCCCAAGGAGGGCTCAGCCAGAGCTCAGGACAGGGAGCTCCTGCACGCGGCCAGCTCAGAGGGGACTCAGCAGGCAGGGCACGGCAGGAGTCTGGCATGGCCCTTGAAGAGCATCTGCTCCCTCATGGAGAAGAGCAGGGAGTGAAAAAGGTGGCAGGAGGCTGGCTGGGTCCTGTGTTCCTACACCCCACCGTGGGCCCTGATATGTGCCATTTGCTGTTCTGATGTGGGTCCCTCTCCCTCAGACCCCCCCCACCCCACCAGGACTTACTTATCCAAGGCAGACCCCTGGCTCTGGTTGCTCGTGAGACGAGAGAAGACATTGCGGTCGTTGCGTGGACGGGTGGGTGGGGATGAGGGAGGTGTGAAGCCAACATCTGGAGGCCTGAGCCAGGAAGGATTAGAGAGACATGTGAGTTGGGAATTGCTCACCTGGCAGCTGCCTGGTGCACCAGGGCCCAGCCAGCATCTCTCCCGCTTGTCTGGGCCACCCAGCCTCTCCCTGCCCAAGTGGCCGTTTCTCCAGCTCCCGAGCTCACCTGGCAGGCTGCCCACGGTCATAGGATTTCCTCCTTGTCAGAGGCGAAGTGTCCGAGCCACGAGATTGTCTGGGACTAAAGCAAGTGAAAGAGAACACAGTGGGTGCCTTCCCCCGACTGGGATCCCTCCACGCTGAACACCCATGTCCTTCCCCAGCAGAGCAAAGGAGAAGTTGGGCTGTCCTGGATCACAAGATCAGGGGATGCCTTGAGTCATCCAATGAGTGCAGAGGCTTTTGGCAACCCAAGAAGGCTGATATCCCAGGGCAGTGAGCTGGGGATCCTCACACACCTCTCTTCCTTCCCTCCTCCTGGAGTACCCTTCTCTCCAGCTGCAGAGGACACCAACATACTCCTAGACACTCTCTGAGGCCCACTGGAGAAATCCACCACTGCAGACAAGCCCGGATAGATGCACATTTGCCCTCACCCTCATTGCTCTGCAACTCCACAGACAGGGCACAGCCTCCCACCTGCTGGCTCATGCCTGTACAAGTTTCCCAATGCCCAGGAACCCCTCACCCCATGCTCACAAGGTGCTTCCTCGCGTGGGTAAGCTGATGGTGCGTGACACTTTCTCCTTGTAATAGGGGTCTCGGATGGAGAAGCTAATCCCATCCTCTTTGATCTCCATGAGGGATGCCAAGGACTTAGTGATGTTCTTGGTGGAGACGTCCAGCGTGGGTCCTAGACACTCAGCCGACACTGCCTTCATCTGCCCTGACAGCTTGGGCTCTCCCTAGGGCAGGACAGAGGGCTCAGGCACAGGCGGCACAGGGTGGGGACAGTGGGAGCGGTCAGAGAGCTGCGGGGTGGAGCAGTTTGTGCTCTCTGGCCACAGGAGGCTGAGCTCCCCCTGCATTGTGCTGGGATGCCCATGCTCTCCATGTGCTAAGCAAATGTGATAGCCTGTGCAGAACTGTCCTCCACCTTTCCCACAGTGGATGCAGCACTGCACAGGGTCCTCCTTGGTGCCCACTCAGATCTGGAAGGTACTGGTTCTGTGGTGGATGTTTTCCAAGTCTCTGGTGCTTCAGAGGACCACAGGACCAGGAGGCCTGGGTTCACCCTCGGCTAGAGCTGACTGCACCCAGAGACCAGCCACACTGTCTTATGCCAAGCCTGGCTCTCCAAGGCTCAGACTAGCGAGCCTGAAGCATCACTGACCAACATACCCTTCCATCCCTCCTCCCATTCCCTGTGACAGGGCAACAGAGAAAGGTCAACTGACCTTGAACTTGAAGTCATCCTGGCTTGCGGAGCCCTTCATGGTGAAAGACTGGGAGATGCTACAAGGAGAAGGGAGAAAAGATGGAGCTTTATTGCTAAACCCCTTTCAGAGAGCTGGTTGCCATCAGCCCACTAGACTCCTTGGGTCAACCCCTGGTCACCAGCACCCTTTATACAAGGGATGACCTGGTTTTCACTCCCTGCTGGTATCTAAGAGACATCTCTGCTCTCCTCTCCAAGGGCTGGGCACCACAGGAAAGCTTAGATGGGGCTTTGTTCATCCATGTCCACCTGCGAGGTTCCATGGGTGGCACCAGACATCCCACCCTGTCCTGGCCTCCCCTGCCACCAGAAGCTCAGGCAGGGCTGAGCTGGGCACTCACCTGCCATCTGAAGCCAGGCTGAACTCTGAGACCTCCTCATCCGTACTGGCGTAACCATTCTCTGTGCAGGAGGGAAACAGCACATCAGCAGCACAGAGGGGACCCCATTGTGCCAAGCCCCGTCTGAACCTGAGCTAGGAGGGACCCACAAGAATCATGGAGTCCAACTCCTGTCCCTGCACAGGACACCCCACAGGTCACCCCGTGTGTCTGAGGACGTTGTCCAGTCTCTTCTTGAACACTGTCAGGTTGGGGCCGTGACACCTCCCTGGGGAGCCTGTTCAGTGTCCAGCACCTCTGGGTGAAGAACCTTTTCCTCATGTCCAACCTGACCCTCCCCTGGCACATCTTCTGCCATTAAACCACGCAGCAGAGGGGGCAGCTGAGGGGGTGTCTGGTCCTCTTCCCTGTGGTGTGATGGCTGGAGAGTATATCCCCCTCCAGCATCGCACTTAGGGCAGTCCCAGACACACTGGTCCCCCCTATGGCACCTCCAGATGCTCCCTGGGAGGCTGGCACAGGGGAAACCTCACCCCATAGGCAGCACAACCAGCCTGAGGATGCACCAGTCCCGGGTCCCACCTTGCTGGACATTGTGGATCAAGGCCTGCAGCTCAGGGTGCGACTCAGCCTTCTCCCGCAGGGCGTCCAGGATGGCGTGGTTCTGCGAGGAGCTGGTCACGTCCGACTGCCGCAGGCGTCCCTCCAGCAGACGGATCTGGGCCTCCTTCTGTGCCACCTGCAGCCCCTGGGGATGCACAGCCACACTGGGCCTGAGGCAGGTGTCTCGGGTGCCCATCACTAGTCCCCATCCTGGCACCCTGCTTCCTGCTCCCTCCCCAGCCATGGGAAATCCCGCCATGCATCCAGGTCCTGGAGTGGCCCCACACCTTGTCGATGGAGGCCTTCAGGAAGTTGTCCAGCAGGAGCCGGGCTTCAGCCAGGGAGCAGGAGCTTATCACCACCGAGGTGTCCGTGGAGTCCAGCTCCTCCTGGAACACAGAGGGATGGGCATTGGATGCAGCAGGGGAGCTTTGCCACCGGGCGTGGGACGGGCAGAACAGGCACCGCAGCCAGCACAGCACCTCTGCCAGCCTGCCCAGTCCCCACACTCACCCTCCTCAGTCTGCCCAAGAGGCTACTGGAGAGATCATAGAATCATAGACCATCCTGAGCTGGGAGGGACCCACATGTATCATGGAGTCCAGCTCCGGTCCCTGCACAGGACACCCCACAGGTCACCCCGTGTGTCTGAGGACGTTGTCCAGTCTCTTCTTGAACACTGTCAGGTTGGGCCGTGACACCTCCCTGGGGAGCCTGTTCAGTGTCCAGCACCTCTGGGTGAAGAACCTTTTCCTCATGTCCCACTGACCCTCCCCGGCACATCTTCTGCCGTTCCCTGGGCTCTGTCACTGTCACAGAGCAGAGCTCAGCCTGCCCCTCCTGCTCCTGCTGAGGAACCTGCAGCCCATGAGCTCTGCCCTCAGTCTGCTCTGCTCCAGCTGAACAAACCCAGGGACTGCAGCCGCTGCTCATCCGGCTTCCCCTCCAAACCTTCACCAGCTTCACAGCCTCCTCTGGACACTCCAGTAGCTTTATCTCCTTTTCTCCCGTGTCCCCAGCCCTGCACACAGTGAATGCTCCAGGTGAGGCCGCCCCAGCGCAGAGCAGAGCGGGACAATCCCATGCCTGCCCGGCTGGCCGTGCTGTGCTGGGTGCACCAGGACACGGGGCCCTCTTGGCTCCAGGGACACTGGTGGCTCATGTTCAACTTGCCATCAACCGGAGCCCCCAGATCCCTCTCCATGGAGCTGCTCTCCAGCATCTCAACCCCCAGTCTGTCTGTACAGCCAGGGCTGCCACATCCCAGGTGCAAAATATGGCACTTGCCTTTGCTGAACTTCATGTGGTTGGTGATTGCCGAGTTCTCCAATTTGTCCGGATCCCTCTGCAGGGCCTCTCTGTCCTCAAAAGTGTCAACAGCTCCCCCCAGTTTCATTAGCAAACTTGCTAAGCAGTTCCTCAAGTCCTGAGTCTAAGTCGTTTATAAAGATCTGGCCATGGAGATGGCCAACACAGCCTGGAGGCCTACTGTGTTGCTACAGGAATCCTGGTGCCAACGCTTAATTAGACACTAATCTGCAGACACCAGCATCACCCGAATCCACAGCAGATCATGTCACTGGCCCAAAGGGTAGTGTGAATTAACAGCCCCTCTTTCCTGCCAGTGTAGGTGACAGCTGCGGACAAGCTGGGGACAGCACACAGGCTCCAGCCCGGGCTGCAGCCACTAGAGGGAAGCCGGGAGCCGCTCAGCATCTCTGTGGTGTGCCCAGTGCATAAACCGGACTCACAACCTGTGGGGTTTCTGCTGGATGTTTCCAGCACATGAAACTCCCGTGTGGACAAGGGACCAGCAGCCCCACAGGCAGGAGAGGGTCTGCAGCTTCCCAGCATCCCAGGGCGGTGGGGCACCGGGCACCAGCAGCCTGTCTGTGTACCTGGCAGCACTCCCCTCCACAATTAACCACCTAGTGAGAAGTGACTGTGTGGATGCAACTCCATGGAGTGCGTGGCACAGCCCCAAGAAGGACTCAGGGATGCCCAGCCGGGCTGTGCCCAAGGACACCTTCGCCTCCCAGGGATGCTCCTGGAAGAAGGCAGGGCGAGCGGGGCCAAGTACAACTGCCCACCTTGGTCTCCTCGATCTGCATGATGGTGGCCTGGCAGTCGGAAATGCTGTCATTGATGTAATCGATGTTGGCCCCCAGCACCTCGATCTCCTCATTCAGCTCCTGCAGCCCTTTCTGCTCCATGGGGCTCTCTGCTTGCAGTTTTGCCCTCTTGCCCAGCAATGCTTCCTGCAGCAGTGCCAGCTCCTCGCGTTTCTGGGGGAAAAGGAAGGGAAGTCAGCATGACTGTCCCACCGACCCACACCCACCACCTGGCCCTCCCTGTCCCCAGCACCATGTCACCTTG
The DNA here is from genome assembly GCF_036013475.1 of Columba livia. NCBI lineage: Eukaryota > Metazoa > Chordata > Aves > Columbiformes > Columbidae > Columba > Columba livia. Next base: position 1,386,962 of record NC_088623.1, on the reverse strand, counting down.
ATGAGCCGCTCCATGTCAGCCTCCAGGTTGACGATGGTCATTCTCTGCATGACAATGTCAAAGATGCGCCGCTCCAGCGACTGCCACTTGAGGCGGGCGGCTTTGCTGAAGGTCTGGCTCACCCCCTTCTTGGGGAACTTCTTCCTATAGCCGGAGTGGAGAAGAGGCACATGGGTGTTCAGCCTGGAACGTTGTGCTTTACCCCAAAAGGATGCCTAGGATGTGGCTACTTGGGAGCAGAGGCAGCATCTGCATAGTTTCTGGACTGCTCAGCTTTTCCATCGCCTCTTAGTAAAGAGAAGGACAAGAGATGAGCCCAGCAGGGTTTGTGCCACAGCATTTAGTGCTCATGGAAGGCCAGTACTGGGCTCAAGCCCAGGTGACAGTCAGTGACATGCTGCCAGCACAGCCTGTTACTAAGTCAATGGTTTAACACAGGCCAAATGCACAATAAGATGCTGGCATTCAACCTCCACCCCCAGCCAAAAGCCAGACATGGGAGTCCTGGGATGCCCCATCACCCCTGCAGCCCCTGCCCTGACCTGGCCGGCCGAGCCCCATTCACAGAGGATGAGGGATCTCCCAGGAAGTTGTTGATTTTCCTGTTCCACTGGCGCACGATGCTGGAGACGGAGCGCGCACCGGACTCTGGCTCAGAGGAGGTGGTGCTGGCCGAGACCTCTGCACCTGAGTCCAGCATGGCCGGCTTCTGGCTCGTCCTGCCCGCCACCCGGTCTGACATGGGCTTGGCAAGACGGCGCAGTGCCGAGACCTGCCCAGAGGAGGAGCAGAGGAGAGGGTCTCAGATGGACATCCCCAGCCCAAACCTGTCACTATCACCCCCAGGTCCTCATGGGACCAAGAGCATCAGCTCTGGAACCCAAAGCCCCAGGGCCATTTGTGCCCCATGGGTTTTCCCCCTTCTCCCTTCTAGCCCATCCCCTGCCCCAGGAGATGAGCAATTCCTCTACTGCTGCAAGCATCTCTCACCTGCTTACAAAGCCATAAAATCCCCCCACCCTTTTGGGAAACCTGCTCCCAGAGCTGGCACTGTCTGAGGATGGGATGTCTCTGAGCCAAGCACTGGGGCCAGGACCCCCATGGGGTTGGGGGTTACATGGATGCAAGCCCCACATCCCCACCCCTCACCTCCTGAGTTTTCCTCCGCAGAACGATTTCCTGCTGCCGCTTCTGAGACTCCAGAGCCCGGATCTGAAACTGCACAAGAGAGAGACTATTGGGGTCCTGCCCAGACACCCCAGCAATGGTCACAGTCCCAGGGCTCCCACCACCAACACTTGGAGCAGTTACTTTGGTATGAACAGTCTCACTTGGGAAGCCCTTGGGAGCCATTCAGCCAGGAGTGTTCTGTTGCAGCCATGCAGCCCCTGCAAGGCCATGGGTGCAGCAGGGCCCTGAGCTTCACCAATGGATATTTATAAGCACCTCAGAGTGTCAGAGCAGCATAAACATCCACCCGCAGCCAGCCCAGGTCCCCTGCTGCACAGGGTTGCCCAGGGACACACAGGCAGGCTGGGATCTCACCTCCTGCCGGCGCTGCTCCTTCTTGAGCTGCGCTATCTCCCGATTCCTCTTGGTCTCTGCCAGTCGCCTCCGCTGCTGCTCCTCCCGCATCTGCTTCATCAGCGCAACCTGGAACGGGAAGGAAATCTCCTTCAGCTGACACCCAACTGTCCCAAGGCACCCACCCACCAGACAGACAGGCAAATGGACAGACAGATGTCCTGCACTTGCCACCAGAAGTGGAAAACATCACTTCTAAGCAGGGAGCCAGACTTGACCAGGTAATGCCCTCCCTGCCCTGGAATGTCCAGGTACCTTTGCCTTCTTCATCTCGGCCACCTCTGCTTGCAGCTTCCTCAGCTCCCGCTCGTAGCGGGACTGGTTCTTGAGCAGGCGAGCGTGCTCCTTCTGGGCTGCCTGGAGCTTCTGCAGGTCCCGATTCATCTCCTTCAGACGCTTCTCGTAGTCTGCTTTGATCTTGTTGGCTTTCTCCTCCGTGTAGCACTCCATGGTGCCTGGGGAAGCGAGGAGAGGGCTTGTGATGGCCATGCACCTCAGGCTCCTCCTGCAGCTACACACCCTGCCTGGAGGCACCAGGTGCTGCTCCCTCCCTGTCCCACCAGCCCACTCCCCACAATCCCTCTGCTCTGGCCCCCTCACAGGCTGGGGTTTCCCTGGGGGCACCCACTGGAGATGCGTCAGGGCCCAGCACAGGGTGGGGGACAGTGGGTTACAGCACAGTTGCTGGGCTGAGAGAAGCTGCAGACCTAGACCTACAGCCATGTGCAGGAGTGATCCTGCTCTGACGAGCCTAGAGATGAGCTACACCACCAGGTCTATGAGGTCTTCATGCGCCCCTCAGCATCTCAGTTTCTCCAAGAGCTTCCATATCTCATGAAGCGACATTCAAGCCTAGAAGAGGCTTTGCCTCGCCATCCTTTCCAGCTACCTCTCCGGGACCAGCAGGGTCAGGAGCTCTTCAGCTGACTAGTCCCACTCCCATGGCAAGACAAGCAGGGTCTTGGGGGACCCAGGGGCTCAAGCACAGGCAGGGGGATGGCAAAGCTCTACCAGAGCCAGCACTGCATGCAGAGGGTGGATGGTTTGGCTCCAAGTCAGCAGGGCTGGAGCAGGGACTGGGGCTCAACACTGCAGGGATGGGATCCCACAGGAGACACGGTTCTCACTGAGGTTCTGCAAGACTCGGTCCCGCTCCAGCTGTGTGTCCCGAATCTTGTTCTGCAGCAGGATCAGCTTCTCCTCGTACTGGTGCTTGAGGGTCTGCAGGCGCCGCTGGCTGTTCTCCAGCTCATCAATCAGCTTCTGCTTGATCTCTATCTCGCAGGTCAGATCCGCCAGGTCAGCCTGGAAATTCACGGCTGGAAACCAGTGGGAGACAGTCAGGCTGGGAGGATGGAGGAGCATCCCTCTCACAGCCCCATTGAGCCACAACATGAGGGCAGAGGGAACCAATAGGAACACACTTTGCTGGCGAGCAGCAGGGCCCCAAAGAGTGTTGGAGACTCCCTGCAGCAACCCTGGTGCTTTTCCAAGCTATGCAGAGGAGATGTGGTTGGGGCACCCCAGTGGATTCCCCCTTCCCAGGACCAGAGCTCAGTGGCAGGAGGCACCAGCAAATGCACCCCTACACCCTGGGCTGCATGTGGGGCTCCACACTTTACCCTTCTCCTCTGCATCTGAGTCTGAGTCCACGAGGCTCTCTTCACTGCCTGAGTCCTCGTCTTCATCCTCACGTCCATCCTCTTCCTCACAGCCACTCTCATCCTGTTCCTCCTCCTCCTAAGAGATGAGTGGCCAACCTCAGCTTGCAGTACAGCCTTTCCCTTCTCTCTGCAGCAATTCCCTCCTCCAAACTCAAGCTGACCCCACAGCAATGGGCTGCAGCCCCACAAGAGGATGAAACCTCCCACACAGGGTGCCCAGGGGCTGCAGCAGCATTTCTGGACCCCCAGTGCACACTGTGGACAGCAGCTCTGTGCCCTGTCCATCCTTGAAGCCATCCTCCAGCTGGGCCGCACTGCAACACCCAACCCCTCTTCACCTATTCTGGGACTCACCTCTTCCACCTCGTTCTCATCTGTCTCCTCCTCATTGTCCTGCTGCAGTTTCTGCCGCCTCTTAAATGCCTCCTTCTCTGGGCTGCGGGAGAGCAGAGGTGTGTTGATGAGTCCCAGCACGGGGGTGCCCGGGGATGCTCCTGCTTTTGGACCCTTTGGGGAAAACAGCCCCTGGGATTGTGTGGTGGGTGACAAGATCAAGGGCAAGGCAGCAGCAGCAGGGGAACCCAGGCATCTGGGTTCTGTCTTGTTGCTCTGGCTTTAGTGGGGATGGGGGAAGCAGGACACTCGAACCCGCAAGGACAGACAGGGACCAACACGCAGCCTCCCACTTCCCAACACTGCACAGCAGCTGCCTTCACCTTTTCCTCTGCTGCCTCCTCTCTTTCTTTTTCAGGCGCTCCAGGTCCTGCTTGGCCCGTCGGAGCACATCAGAGGCCTCTGTGTCCACGGAAGCCGCCGGGCTGCACAGGCCAGCCAGGCCCGATGCTGGGGATGAGCCCATGGAGTAGGGGGGCCGGGCAGAGACACGTGAGAGGCTGCGACGCAGAGACTCATTCATGGACTCGCTCTCCAGTAGCTTCGTCCTAGGGAGTGGAGATAAGATGTGGTCAAAGAGGGGACATCCCACTGTCCCCAGATGAGGGGATCTTGCCTGGTTTTAGGATGGTGTGAGCCAGGGACAGTGTCACCACACACCCATTCCCATTCATGTTGGGTCAGGAGGTCAGGATTCTGCAAGACAGGGTTGCTGTATCGCACAAACAACTGTGATAAACCCAGCTTTGGGGGGTCAGCAGCCCCTGGGAGACACCAGACACTCCCATCAGGATCTCCCTCTACATCAATAGCCACACAAAGAATGAAAATGGCCAAAGGATTGCCTGGCACCAAGGCTGGGACTCCTACAGCCCCAGTGCAGCAGCAATGGAGTCAGCTGCTTCTACATCAGGGCTTATGACTCACCCCAGCGATGCCAGAGCATGGAGCTGTGAGCCACACATGGGCTCAGACCCCACCATCGCAGCTGTCAGCCTGGGGACCCGGGTGACTGTCCAGCCCCAATGCCCAGCTCACCTCAGCTCTTCAATCTCCCGGATGTAGTTCTGGATGAGGGCACCGATGGCTTCATTGCCGTCACCTGGAGGAGCAAGGCACGGGTGGATCCAGGCAGGATGCAGGCTGTCCCACAGCTCCCGTCCCAGCTAATCCACCATGCCATGCACTAGTCCAACCTCACCTGCTTTGGCCAGCATCAGATTGGCCTCCTGACTCATGAGGTGGGTGACCCTGCTGTTGATCGCATCGATGGCCTCCTGCATGGCCTTCACCCGCATGCGCAAAGCGCTGTTCTCCTTCTGCAACATGGCGTTCTCGCGGAAAAGGTCGCTGTAGCCCTCCGAGCCATCCTCCCCGATGACTCGCTTGCCCTGTGGGGACAGGAGGGGAGTCCTTGAGTGCATGGCGAGCTGGGACATGGGGACACACCACTGCATCCCTGGGGGCAGCCCCAGCCACTAGGGCAGGACAGGGACAAACCTAAGGACCAGGAATGCTCAACAGGCAGAGGGTGAGAGATGCCTCAAGGCTTCTCCCTGCCTTGGTATCCCCAAGAGACTTGCCCAAGGTTCTGCCTGTGTCAGGGCAGGAGCTGAGCCCCCATCTCTTAAGCTTTCTGACCTCTCCCAGCAATTACCCCCATCAATAGGGGCAGGGCATGGTAGGCAGGAGGGTCTTTCCCACAAAAACTGCCCCAATTCAAACACGAGGAGGAGGTTTTCTGCTCCTGCCTCCATCCCTCCTTGGCTGGCCACTCACTGCCTTGTACTCCATCAGCTCCATCTGCAGGCGGGCGATCTCGGCCCGCAGGGCACTGATCTGCTGACTTGTCTTGTCCTGGTTCACCACCACCTTGTTCTTGATGTTGCGAGCCCGATTGGCATACTTGAGAGTGTTCAGGGTCTCCATGAAGTCCCGGTCAGATGGGCTCACACAGGCAATCATGATGGTTTGGCTTGGAAAGGTGAAAATCAGCGTGAAAGGACAGTTTCCCCCCAACCCGCGCCAACTCAGCACCTGGAAACCTGGGACCCGGCACAGGCTGTGTGCCCTCAGACACCCCTCCTAGACACTTCTGTGTTCTATAACCAAGGTAAAAACTGGGTTGAGTCCCTCCCAGAGCCAGAGCGCCAGCAAGACCCCATGAGTAACACATCGCACTGCACTGGGCAAAGCCAGCCTCCACCAGGCAGCTCACACCTCTGAAGATTGCTGGGGAAGAATGAGAAATACCCCCAAAGCCGGCAGGGAATTCAATCCATCCCATGCTTGGCAACACCACCTGCCAAGTCCCAGATCCGCAAGGGCTCTGCAGTGTTTCGCACCAGCTAATTCTGCCAAAGCTGGCTAATTGTGCCTGGGACTCATAAGGAGCCCAAGTCTTTACATCTGCAAAATCATGCACTGCCTGTCAGGAGGCATCATCTCCTCTCTGGGCAACCCACATGGTATTTGAGTCTTGAAATAGTTCCTGCAGGGCTCCCTAGACCCTCAGCCTTGTTTACAGTCTGCTCCCAGGGCTCAGCCCTGTCTGGGACCCCCTTACCTGTTGCCCCCAAGGGAATCCTGCAGCAGGCGGGTGAGCTTGGAGTCGCGGTAGGGCACATGCACAACTTTCTTGCTCTGGTCTCCGAGGGCACTAATGACATTCCCCAAGGCCAGCTACCAACATAAAGGAAAGCACACCCCAAATTCAGCCCCTGCTGAGAATACAGCTGTCACGTAGCCAGCACGACAGGCCTGGGGCATGTGCTGTGGCACAGGGGTGGGGTGCTGGAGGCGGAGGCGTGGGGCTTCCCTTGTCAGTCTCAGCACTCATCCCCCCTTCCCTGGGCTGTGCCTTTCTTCTACATGCAGTGAGAAGCAGCATCAAGCCCTGGAGATTTTTATAAGCTCAAGTTAGCAGACCTCAACCTTTTGGGTACTTGCACCTTGTGCCCAGCTGTATCTCCTCCCCATAGTCAGAGCTGTGCCCTCACCACTGGTGTTTTGGACTATGCATATTCCTGCCTACAGGGCCAGGCAGCATAAAGCCCAGCAGAGACAGCAGCAACCCCAAGAGCCCAGAGCAGCTCCAAGCAGGACCCAAAAGCCTCCCAGGCTCCCCCCGTCAGGCCCTGCCTCCCCCTGCCCTTGCACACTGGTGTCTGGGGCCGTACCAGACCACAGTTGATGGAGATGCCTTCCTTTGCTCTCTCGCCGGTAGCACCTGTTCGCTTCAGCCTTTCTGAGCCAGCCAGGTCTACGAAGTGGAACTTGGCCGTGAGGGTCTCGTACTCAGTGGTGGGCTGGGCTCCATCCAGGAGGCTGGTCACCTCCCCATTCACCTGTGGCCAGGCATACATGGAGAGGGTCACCACCACAGCCCTAGAGCAGGCAGGAGCTCCCTTGGCCACACAGACCTCAGCAAAAGCCTGAGTGTCCACCCTCCGCATCCAGCCCCACAAGGATGGGGGAGAGAATCCCAACAGCAGCTTGCTTGGGGACATTCCTTGGGCCAGACTATCCCTGCCTTGGATGGGGCTGCTCCAGGGCAGACCTCAGCTCCCATTAAATGCTAATGCTGGCTCTGTCTGCAAAGAAGAAAGGCAAAGCCCTGCCTCTCTTTGCAAGACTTCAAACCCTCTCTCATTTTCAAGGGACCTCCTGACACATTGCCTGGGTGTCAGATCCAGGAACAGCCCAGCCGTGAGGCAGGAGCACATCTCACCAGCTCCGGGCGCGTGCACACTCTCATCTGGCACAGGTGAATGGTGAAGATGGCATGGGACCGGGAGCTCTGCACGTTCATCTGGGTGCTGGCAGTGGTGCGGGACAGAGCGCCCTGTTTTAGGCACTGGATCAGCTACAACGACACGAGGCAGGGAAGAATGGAACCTTGAAACACCTTTCAGGGAGGGAGGACAGCAGCCTGATGCAGCCCAGCAGGCACACGGACCTCTCCCTGCATCATCTCGGGGCTGCTCTGTCCTATCCCAGTGACATCCCCCACTCACCTGGCTGTACCCACATAGCACAACCCCGGCTGGTGGGCACCCCACTGCCATCCCTCTTCCACGCCTGCCCCATTCTGCACTCACCTCATCCTGTGAGCTAATGAGGCGCGATGTGACGCCCGTGGTGTAGATGCTCCCACTGGCATCCTCATGGATTTTGATGTTGGATTTGCGGTGGCGTGCGTCAGGGTCACGGGCACTGTCAAACAGGTCCAGAATCTCTTCATTGTAGAGCTAAGCGGGATGGAAGCGGGTGCGGGGTGAGTAGCAGTAAGCAGGAGGCTGCCAGAGCCCAGCACAGCGGGACCAACAGGAGCTGCCCTCCTGCTGCTGCAGCCCTGAGAGCCAGGACAGGCCGCACAGCTGGGGACGCGCATGTGTTCACACATACGTGCACATGTGTGTGCTTAGGCAAGGCTGACCAGGACAGCTGGTGTGCCTGCAAGTGTAGAAGAGGACACACATGCATGTGTGTGGAGATAAGAGATGACATACAGCTCCGACCTGCATGCGGGGGTACCCTGCTGGGACACGATGCCCGGAGGAACGGTGCGTGTGTGCGGGGGTGCACACACGTGCCTGTCAGCCCCGCAAAGCTCACAGCTGCAGCCTGGGCTGGTTCCAGTTCCCTACCCTGTCTTGTCACACTAAGAGCTGTGTGGGAACCAGGACACTTTCAGAACCCTGCCCCAGAACCTGAGTGGACACCCAGGAGCTGCGCATCCCCCCAACCAGCCCTGCTCACGCGGGGAGCCCCCAGCTGCAGGAGCCAGTGCAGCCCCTCTCCCACCCCAGCTCCTTGAGGTCACCTCTGCCAGGGAGAAAGGGGACAAGGGGGACCAGGGAGTGCTGGACAAGCAGGGAAAACCCTGGGGATCCAGAGCTGACCAAGAATGCTCTCATCGATATCTTGTCCCTGCAGCATCCTCTCTCACCCTGAGGCAGAGTGACACCCCTGCCTGTCTGTCCCCCCTGCCACCACCACTAAATGCCACACATCACCCTGTCACACCTAAGTCCCAGAGCAGAGAGTAGGGTTACCCAAGGACCATAGGCTCCTGGCCAGCAGAGCGGATCAGGCTAATCCATCCCTGGCTGCCCCAGGTGCAAACAGGCAGCCCAAGGGTTTAAACCCCACTCTGACAGCCTGTGCCCAGGAGCAGAGTCACAGGACAGGGATCAGCGGGGCCAAATCCTTTACCAGCACCAGGACAGCAGGGTTGGTAACCAGCACCCAAAGAGGCCACATGCCCAGGCTGGCACAGGACATGGCCACCAAAGCCACATGGAGGCAAGATGACAGCACGAGTCTCTTCTCTCTGCCTGTCTCCTCTGCGTTGTACTCCAGATCAGAACACCAGCCAGGTAAAGTATGTTCAGGAACTCAGCTTTGCTCAGAGCCACCCTCTGTTTTCTCACCAGGGCCTTAAACCAGTTCCCATATTGAACTTCTTTGCACCTTCACCCCAGGACCAGCCCCCAGGGAAACTGCTGCAGACACACAAGGTCCACGGGTTTTCTGGGACAAACTTCTCCAGGGAAAGAAGCAGTTAATAGAAGAGGCTTTTGAAATGAAGAGGCCAAAGCAGAGGCGGGAGAGGATGCAATGAAGCATTCTCAGGGTCAAAGATGCAGCAAAGGACATGGGAAATAATGCAGCCCTTCCTCAGATCTCCAAAAGAATGGCAATTTTTTCTCTCCTTGTTTCACTGGGAAATGCTGGTCCAGACCCAGGGGAGCAATAAGCCACCATCCCAAACCTCAAACAGGAGTAAATGAGCCCAGAGCCCTCTGAGTCCCCAGGGGACCAAGGCACAAGTCCCTTCCCCATGGCGGGGGCTCCCTGCAGCCAATAAGTGCCACCCCAGTTCATGGCTGTCATGAGGTCAACAACATTCAGGTGCTTTGAGTCTCTTCTGCCTGGGCACACATCCCTGCCTACGCACACCTGCTCTGGAGTCCAGCTCAGCCAGGGAACAGCCAGGTCATGGGGGACTTGAAGAGACCAGGACATGAGAACTGAGCAAAGGGCAGGACAGGGCAGGGCCACGGTGTTGCCCAGACCCACTGTCACCCACCTCCAGGAACTGGGCGCTGACTTTGAACTCGGGCACCGGCACGCCCTGACTCTGCGCTGCCCGCTTGCGCTCCTCGATGCCACTGAAGAGGTGGCCGATGGCTCGCGGGATGATGCCCTGCTCATCCTCGGCGATGTTCATGTCGAAGCCGGTGCCCATGGTGTATGTCTTGCCCGCACCAGTCTGCAGAGGCAGCGAGGGGGTAAATGGCTGGGCCCTCCAGGCTCAGAGTACTGCACCCCACACCTCCCCCTGCCACCCCAGGCTCCCCAAATGCTTCTGCTGAGCCCCTCTGATCCCCAGCATGCTCCCAGCCCTGCCTCCCCCTCCTCCCACCCAAGGACACCACCTGCCCCAGCTCCCACCCAGCCCAGAGACAACTCTGTCACCTCCACAAGGTTCATACACCTCCTGCCTTCCCGAACCTCTGCAGGTACCATCTCAGCATCTCCAAAGCCCAGCGCTGCAGGAGAGCCCAATGCCCATGACAGAGCCCAAGGAGCTGGCAGAGCACGTACCTGGCCATACGCCAGCACGGTGGCATTGTAGCCCTCGAAGCAGCCTTCGATGAGCTTGCCCACACATGTTGTGTAGATCTGCTCCTGCCATGTGTCCAGGTCGAAGACAAAGTCATAGGTGAAGGCCTTGTCCTTCCCCAGCAGCACCTGGGGCTCGCCAGGTGTCACTGAGGTGCAGATGTGACATCCTTCTATTTTCTCTTTGGACAGTTGGGGCCGGATCCTGCAGGAAGAGAAGCGGGCTGATGGCAGCCTCGAGGCTCATCCCATCCTGGGGCACACAGGCCTGGCCCTGAGGATGTGAGCGTGGCCCATGATGGAGCCACGGCACCTCTGCCTGCAGTGTGGAACAAACACACACAGGGGATGCTGCAGCTCCTGCACGCAGTGACAACCTTGATCTGTTTGTGGCTGAAATAGGAGGCTGGTGCATCCCAGCAATGCCACCAGCCACCTCCACAGCCGAGGTGACAGGCAGGGCCGGGTACCGTGGCACAGGCTGGGTACCACGGCACAGGCTGGCCCAGTAATGACACACAGCCTGCCCTTAAAACTGCTCTTGCACCACCAGCTGAATCCAGCCCAGCACGGCCCATACGGGGCCAGCCAGCCTCCCCACGCCTGTGCTGGCTCATTCACCCTTATGTCCCCAGCCAGCTCTGGGCTGCACGTAGGCACTGATCAATACATCAAAGCAGCCCTGACGGGGACTGCCAGGGTGCAGGCAGGCAGCCAGGATACGCTGCAGCCAGCCACGCTTGCTTGAGAGGCAGCGAGATCAAACTGCAGTTACAAAGGCTTGAAATGCAAAATGCAAAAGCATGACGAGACAGTCCCAGAGCCAAAACAACTGTCTCAACCAAACCCCCACCCAGCCCGGTGGCTGTCTCCACTGTGGACTCGGTGGATGGGACGGGGACAGGCAAGGCTGTGCTGGGCTCCTGGAAGCACACACAATAGACCGACCACATCCCCACCCACCAAGCTCAACCCTTCCCTGGGAAATTTGGGTATAGAACAGCAAGACCTGTGCAGGCACGGCTCTGCTTCAGTGCAGGCATGGGTGCATGTTAGAGCTGCAGCAGCTCTGGCCTTTGGTGGATGTTCTGGCTGCGGGAAGCTGGCTGGTCCCAAGGGACTCATGGAGAAAGGGGGAGCACGGAGCCAAGCGCCATGGCAAACAGCTCTCATTAGAGCTAATGACTGCACATCTCCTCTCCCTGGGTGCTTCATAAATACAGCTATTAATTCCTCCGAAGCCGCATCGCTGGCAAGCCAACATAGAGACCACAGCAGACGTTTTGCGGGTTGCGGCTCTGCATGAGCCACCACTCCTCGCAAGGCCCAGGAGGGCCAAAAGCCACCGTGTCTGGGGGGACAGGGTGTCCCCAGCAGGGCAGGAGGGAGCCAGGAGCCTGGGCAGCAGACGTGTGGGAACAGCTACATGCATCCACGGGTATATTTAGCTCAGTAGCCACAATCGAAAGCAGCTTCTGATGTGCTCAGCCCTAGACTTGCTCCTGTCGCCTTCCCAGGGTCACACCCTCCTCCAGGAAAATTAACCCCAGCTTTAATTACTTTTTGACCAATATAATGTGCTTCCCCATCCCCCCACCCCAGACATGCACAGCGACAGTGTCCCTGTGGAACAGGCAGAGGAACAAACTGGAACCATGGTATTCTTAGAAATTTTTCTCATCTCAAGAAAAATGAGAACAGGGTTTTCCCCCCAGTCTCCCCAGCTGATTAACTACGTGCACATGGGTTTGGAATAGAGGATGAGCAGCAGCACCGGAGCAGTGTGCACACATTAATTTGCCATATGGCATTTCAGGCCCCACCTCAAGATGCCCAGGGAGGAGGGAACCGGCAGGACCACATGAGCACCACAAGCCCGGCCACCACGTCCACCTGCCCCCAGTCAGCTCACTGCAAAGGGCTGGTGACAAGGGACAGAGTACCCAGGACAGAGCTGCACAGTTCCAGCCAAGTGCCCCTGCCAAGCAAACGTGGCCGCTTCCCAGCCCTGGGCACCCAACACGCAGGGTTGGGAGGCAGATGGACGCACAGACAGAGACAGAGGCACAGGGGGGATGACCAGTCCTTCCCCAGCCAGCAGCTCCCACTGGGGCGATGACGGGTGGCACAGCAGGACCCTGCCTGCGCCAGCATCAGCGTCCAAACCCAGCGGCACCAGCAGCATGTGTGCCAGGGAGAGCCTCCAGCAGCACGGGGAAACAAAGGGAACCTCGGCTGGGAGCCTCTCCATGGCCATCCTTCCCTTTCCTGCCGGGCTGGCAGGCTCTGAAAGCGCTGTCTCCACGGCTGGGCTGCCAGAGAGACCGAGCATCTGGGAGGAAGGGGGGAGTAGGTCCCACATCCCGAGGGGCAGGGAGCTTCGGCGCCCAGCCAGGTGTGCTCGGCAGCAAGCACAAAGCCCGAGTTGTTCAGCACCGCTGTCCTATGCCAGCGTTTGGCCAGGGTGGGGGAGCCAAGCAAGGTTGGGAGCCAAGGGCTGCACGGGCACCGCAGAGCAGCCAGCTCCCACGGGCAGGTTTGGCTTGGGGGTCCCTCCACCTTGGGGAGAGACTTGTCCATCCCAGCATCCCAAGCTCTGCACCCAGCGGAGGGGATGGGGTTCACCACAGCGGGCACAGCCAGTGTAACCAGCATCAGGGCTGCATCCACCAGCAGAACCTGTGCACTGCAGGGAGGCTGTTTCTTTGCACAAGAAGGCACAATTCAGCTGACATGAACCATTGGGTTCATGTCCTCATGTTCCCCCACCTTCCCACCTGATGGCCTCAGTTTCCCCCCTGATGGCCTCAGTTTTACCCCTCCCAGCCCACCGCTATGCAACCCCAAGTGTGATGGGAGAGCCTGCCCCAGCTGTAGCAGGGAGCTCCTGTTTTTCCGATGCTGCTCAGGGAGGGAGGGTGGCTACCTGCAAACCCCTGCAAGGAGCCATTCCTTTCTGCTCCAAAGGCCGAAGCTGAGGCGGCTGCCCAGCCAGGCAGGGCTGGTTTCCCAGGGAGCCGAGCCAGGCAGCAGGGGAGCCACAGGTGGAAGAGCTCCACAGCATTTTCCCTCTCAGTGCCAGGCCCCGGAGGCTCGTAGCTACTTGCTCTTGTCCATCCTATCTCCAGAGTGGCAAGGCTGCCCGCTGTGATGCTGGCAGCTCCAGCCCCAGGTGTGGGTTTGGGGTGCTATCCCCTACCCACCCGTGGGCACCTCTGCCCGTGTGCGCTGGCAGAGCTCGGAGCTGGCAGAGCCCGACCAGCCACACAGCCCAGCTGCTGGCGACGGGACGTGCCTGCCAAGACAGACAGGCTGGGCAAGCCCAGGCAGTGCCTGGCTCTGCTCCCCGCATTTCCCACATTTACCCTGCTCCCATCCCCACTCCCTGCACCACCTGCATTCACTCTACTCCCCACATTGCCTGCAATCACCTCAATCTCCCCTCCACACATGACTCCACACTCACCTTGCTCCCATCCCTGCAACCACCTTTGTTCACCCTGCACCCATCCCTGCTCTCCCCATTGCCCCATCCCTGCATCACCTGTGTTCTCCCTGCTTGTGCTCACTCCAGGCTCCCCAGCATCGGAGCTGCAGGAGCATCTGTCAGACAGCCCACCTGCCACCCTTGCTACTCCCTCTGCTGGCCCTACACTTTGCTCCCCTCTACCCCAACCTGCCCCCCATGCTTTGCTGCTGCCCTGTCATTGCACCCAGCCGTGGAGGGCAGCCATGCAGAACATCATCCTGTGCTCCCCTAGGACATCCTATAGCTCAAGGACACCCCAGGCATTGCAGACCGTGGGTGGCACATGGGGCACAGTGTGGTGATGTATGGAGCACCCAACCTGGCCAAGCAGCTCCCCAGGCAGCCAGGAGCTGTCAGCATCATCAGGCTAAGATCAAAGCAAAGTGCTCCAGGTTTGCCCATATCTCCAGGCCAGCACAGCAAGCATGGACCTACCCACGCTCCCCAGCAACTCCCCAAGCCTCAGCTCAGCATGGGCTGATCCAACAGGGGGATCTGCCCCCTTGCCTGGGAAGGGATGTCCCTGTCCTCATTGTCCCCTGAGCACAGGGTCTCAGGAGAGGGCTGGCTGCCAAGGGCTGGCTGTTTGCACACAGGTTGCTTTGGACCCATATCAAGACAAAGTTAAGCATTTAATTACCGCGGCAGAGAAGCAGCTCCGCAATCAGAGAAAATTCAATCAGGCTCCCTGGGGACTAACCAGGTCTGGTCAGCAAATGCTCCAATTAAGAGATACAGGGAGTGACCTCCTAGGAAAGAGCGAGCACAACATGGGGCAGCGCTGGGGTCTGCAGAGGCACCCACACCACGTGATCACTGCAGAAATGGTCTCACGTTGTACTGGGGGAGGTTTAGATTGGATTTTAGGAAAAAATTCTTCACAGAAAGCGTTGTCAGGCATTGGAACAGGCTGCCCAGGGCAGTGGTGGAGTCACCATCCCTGGAGGGGTTTAAAAGGCGTTTAGATGAGGTTGTTAGGGACATGGTTTAGTGCTAGAGTTAGGTTATGGTCGGACTCTATGATCCTGAGGGTCTCTTCTAACTGAAACGATTCTATGATTCTATGAAACAGCACCAAGGCAGAGGGTGCCATGGCCAGTACAGCTGGCCCAGCACCAGCAGCAAGACGGAACTCCCTGCCCCCCAGGTACCCATCCCGCCACAGCACCAGAAAACCCCATCAGCAAAGCCCGCTGCCTTGGACCCAGAACCCACCGGCTCCCAATAATCCTCCTGCTCCAGGCTTTCCCAGGCTTAGGGAAACCTTTAAATCAGGCCTTGGCAGCCGCCATGTGCTGCTCATTAGGTCTGGCAGGAGCACACCAGTACTGAGCCGCACCATCTGCTCTGCACCGAGACCCACCGCGGGTCAGGGACGCAGGACGCGTTGCCTGCACGGGGACACAGTACCTGGGGACACCCAGCCCAAGGCAGCAAGCAGAGATCAGCAGTGCCCGCGGGAAGCACAGAATTGTGCTTCGCCCAGCCTGGATGGGAGCAGGAGTGGACTGAGTTTGGGATGTCCCTGAACTCCTCCTGCATCCCCATAAGCAACTGGCAATGCTATCAGCTCCATGCTGGACCTGCCCAGGAGAACAGGCTGGGAAACACCATCAGGAGGTTTGCAAATGACAGACTCAGGACAGTCACCCACAAAGGAGCACAGGGCCCCAAAACCCCAGGCAGGGTGGGCAGCACAAGGAAACACACGCGTGGCAGCACATGCAACTCGACACACACCCCGGCAGGGCCCCCCTGCTCCCCTCTGACCACGAAGCCACTGGGTCAGCAGCAGCATCAGCACTTACTGGAGAGCGATAGAAAACCATCATTTGCTGACTCTGGGCCTGACAGGCCATCGACCTGACCCTGCGGGGGCACAGAGATGCCACAGGTCCAATGGAGATAGATGGACATGCTCCCCCTCCCAATTCTGCATCCTGGTACTGAGGCTCCCGTTTCCTTCCAAGCCAGTGAATCACACCCACTGGGTCTCTCCCTCTCCCAGGTGCCCCCGTAAGGTCTCACATCCCATTCTGATCTCAGTACAGGGGCATCCATACTGGAGATAAGGCTTTCCCAGCCCCCTGCACGCCTGCAGCCCCCTGACACGGTCTGATTGCCACTGGGAAAACAACCTTGGCAGAAGATGCTGCAGCCCAGAGCCCACAGGGGACATCTGGAACAACATGCCTGCAAGACAGGAGAGTGGGTGGCACCAAAGAGGTGCATCTCCACCCCCACAAAAAACCAAAATCCCAAGCCCTTGGCCAACAGGATGGGAGATGCTATGAAACACCCAGGAGCAAACCTTGTCCCACAGCTGGGAAGGGAATAGGTTTGTTTTCCCCTAACATCCTCTTCAGGCAGCATGAAATAATAGATGAGCAGAGACCACAGCGACATGGCTCAAGAGACCCCCCCTCCCTAACACAGGCAGGAGCCAGGTTGGGCCTCCCAGCCCTGTAACACTGGGCCAAGGAAATGCCCTTTGCTCGGTGCTTGGAGGGCAGGGAGGAAGCAGAAACCCACCAGCATCCCAGCAGGGTGAGGAGTCCCCATGCAGTGTGTTCACCTCCTGCAGCAGAGCCGGCGGCAGCTGCCCTCACAATCCACCACACCACAAACCTGCCAGCTGTTTAACCAGCGACAGGGACTGTTTTGACAGCCTGCGGCAGGAAACAGCCTCGTGGGACCACTGGAGACAACCCCCCAAGCAGGAACAGCAGGACAAGCACCAGCCAGGGCTGGCTCCTCAATTAGCACCGGGCTCAGCGGGGCTATCCCCTTCCCTCTCTGGGGACAGGGAGCCGTGTTCCCGGCAGCTTTGTTTAGGGCTTCATCTGCTGCGATTTTCTCCTAGACCCAGTTTCACTGCTGGTGCAGGGAAGCTGCAGCTGGCTCTTTCCTCCGGCTTAGAGACAGCACCAGCCTCCCAAGTTCCTGAGACTTCATAGCATTACATATTTAAATCCCTTGCTGATGGGTGATGGGTGCGAGCACCGAAAGCCTCTTAAAGCTGCTTTGCTCAGAGCGATGCTGCAGGTGATGGTGTGTCTGCATGGGACCGTGGGGTCCAGCCTCACTCTCTCCTCATGCCAGCACCATCTCCATCCCCTTTCTAACATTTCCGCTGTAACAGCCAGCAAGTGTGTGACTGATTGAAGCCAGGCACAGAAAACCCCCCTGTGCCCAAACACCTGGGCTCAGCACTTCCCTCTAAGAGCCCGTGGGCCGCCCCCACAAACCACAGCCCCCGACATCTCTCTCCAGACCAGGGAGGCCAATTTAATCCTCCTCGCTGGGAGTCAAGAGCGTGCACACCCCTTTGTCACAGTGGGGCTGGGAAGCCCCAAAGTGAAACCAAAGGGCAGCAGCTTGCCCAGATGGGTTCAGCAAAGCAGCAAAACACTCACAGGACACAGAGGCCTCAGCTGCCAGGGCTGAGCTGCCCTTGGCAGGAGCAAAGGATGGGGAAAGCAGCTGAGGGTGCCCACGCCAGTGTTCTGCCTGCCCAGCACCCCCAGATTAGAGCAACCTCCTGAGATATTTCCTTCCTGAGATCAGGGCTGTTCGCCAGGGACCCTCCCAGCCCCCAAGATGGACCACTCGACCCCTCTCTGTGCTGGAGCCCTTGGGCACCATGTGCTCCAGTGCGGCACCAGCTGGGCTCACACCACCCCTCTGTCCAGATCCAAAACTGCACTGGGAAGAGCCGGTTTGATAGGTCTACAACTCCACCTCCTTGGGGACCGACCCCTGCTGGTCCCAAGGGTGTCAGATTCACAGAAACCACCCCAGCGGGCAGAGGAGGGCTGGCGACACGGCAGCAAAGATGCCAGGACCCTGAGAGGACTGCGAGCCCACCCGATCCCGGCATCTTTGCCAGAACGATCCCACTGAACCGAGGCCCTCCAGGGTACAGGGTGACGGACACATGAATCTGTTCCATCCCTCGTGGCACATCCCACCTTTCTTCCCAAGGAGGAGGAGGTGGGAGCAGCTCCTCGGGGCAGAAGACAGCCAGCACCGCGCTGCCTGCGTGGAGCACAGAGCATCACAGCAGAGTGTTTATAAGAGCAGCAGAGCACTGGAGGTTGCAGGGTTTAAATAAACTTGAAATCCGACTCAACTTCCTTCCCCAATTTCACAAGCTCTGTTTCCTGAGTCTCCGCAGCCGGCCAGGCACGCTTGGGTGGCGCGGGCAGCTCCGGCACAGGGCTGCCCCTTGCTCTCCAATGAACTGGGCAGTTTGAGAGTGCCCTCAGCGAGCATTTCTGCAGCAAGCCCGGCTTCTCAGACCTCCCCTGGCCAAGGATTTTAATGGCTTCTGGGTCAATATACGCCATCAGCCCTTCCTGACACAGCAAAACGGGGCGGTGTTCCACCTCCTGCAACCAGCACAGCAAGTCTCGCTCCCCACGCTGCACCCCAGTGAGCTGCAGATGCAAGAGCAGACAGCACCTGACTGCAAGATGGGGTGCTGCAAGCTGGGGTGCTGCAGGGAGGGGTGCTGCTGAGGCTCAAAGGGAGGTACGAGCCTCAAATGGATGGCTCTGCTCCTGGATGGAGGGCACAAGCTGCCTGCGGCGCAGCCACCCACTTGAAGGTCACCTTACAGAAGGAAACAGCAGTTGTTGGCTTCCCCGGCTTCTGAGAAAACCTCCCCCAGCAGCAAGGAGCGAGGGCTCCCGGGCCACCCCGCTCAGCACCATCGCAGCAGGCGGCAGCTTCCCGGCTGACACCGTTACCCCAGAACCAGCCCAACCGCTGCCGGCAGCCCGGCCCCATCGCTTCCTCCCCAGCAGTGGCAACCGCAACCAGCAAGCTCAGACGCGCCCATGAAGCGACACGCCAGGCTCAATGCCGATGGGCGAGCGAAGGCAGACCCTGCCTGCAGGGAGGGTGGGAGTCAGGGCGGGGTCCAGCCCTGCCCTTGCAGATGGTGCAGGTCTGAGCTGCAGGTACAAGGTGCTGGTACAAATCAGCCTGTGGGCCAGGAGCACCCGCTGGGCCTGCATTTCCCTGTGCTGACAGCAGCGCTGCAGCAAGTACCAGTCATTTCACTGCTGGCACGCAGGAAGCCTAAATAATGCCCCCATACCCCAACCAGTGGCTCAGCACCTGTGTCCTTCGGACCCCCAGTGGCAACAGGATTCTCCCAACGGGAGCACGGGAACCTGTGAAGTTGACAATGAAACACCACAGCATTTCTCCTACCTCCTCCTACCAGGCCAGGAGAACCAGGAAGACCTGGGGTCCCCCCATGGACAGCACAGCCCACCACCCCTGCTTCTCTGTCGCCACCCTGAGCACTCTGTGAGGCCCAGAGACAGGTCCCAGTGCCTGTGGCACCGCTTGACGTTGGCTGGACCATCCCCATCGCACAGCTGTTTAACCTCAGCAGCACACAGCACCTTCCTCCAAAGCCCCCATCGCTTCCCAGTGTCCCCCCAGCTCTTCCCCAGGTCCCACCTCGCTCCCTCCAGCAGCACAGACAGAGAAACCCTAAAGAAATGGAACAGCTGGCACATGTATGTTATTATAAAGGACAAATGGGGAGCTTTGATCCGTGTCTGGCTGCACCCTAGAAGCATTGAACCTCCTCCATGCTCTGATGGCCAAAGGAGGTGGGATGTGCGGGCAGGTTTGCTTGGAGGGTGGGGGATCCTGGGGGATCCTGGAGACGCCTGCTGCCCAGCTGCTCTACCAGTGAAGCGTCATGAGTGCTCACAAAGGAAAACCTCCCTCTGCTCCCAGCCCTGGGGACGAGGGGACCGGTCACCAGTCTCCAGGGGCTGCTTTGGCAGAAAAGCCAGGTGGTCCGCAGGGAGAGCAGCTCAGCTCTTACACGCTCGGTCCAGCCTCAGGAGCCACCTTCCTGCACAGCGCTGCGATCTGCCTGCTTTGTCTCGCGGTCTCCTTGCTCCCAGCCCTCCTCCTTTGTCCTGCCGGCTCACCTTCACCACCGCATCACCACGGATGCAGCCAGCAGGATGCTGGCTCACTCCCCCAAGGAGGAGCCAGGAGTTGGACCTCTCCCCCCTCCCCAGGTCCTCACCATGGAGACCCCAACCCCACTGCAATGCTGCATATTCAAGTCACCTCCCAGTCGTGATGCCCTCCCTGTGCATCAGACCAGCCCTGCACCCCATCACTGCCAGGGGCCAAGGGGATTAGATGGGAAGAGCCCAGCAGAAATGACTCCACGGCTGCCACCCTCAGCAGCACCCACTTCATCTCCCAGGCAAAAGAGACCTTGACCTTGAGCCAGGCCTCTGTTAAAAGGCTCCATCCCAAGAGAAATGCAGGATGGAGAATGGGAAGAGTCTGGTCAGCAGGAAATCTCCACCCCCATCCACCAGCATCACTTGGTTCCGGGGTCAGTGTCCTGGCATGGATACCCCCGCCTTGGTACAGCCCAGCCCTGCCCCTGCACAGGCACCACAGCCACACCCGCACCACAGGGATGCTGTCACCTCCCTTGCAGCTCCCCTACCCTTTAAAACCACAGCCTGGCCCTGATCCTCAGCCTTTCGAATGGAGCAAGGCTCACTACTGTCTGCTACCAGGACAGGAAGACTGGACAGGCAGGCAGCGCTGGGAACTGTCCTGGTGCACACACACACATACACACACACATATACGCACACACACACACACAGACATGCAGCGGCACATACAGCCCCACACCCACCCTTTCTCCTTCCACTACTGACGCTGCACCCAGCATCTTTTGTGCTCTCACTGTGCCCAAGCAGGCAGGGACCAGCCAGGGCAGTGCCCTCTGCAAATCCTCCTCCGAGGACCAACACAGCCCCCCCGCAGGCTGCCAGCAGCACCCCCCCGCCCCGTGCCGTTAGGGGTGCGGACAGGGGGACACACGCGCTGCCCTGCCCCGGGTGAGCACACAGCCCCACGGCGGGACACAAGCAGGCACAGCCAGCCGGGGGTCCGGTGTACCCGCGTGGGGCTGAGCCTGCCGAGCTCTGTCCCCACGGGGCCCCGGTCCTGCCCTGGCCCGACTCCTCCGCCACACGCTGCCCAGCAGCCCAGGGCTCCCGCCCGGGCTCAGCTGGTCCGGAAGCCGCGGGCTGACCCGGCGCAGGCCCGGGGAGCAGCGGGAGCCGCACGGCCGGTCCCTTCAGCTCCAGCAGGGCCGGGTCCCCGCCTGCTTCCCCCCGCCGGCTTTAGCGGGGCTCGTACCCCGCGTCCTCCGGGGGCTCCTTCCTCCTCTGGGGGCAGAAAGAAGCAAAATGACGCCGGTCTGCAGGACCCCAGCGGCTGTGCACAGAATACACCCAGCCTGGCACGGCGCTAACAAAGAGCCCCCCGCTTTCACCCACCCGGGGGCTCCGCAGACGATGCGTGGTCGACCCCGCCGGCTGCCGCCCAGCCCAGCGCCTCCCGAGCCCCCCCGAGCCCCGCGTGAATGAGACGCCGCCGGCAGCTCCTTTATTGAGGTGCACGATCTGGAAGGCGCATTGTTCCCACTCCGGAGTCAGCACAAAGGACACCGAGATGCCGCATCGTTCCCTACCACCTAGAGGGAGGTGGGGGGGGGCAGACAGGGACACCCACCTCCCCACTCTCTAGCACCATTCCTGACACCACCGGGGGGCCAAACCCACCCGCTACGCAGCCAGGAGCTGCCGAGCGGCATTAACCGGGCGTTAACCAGCTGTCCAGGTGACGGGGCCGGGGGTTCCGTGTTGCCCCCGCGGCCGCAGGGATGGGAGGGGAGGGCGGTATCGCGGGGGAGCCGATGGGGTGAGGGGGGTGGCAGCCCCGAAACGCTGCACACGGGCGGTGGGGAGGAGAGCAGCGGTAGGGGGGGAGGGGGCGGCAAAACCCGACTCGCTGCCCCGGGGATGGGCAACCGCGACCCCCCGCCGCGCACAGGCGGCTGCAGCCCCCAGCCCGCCGCGGGTGCACCGAGGGTCACCCCGCCGCCCGGGCCCGGCCCGCACTCACCTCACGGCCACCTTGACACAGCTGTCCGGAGCCGCCATGCCCCGCAACGGGCACCGCGACCGCGCTGCGAGAGCAGCCGGGGGGGAGGGGAGGAGAGGGGGCGGGCCCAGGTGCGGGGGGCGGGGCGAGGACACGCCCACAGCAGCGCTGCCCGCGCGCGAACGCACTGAGACACGGTCACAGTGGCACACGGTGACACACTCACACACACTAATGTGCACTCACACGGACACGGAGACACACACACACGGCCACGCTCACACTGACACACACTCACTAACATGCACTCACACGGATAACGGAGACACGCACACACAGACACACTCACAGTGACACACACTCCAACATACACTCGCACACAATAACATACAGGGACATGGAGACACACACACAGACACGCTAACACTGACACACACACTCAGACACACACACTCACCTGGAGACTGACTCACAAACACACACATGCACACACTGACACACACACACCTCGAGGCACACACTCACACTGACACACAGACACACATCCTGACACACACACAGGCACACACTAACGTACACACACACGCTCACACTGACACACACACACACACACGCTAATATACAGGCTCACAGACACATGCTCACACTCTCTCACACGAACACTGACTCGCACACACTGACATACTTACACACACACTAGTACACACACCCACACACACTCACACACACACTATCACCCGTTCAGTCCCTGCTGCCCCCTGCCGAGCCAGCAGCCCCACTGCTGCCTGTGCATGGCTGTACCGGGCTGTACTGGGTTGTACTGGGCTGTACTGGGCTGTACCAGGCTGTGTCCTGGGAAAGGTTGCTTTCCTGGTCTAGGACAGCCAAGATGTACCAGAACTGATGGCCGACAGGTAATGAAGTCAAAGCTGTGCCCAGTACGGAGCCTGGCACCCTCCCTCTGCTCCGGGGTCCGGATGCCTTCACCTCAACAGCACCGTCCCTTCACTCCATCTGCTCACACTCATCCTGAGGCTCCCAAGGGACCAGGGCCACATGCCACGTGTGCGTGGGGCTGCGTGCACTGCGGGAGCTTGCTTGGCAGCTGTTGTGGCAGGTAAGTTCCAGGGCACCTCATGCTGGTACCGCATCAAGGTGACAAGCAGGATATGGCCTTTCTGTCATCCTGCAAGGATGTGAGGAGCTGGCATTTCTCTTCCTTGGTCCCTGAGGGCCAAGTTTGCAAGGACTGGACAAGAGGAAACGGCCTCAAGTTGCACCAGGGGAGGTTTAGATTGAATATTAGAAAAAAATTCTTCACAGAAAGGGCTGTGGGGCATTGGAACAGGCTGCCCAGGGCAGTGCTGGAGTCACCATCCCTGGAGGGGTTTAAAAGGTGTTTAGATGAGGTTCTCAGGGACAAGGGTTAGTGTTAGAGTTGGGTTGGGTTATGGCTGGAATCAATGATCCTGAGGATCTCTTCTAACTGAAATGATTCTATGACACCTGGGTCAGGAGGGACTCTGGGCTGCCATTTTTTGTGAGGCTGGACCCTTCCCCACCAAAGCCGCACGCAGAGAAGGGCAGTGACCTTCTCTGGACCAGTGTTCCTGGCCCCATCTTCCTACTCCCACCCCTGTGCCAGTCGCATCACAAGCCAGATCTGTCCCCCAGTTCAGCTAGAAAACAACTCAAGAAAGACCCCCCAGATGCTAGTTTGAGGAAAATCAGCCCATTAGCAAGTGCCCCTTCCTCGGGAGCGGGGAGATGTGTCTGTGTGTGTGCAAGGGGGTGTAACTCCTGCCCCAGGGCAGTGAAGCAAGAGCAAGGGATATGCGGCTGCCCCATGACACGACATCCCTGCTGATTGCCTGCATCCCCGCGGGGAAAAGCTGTGTGCGCTCCCACGTCCCCATACAAGATGGGCTCTCCGGCTCTCAGGCTGCAGCTGGAGCTCAGCAACAGCCATTTCTCTTTTATTAAGTTAACAAATAAATGCCCTGCTGGAGAGAAGGCATGGTCTATTGATTCAGCACCTCCCCCAGGACCCATCAGATTGCTGTATTTTAATATATATTAGGCAAGGAAGAGCCCTGTGTGGCCCAATTTGGCTGTACTGGGAGCCCTCTGGAGCAAGATCCCAGCAAAGAGCCAGGGCGGCCACAGTGCTTGGCAACCAGACCCTGCCTGGGGCACTGAGGTCCATAAAGTGGAACCCCCGGGGAAACTCATTCGCAGAGCGGAATAACCTCAGCTGCTGCTTGGTACCCGGCAGCAGTGGACAGTGCGCAGGCAGCCGTGCCTGTGCCTGCCTGCTGCCCCAGCCCAAGACAGATTGCCCAAGCCACTTGTCCTCCTCCTCTCAGGACAGGCTTGACTGCAAGCAGGAGGAACAGGCTCCACCAGAGATGTGAGGATGCTGGATCCAGCTGCTGAGGTACCAGAAGACCCCCCCGAGCTTGGCACCCTCAAAATGGCTGGTTGAGACATGAGCTCTTGGGAGTGAGGACAGATTTCCCTCAGCATGGGGAGTGTATGCTGGCACATGAATCACTGCCAGCTCTGGTTAAATGCAGTCTTGCATTTGCAGCCTCCTCCCCAGGCTGGGCAGCGAGCAGCAGTGGGCACAGGCTGTGCAGGCAGGGTGGCAGAGAAAGGAGGGGACAGGAGGATTCACAGACTCACACAGCAGAAACACTTTAATGACCCATCCAGCTCCTGCATGACCTTGCTGGCACAGCGTTGTCCTATCTTGCACCAGCATCCTGGAGACTTGGCCCGAAATTTCTCCCGCAGTGGACAGAGCCCACCAAGATGCCAGGCAGGGAGGAGGAGCAGTGCAGTATTGCTCCAGTGACCCCCTGCAAGCTCCTGACGGCACCATGCCCACTAGGCTGCAACAGCAGGCAGCTCACAGGTGAGTGGTACTGATGGCCTTTTTTGGGGAGGCTGCGCTGAGCCCTGGGGAGCCGGCTGGTGATGCGGCGGAGGTGTCCTGAGGGGCAGAGCCAGTTTTTGTGCCCTGCAGTGTTTCTCTTTCCTGTAGCAGCTCCACGGCTGCTTTCTCCACTTCATCCATCTCCAGCTGGCTGCTGGCTGCCATCTCGTCCCTGGTTACTGCTACGAAGGATGGGTCACAGGCCAGAGATGCAAGACCTCCAGAAATCAGAGCCTGCAGTGGAGGAAGAGGTCACAGCCCAGTGTGTGCTCAGTTTGTAGAAGTGTCCCTTGCTGCCCTCTGTGCTGGCACATACTTGCTCACCCTCGTAGCTAAGCTTTGTCTTCCAGCCTCCCAACTTGGCAAAGCATGGCACCTCTGCCAGCCTACTTCACTGCCTGGCTGCCCTGCCTTTCCCTCTGCCAGGCTGTGCCCATGTCTTACCTCCTGAATGAGGAAGGTGATGGCTGGGGTGGAGGATGTGCTTGGGTGAAGGCTCTCACCCTGCTGGTACCCTGAGCTGGATGTCGTTCCCGTTGCAGTGCCATCATCTCCAGGCAGCTGGGCAAGAGGAGCAAAGAGCTGCAGCCTGGGCTTGGGCAATGCCCATGGAAGGTCTCTCCCATGTCAATGTGAGGGCTGCAGGTACTGTTCCCAGCCTGGACACACACTCTCATTCTGCTGGAGCTCCTGGGTCCAGGGCATCACACTCAATGGGACCAGCAGGGCCCTATGGGCAAAGAGACCAGCTCCTCCCCAGCATGGCTGTGACAGCCCTTCCCATGCTTCTGGACACCCATTTGCCCCCTTTACCTCCTGGGGGAGAGGGTGCAGTCCTGATGATGGGTGACCCTCGGGGGTGGCCCCTCGCCTCCTGCTTGGCCTCCGTCGCAGCCTCTCCATAGGTAAGGGGGGGTTGCGCTCTGGGAGGAGGGGAGTTGGAGACATCAGATGGGCACAACAGCAAGGACTCCACTGCCTCCCAGATCTGGGAATGGGTTAACTAGACTAGGGGAATCAAAGGGTTTAGGAGTTCAGGACCAAGCAATGTTCCAGCACCTGACCACTGCCCCATGCTTCTCACTCATGGCTGGGAAGAAGTCCCTGTTAGTTGAAACACACACAGCCTTGTGGCCCTGCTGCCTGGAGAATGGCCAGTCCTCCCCCAGCCTGAGACACTGGCTCCATGCTCCATCACCCCAGAGGGGAAAAAGGTGGGAGAAGGGTCTGCTGGAGCTCCCCACCCAGGTCCTGCTGTGCTCGAGACTCTCAGCTAATCTCCAAGTTGCATCCCCTTCCCCCTGCCCTGGCCCTTGGGCTGGTGCAGATCCCCCAGAAGAATGATGCTCAGACTCACCCCGCACTAGACGCCTGGGTGCTGCTGGTGCCATCTTCCTCAGCACCTCGTCCTCATACTCCATCCTGCAATGGCAAGCAGGCAGGTCAGCCCAAGCGGCGACTATGTGCAGGGACCAGCTCCACCCAGGGGTGCAGCCTCCCCACCTTCTCTACCCTGGGGAATGCAGCTGGGGGGCAGACCAGGAGGGCCACCTAGGATAGATGAACAGGGCAGAGACCCCAAGAAGTAGGATTAAGAATATCCTACATTGGTAATCCTTGTTCCTTGTACCCATGTGTGGGCAGCCTGCTGGTGGCCCCTACCTAGGCCTTGGCACTCAGTTTGGTGAGGAAGGGTGTTCCCCTGATCCCTGGCACCCTGCTGTCCACCTTGAGCCTCATGGCACTGAAATGGAATGACAGGAAGGACAAGAAGGGTGTGTAGGGGATCGCATGCTGACACGTGGAGCCACACACCAGCCCTGAAGCTCACCTGCATGTTCTGGGGACACCTCTGGGAGTGCTAGGCTGGGGCCCAGGGATCAGCAAGAAGTGTCTGCCCTCCCTGTCCCCCCTGCCTCATGCCCCAAGGGCTGAATTTCTGCATAAAGCTCCTGTGTGTAAGGAGCCACTTGCATGGCCAGCGCTCGACTCCTCTGCAAGTTTGCAGGGATCTCAGTGCTACACCTCAGTGACTCAGACAGACCTCACCCATCCATGAAGAGCCCCTGGGCAAGACCAAGTTCACCAGCCCTTACCCCTCCAGCCAGTCGTTGCTGTTGGCATTGTTGACGTTGGTGTTGCCTTCCTGGGGGAAGTCATCGAGGAACACAGGGGAGTCGAGGTCCTCGCTGCCCACCTCTGTGAACTGCAGGGGCCTCTGGCTGGCCACCTGGGGCTGCAGGGGGCTGCTGGGCTCCAGGAAGCTGTCGACCTGGCCAAACAAGCCCCCTGTCCTCTGCAACCAACAGGGAGGGCATCAGAGGAGGCCTAGAGCTCTGAGCTGCTCTGGGGCCATTCCCTTGGGAGGAGACATGTAGGGGGGGCCACGGCAATAGTGGTGTCTCTGCTCATCTCTCTGTTTGGGCTTTGCAGACCACATGGTGCTGAAAGCCTCGCTGCCCAGGTGGGGAAGATGAGGCACTGAGGCGTGACGGCCATGCAGCAGCACTGGGATGAGAGCCAGCCCTGTGCATGACAAATCCTGCCACCTCTGTGGACAGCCCGAGCTGGGGGCACCTCTTGACACAGCAGGAGGTGCAACCCTGCAACACCAAAGCTGCCTGGCCCAAAGTGAATCTCTTTCCACACTGGTGATGACACTTGAGCTGTCCTGTCTTAGCCTGGCAGGAGGTGAGAATGGGGCCCTCCAAAACAGCACATCCCAGCCAGACATATGAGCAGGGTCCTTTTACAGTGGGGAAATGGAGGCAAAGAGCAGGTTGCCCTGGATGACTCAACCAGGATGCTCAGGCACAGGAAAGAAGTGCTGATCCATCCTTGTGGTCCATGCTGTTTTTCATGGTCAGGCTCACGTCTGTGGCCTCTCCTCCAGCTGCTGGGAGCCATGCTGACCCACCACCAACACACTGGAATGGGGGCTGGGTGGGACCACCACCACCTGGGGTGCCCAGAGGGCTGCACTCACCCTGTATATCCCTTCCTCCATGGCAGCCTCCACCATTGCTCTTTCTAGCTCCTCCTCAGCAGTCAGGTCCCCAGAGATGGCCCGATGGATTTCAGGAGCAGCTTCTTCTTCAATGCTCCTCAGCCCAGCCTGATGGGGACAAGAAGGCATGGCTGGATGTGGCCTGGCCCCACCACCTGTCTCACTTTGGGCTTTGGAGAGGGAAACATGATGAAGCGTGCTCACCTGGTAAACAATACTGCAATTCTCCTACCAGGGCCAGGCCATGGGTCACCCTGCAGCTGGCTCTGTGCTTGGTGAAACAGCTTCTGGGCTACTGCTGTCCCACCAAGGGGTATGCTAAGGGCAGCCTGGTGAAGGGTCAGGCTGGTGATGCCCAAGAGGTAGCTGTGCCTTTGTCCCTGATCTGGAGACATCTGACCTGGAGCCCAGCTCTTTTCCTTGCCTTGCATCTTTGGGGCCTGGTATTTTATCTGTACAAGTGATTTCCTCCTTATAACATCAGGAGAGGCTGGGTACATCCCAGCTGCTCTGACCAGGCACATAAATCCTCTCCCATCACACCCTGACAGCATCCTTCAGGGCCTCTCTGACTGCAGTGGTCCAGCTCAAGATCAGCCACCTCAACCCCTCTCCACCTTACGTTGCACTAGGCAATGAGAGAGGACACAGAAAGTACCAGGCACACAGAACGACCTGCAACACTGCTAAGGTGAGGCAATGGAGAAAGCCCTGGGAACGGAGAAGAGTAGGTGAGTAAGGGCCTAGGCAAGCAGCATTTGGCCCAGACATTGGTCTGTGATGCAGGTCTCCAGGTCTTAAAACTGCTTGGTGAGGCATCAGATCCTGCTGAGCCCTCTCTGTGCTCAAGTCATCCATGCAGCATCAAAAATCTCCTTTGCTTCTGTAGCCACCTGCACTCTGGAGACTAAGACCACCCTCAGTGGTGGGATGCTCGTGGCACTGGTTCGCTTGGGGCCGCCTCACTTCCAGAGTCTGAGGCACAGAGGTCCCCGTGTGTCACGGCAGCTCTGTCTCTCTAAGTCATCCTTGACTTTCCTGAGCTGGGTGAAGCCTCTTCCCTTATTTGCAGGGCACCCCAGCACACCCTGCTTGCCCCAGGGAGGGTCATCCCTCCAACACAACCCACACGCTACCAACCTGGATCTCCACAGGGTTCTTCTTGGGTCGGTACCCGTAATACTCCTCCTGGCGCTTCATGAACTTCCTGAAATGCTCTTGGATGAGGAAAGTAGCATAGAATTTGCCCACCGTCACCTCATCATCTGGAGGGAGGAAACCAACCTGACCATACTGCTTATCTCAAGGCCGCGAGTTGTCGGAGCAGCTGAGACCCCAAACAGGTGTCACTGTGCCCCTCTGGAAAGCACCACCAGGTGACATACCTCCGATAGGTGGGATGACCTGGTCCAAAAGCTTCATACTCGTTCGCTTCCAGATTTTTTTGATAATGGCTCTGAGCTCCTCGTTGGCCTGTTCAAAGTTGCCTGTGAGAAAAGCAAGCAGGACAGAGCAGTTCATTCCCAGGGCAATGTGAACATGAGTGAAGACAAAGCACTTTAAAACCTGGCCAGACTCCTCCAGGGTGTGACAGCTCCTCTCCAGCCCTCCTACACAGCAAAAATGAGTGTTGTAAGAATGGGGCTTTGATTTTAGCCAAAACACTTTAACTATAGAGTAAGTGAGACCTAGAAAATTGGGGAAGCGTTACTACCACTCTGTTCTGGTGATCAGCTACAGATTTCGACTTCCCCTTTGGTGCTCTCACAGGCTGTACAGTTCAGTGCCACCACTGCCCAGCCTCACTCCTCCAGGTACCCACTGCCCCAGCCCAGCCACAGAGCTGCTCCTGTGACAGTGCCTGACCCACGGGCACAGAAACAGGCTGATGGGGCATCTCCCCAAAGCAGGGCTTTGCAAACCATGCTGCTGGCAAAGAAAGGGGTGAAAACACCTCCTGCCCAGCACAGCTAAATTAAAAGAGGCTACATCCCCTTCCACTCCACTCTGAGATTATAAACACACAGGGAAACACAAAACTGGAGCAGGTGGTGCTATGCTGGGGCAGGGGAAGATCAGCCTACACTCAGCAGTGCAGGAAGGGAAGATGGTGCCTGTGCATCGTGCCAAGGAAGGGAACCGGGCCAGAACAGCTCCTGAGCTGTTCAGGGTGAAGTTACACAGCTGGGGTATCACTGGTTCACTCTTGAGGGCTGCAACACATGTGCCTGCAACTAATAATGTCCTCCAGGCTTGGCATGAGCAGCCACATGCATGTGCCCATAGTCTCTGGTCCAATGACATAATTAATGGCATGAAGCCGAGGGCTGCAACAGAGGGTGTGCCCTGAGGTCCCCAGACAGAGTGGGGGAATGGTGTGTAACCAGCACGAGGAGAGGCCCATCAGGCCGCAGAGGCAGACAGGAGCATCACTTACCTTCTGTCTTGATCTTGAGGGCTGTCCTCACCAGCGCAAAGAGGGTTGCATTGAAGGTGACGGTGCCGTCACTGTTCAGGGGCATGTTCATGCACACCAGACGCTGCACAGCAAACAACAACTGTGAGCCCAGGCTGGCAGCTCCCCGCAAACACACAGCCTGTCCTGGCCAGAGGACAGTCACACTGGCCAGGGAAAGGCTCTGCTGGGGCACTGAGCTGCCGGCCCCAGAGCCTCCCAGCTCTGCCCGCTCTGCCCCGGCTCGCAGGACTCTGCACCACCGCTGGGCAGCGACATCCCTCATTACACCAGCCAGCTAAACCAGAGCAAGCTGTGGGGAGAGCCAGGTCAGATCTGTGGGAATAACTCAGTCTGTGGGGCACCAGTGCCACGGGAGAAAAACATAGAATCGTAGAATCATTTTGGTCAGAAAAGACCTTTAAGATCACCAAGTCCAACTGTTAACTCTACACTGCCAATTTCACCTCTAACCTATGTCCCTGAGAACCTCATGTCCGTCTGTCCAACCCTCCAGGGATGGTGACTCCAGCACTGCCCTGGGCAGCCTGTTCCAATGCCCCACAGCCCTTTGGGGAAGAAATTGTTCCCACATCCAACCTCAACCTCCTCTGGCGCAACTTGAGGCCGTTTCCTCTGCTCCTGGCGCTTGTTCCTGGGGAGCAGAGCCCGACCCCCCTGGCTCCAAGCTCCTTTCAGGCAGTTCAGAGAT
Source organism: Columba livia (assembly GCF_036013475.1). Taxonomy (NCBI): domain Eukaryota; kingdom Metazoa; phylum Chordata; class Aves; order Columbiformes; family Columbidae; genus Columba; species Columba livia. The sequence continues at coordinate 1,356,097 of NC_088623.1, read as the reverse complement.
CAGAAGGTCTCCCCTCAACTCCTGTTCTCCAGGCTGAACAACCAGCCAGCAGAAACACAGCCCTGCTCTCAGGGAGGTGGGAGTCATTCTGCACTGTGCTCCACCTTCCAAAAAGTGTCCCAGTCTGCCATGAGGGATCTGGGGATCAAACCTCCTCATGAGTCTGCCCAAGACCCAGGTTTACATGTGAGTCTGATACAGGCCCTGGATTTGGGTAGAATGAGCTAAACCATGAAAAGTGTATGCAAGCCTACAGAGCTGGTGTTTCCAACTCCCTCAGTAGTACTTGCCCTTGTAAACAAACCTCTACAGCCCAGTTGACGTGGCTGGGTCCCCAGGCCCAGCATTGCCCTCCTGCATCAGATGCAGATGTGGGGCACATCTGTGTGGCTTGGGGGGCCCCCTGCCCTGAGTGCTCCAGGCTGGGCACAGGCCAGCCCACCAGTGCCATCCTTCTCAGAGCAGAGGTGAGCACAGCCAAGTCCTCAACTTCAGGACCCTGAAACACATCAGCTGCATGCGGGTTAACAGCACCTCTCCTTGCTCCCATAACACCCCCCTCCATTAAACACCAGAGGTCAGAGCTTGTGTATAAACCATGACACTGGGAAGCTGGCTGGACTGTGACCCTCAGCCTCCCTGGGGAGGGTGCAGAAACCGCTTGGGGAAGGTGTCCCTGTGCCCACACACCCTGCCACCCCCTCGGCTTTTACCTTACAAGCTACACGGTGTGGGCAGAACTTCCCGAAGCCCAGAGGAGGCTGGATACGTCTCAGCAGAGTCACTACATCCAAGTGTTTGATCCTGCCTCTGTGGAGGCAACAAACTGCATCAGCAGCGTGGTGACAGACATAGGGGACAGTGGTTCGTGCAGGCGCTGAGTGGGTTCATCCTTGTGGCCTTCCCTGTGCTCTGGGCAAATCCCTACACTTCCCTGTGCTCCTCCTGGGGAAAGCAGCTGTTCCCCACGGCATCAGGCAGCAGATAAAGGTGTGCAGTGGCACGGGAAGAGCTGGGAGAATCAACAGGGCTGGATGAAGAGGCTACTGGAAGTCTTGTGTCCCCAGACATCCTGATGGCTTGCATCAGCCCTGGAACACACTGGGAAGTCCACATCCACCTCCAAGACGCTGGGATCTAACTCTCAGACAGTGCCACAACTCGCACTGCCACGCGTGTCTCAGGGCAGCCCACCCAGCTCCCCATGGACTATTCCCCTCCGTGCCACTCACCCCCTGTCACTCACTTGGCCTCGGGGTCGTACTCAGCCCAGATCCGTTTAAACTCGTCCAGGTGATGGGGCCCAAGGATGGACCAGTCGCGTGTGAGGTAGTCAAAGTTGTCCATGATGACGGCCACAAAGAGGTTGATGATCTGAGGGCAGAGGAGTGGGTATGAACGATGCTGGCTAGGGCAGGGCCAAGCACCTGGCAGGTTCCCGGGCAGAGGGACAGTGACAGCTCTCACAGCCGGCAGCACAGAGCAGGGCAGTGCTGCTGTGGGAAAACACAAGCAGACGTTCAGGAGAAGGAGCTTGGGTTCCCCTAAGCCAGGGGATGCTGTGGGTCACCCTCTGCAGGGATGGGCCTCCTGAGCACAAAGAGAGCATGTGAAAGGCTGCAGCAGGCACAGGGCAGCTCTTCCCTCTCCACCTTTGCAAGAGCCAGCACAGGCACGTCTGGATGGCAGCACATGGTGCTAGGGAAAGGAACTTAATGGGGGATCGTGGGCCCTGCGGGAGTGCGGTGCCAGGTCTACAGCATGGCTGGGTGGATGGGCACGGGAAGAGGGCACTGTGGGATCAGCCCCACAAGATGCAAAACTAACACAACACCAGGGGCTGCCCAGGGCCAGGATGAGGGTGCCAAAGGGAGCCCTGTGGGAGTCGTCATACCAGGAAAGCACAGAGCATGTAGAAGCTGATGAAGTAGAAGTAGGCGAAGCCTGTGCCGCAGGTGTACTCCTCCCCCTCGGCAAAGTCTGACTCGGGGTCGCACAGTTTGCCGTAGCTGCAGCCCAGCAGGATCTCCTGCCAGGCCTCTCCCGTCGCACACCTGCAGAGAGGGGACAGCTGCCGGTCCCTGCCTGTCCTGTGGCCAGCCCGGCGCACAGGGAAGGAGCGGCAGAACACTGGGCTTGCTGTGCTGGTGTGGGGAGTCTGCTACTGAAAGCCCCTCCGTGCAGTGTCTGGGACCAAGGAAAGCTCAGCTCTTGCTTCCCCTTGAGTTTCCTCACAATTCACAAACTAAAATCCAGTTTGGAAAGGAAACATGCAGAACAGAAACCCCAAAGTGCACTCTGCTCCTGCAGCTCAGCCACACCAGACAAACCGACAGCCACCCCTGAAATGTTTCCATTGCTGCAAGAGGTTTTTCTCCATGGCAAAAAACAATCAGCTACAGAAATGCTGGTCTCCCTCACTCGCAGCTGCTGGGCTCACACGCTGACTCTGAGCCCAGTCCCCTTCTGGAGCTGCTCACTCGCCAAGACTGACCTGAAGAGCAGCAGCACAGCTTGAGGAAAGGTTTGAAAGTTGTTGTTTCGGTTGATCTGGGTTCCGTCCACCATGGCGATCTTCCCAAACATCTGTAAAACACATTGTCAGATCCCCAGCACCCTTTTTCTCAGCTGCTGACCACCTTCCCCCTGCGGTTCTCTTCCTTATTCTTTACTTGGCCTACAGCATCCTCAAAAGTGTCTGAGATGGGGCTGTGCGTGCTCTGGGGCTCATGAGCTCCCTGGACATTCCTGTCTATGCTGAAAATGCCCCTTGTCTATGCTGCATTTCACCTGGGTCAAGAAGACAATGTCTTATGAACCAGGGCACAAGCACTGGTAACTGTGTGTCCAGGTTGTGCTGCTGACTCTGGAAGTGTTGTCTATCGTGTGCCTCAGTTGCCCTAGCTGCAACCTGGGGACGGGACGAGGCTGCTGGGGCTGTAAGCATCTTGCAGACCATGGTAAAACAGTCCCATCACATGCAAAGTCACAGGGAGTACCTGGCAGAGGACCTAGTCCCTCTCTGTCCCAACTCCCCAGATGCTGTCAGGCTCAGGGCATCTGTTCAAGACCAAATCCCACCCCTGTGTTTCTCACCTGCATCCCGATCACAGCATAGATGAAAAAAAGCATCACAATCAGCAGGGCTACGTAGGGCAGAGCCTGTGACAAAAGGAACATGGCTTGTGTGAGACACCAACCCAGCATCAAGGCAACCCAGGGACAGGAGACAGGGTCTGGAGCTACCACGTGAGGTCAACAACCAGGGGAAACAGCTTTATCTCTGCCTGTTCCTCTAACCACTCCCACCAGCCCTGCTCTCCAGTTTTTGTGCACAGGAGGCTTACGCCAACCCCCAAAGGAGCAGCGCATCTCTGCAGCTGTGACAAAGGCTAAGCACAGCCCAGGGATGTCCACGGCTCAGGCGCTGTGTCCTGAGGTGCTGCAGCATGTCCTTGAGCTGCCTGTGTGGTGCAGAGCCTGGCCTTGCTGGGACCGGGTGATGTGCATGGGCAGGTCCTGCCCACTTGCTCAGCCCAGTGGTGTCTCAGGCTCTGACACAGAGTGGTGTCAATCAGGGAGAACCCCCCATCTTCTCACCCATCTGGGCAACGTTCTCCTACACAACACAAGCCTCTGGCCAAATCTGAGGCTAGCAGCCTGCCAGCACTGGAGCTTTCCTGCTCTGCCTGGTGAGGACAGGCTGCTCACCCAGGTAGCCTGAGGATCCGAGCATGCTGCCAGCCCAGGGCACGAGTTTGCCGGGGAGGAGAACACTGTTCCTCACCTGGAAGGACTTGATGAAAGTCCACAGGAGGGTCCTGACACCTTCCCCCCGGCTCAGCAGCTTCACCAGCCGCATCACCCGGAACAGACGGAAGAAAGTGATGGAGACACGGGAGTTGTCATCGGAGTCCTGCGGGCAGAGCACAACACCTGGAGGGCAGCAGGTGCTGACGCATCCAGGCAGACAAAGGGAAATCTAGGTTCTGGGGGAAAAGGGTAATGAGATTCCACACCCCCCAGGCACTAGTCATGGTCCCCACAGCCCTTGCCTGCATAGAGGACCAGACTGCAAAGGGGATGTGCTGGCACTTTTCTTCCTGCCTTCCCAATGAGTTCATCTCCCCAGCCCCATTATCTCACGTCTGCCACCCCGGACTGCTGGGGAATGCCTGGTTATGGGTATGAGAGCAATCCTGTTAGACAGGGGAATGGGACACCACAGGGAGAAAGCCATGCTGTAACGCAGGCTGGGAGAGCTGTGCTGTTTACTGCACATTAGACAGGTCCACCCAAAGACAGGCTCAGGTCCCTCCGGGCTCTCACCTGGCACGTACCATATGGGATGCTCCCACCTCAGGGCCCACTTGTAAGGTGAGCTTTAAGTCAGGCACCAGGCACACAAAGGGTTAATGATGATTGTTTAGGCACAGAAAGGTTGGTTTGAGAATGGCCCAGGAGGGCTTTCATGGATCAAAGGAGGGACCGAAAGCAGGGTGGTTCCCTGCCCAGTGTCAGCCCTACCTGCAGTGATGTGCCCTCTCTTGGGGTGGCTGCAGGACCCCATTGGAGGGGCGAACAGCCATGTCCCAGGGCTGGGGCCTCCTGGGTTTGGGGCAGAACAGGCAGCCAGAAGGGGAACAAGCAGCCACAGGTGCAAGGGACAGGATTCATCTGGGACCACCTGAGGCATTGGCAGTTGGAGATGTCTGGAGCTCGGTCACCTGCTCCCTTGGTTGCTCCATCCCACCAGGAACCATGAACAGACCCTGCTGTTCTCTGCCAGGAGCTGTCCATCCCAACTCCATCACCACTCGAGATACACTTCCCACTGCCCCCTTGGCCATCCAGAGCTTTGCTGCTGCCACTGGACCCCCATCACTCCCATCATCCAGCCCACCCGCCCCCAGCTATTTCAGGGCAACAAAACTCAACTGTAAACAACCTTCCCAGCAGCTCCAGCTTCCCCAGTTTTGCATGTCTGAGTTCCCAGCGCGGCACTGGAAAACACCATCTCCCCTCCCCACCTCTCCTTTTATTGCCTTTCACTCTCCTAGAGCCTGCCAAGCGAGAACAGTGGTCAGGAACATTTAATCAGCTCCAGTGAACCGTGTCCCCACCGCTGGGACCTAGACAGTGCCTACTGAAGGCCAGCTTGCCCTCCACAGTTCCCAGCACCAGGGCCCTGGGACCCTTGGAAAGAGGCTCCAGCACGTGGAATCCCGCAGCCAGCCTCTCCCCATCTCCAGAGCTCTGACGGGAGCTCCTATGGGCCAACCCAGGGCACTCCCTGCATCCCCATGGTGGGCTCAGCCACCAGCACAAGGCTTAGCCCACTCAGCACCCCAGCACATCAGGGCAGCAGCCACGGGACACATCCAGCTTTCTGGGGGAAGGCACAGGGTAAAAGTTGCCCCTCTATGCGTTTTTCCAGCTAATGGTGTCAGATGCTGCATTCATGCAGGCAAATCCCTACGGACCTTACAGAGACAGAGAGATGGCCAGAGGAACAAGGGCCAACTGTCCTGCCCTCAACAGCCAGGGACAGCTTAGATGCCCCGTTCAGGTGAGATATCGCTGTGCCGGGGGGTGTGATGGCAGAGAGAAGCACTGGGCCAGCAGAAGGACCCAGGAGTGCTGAGGAACAGCCCAGCACATCTCTGGGTGGGGAAGCATGTCTGTGTGTGGGGTGTCTCACCGCAAGCTCCTCTCAGCTATGCCCTGGAGAGAGCAGCTGGGTCTGGAGTGTCTTCATGACATGCAGGACACATGCAAATACCAGCCACAGGCACGCTGGCACAGCCATGGGCAGCAAAGGGAGAAGGGCACACTGCAAGCACATGCAGCTGATATTTACAATGCTATCACAGCCTCCGCCGAGGCAGTATAATCCGCCACTGGGTGCAAGAACAGTCTGTCAAGAGAACAAGAGAGTCAGCAGGAGAAGTGAGGCAGGAATGAGAGGGAGGGAGGGATGGATGCAGAAGACACAGACATAGAAGAAAGAGTAAGGTGGAAACTGAGGACAAGAGGAGGAGCACAGGGGAAGGACAGGACTCACCATCACTCAGGCTCACAGACAAGTCAACATGATTCTTAAGGGGCAGAGGCAGCAGATGGATAGTCAGGGAAACACACTGATCATGAGGGACTTACCCATTTCTATGCCCCACTGCATCTCACCTGCTGTGACATATATTTCTGGGGCACGGGTGTGTGGGACAAAGCTCAGGACTGTGCAATTTTGCTGCCTCCCATGGACAGCCCCAGGGGAAGCCCAGGGCTGCGGCAGGTGGCTCGTTCACCCAGGACTTGCTGGTCATCAGCACACACCAGACACACACATTCACACGCAGAGGAGTGCACTCATGCCCTGGGGCAGGGGGACTCCTCAAATGCAGACACCAACATCTGCCCCTCAGCTCAGCCCCCATGTCCCCTGTGTCCCTGTGGGGATCCAGCCAGTAGCTGCAGGAGGCTTTGGGGAAGCTGGGAGGATCGTCCCGTGCCAAGGGGCTGAGTTCCAGGGCAGAATTGGCAGGGCTGGCACAGCAGCATGGACACTTCCCGCCCCTGCACTTCAGAGCCTGTGGTGGCACTGCCAGAAGGGCCCCCACTCCTACTTCCCTCTTGCCCCAGACCCCTCAGTACTTCCTGGGATCTGGGCAAACTCAATGTCTGAGCAGCCGTGAGGGTCCGGCTGTGGTGCTTGGCTGCTGATGGCACAACCCTCCTCACGGCCTCACCCTGACAGCCACACACACACACAAGAGGGAGGAGAAAAGAGCCAGAATGGAAAGAGAGAGGAGGAAAGGACAGACTTTGCAAACCAGAGTCATATGCCTGGATGCCACCAGGAATGGCTTGGCCGCTGCGAGGTGTCACCTGCCACCCCTGCAATGTGGTGCAGGTTGGTTTGGTGAAGGCCACCCTCCTGGAACACGACAGCCCCTCGGGTCTGCCTGCACCGGCAAGGTGAGCTGTGGTGGGTGCAGTGGTTGCAAACAGCTCCCGGGCACCAGAGCTAACAGACCCACCTTGCACTGACCTCTCAGCAGGGAGGACACTTAATGGAAGAGGAGGTGAGATTGGCCCTCCACATCCTAATCCTGATCCCCATGCACATCACCAGAGGGCCGGGAAATGCTTGGTGATGCTTGGAGAGATGTGGGCTGGGTACAGCAGCACCTGGGCATCTGGTCTACAGGGACTGAAAATCTGTGCCCAGGGCAGGGCCCCGAGTACCCTTTGAACTTCATTTCTGAGTAAAAACAGGATGTGGAAGGAGGTAGTGCACTAGGAAACGACACTGTATGGGCAATGTGAAACCAAGTCACCGGTGCAGAGAGCTGGGGGGCCAAGGATGGGGTCCTGGAGGACCTGGTGACATATGAAAGCTACTGGCATGAAATCTCAGAGCTCATCGAGGCTGAGGAGCCCAGAGGACGCAGTATTGATGTGCAGGGAGGAGCATGTTGCTGCCACAGGGGAGGAGGGTGGATGGTTTTGTTCGTCCCAGCTCTGTGAGGTCTGGACCACTCCAGAGAGGAAAGTGAGTGTCACCAAGGGCCCCTGAAGACCCTCTCTGCCCCATCACAGAGAACAGCTAAAGGTTACCCTGCACGGGGCAGCAGTGGCAGCAGCCCCGCAGTGCACCAGAGCTAGCAAACCCTGCTCCCAAGAGGAGATGGCATGCAAAGTCACTAGGGGGGTTAATCTATAATCTACCCAATCCTGCAGCTGCTTCTATAGTTACCATCAGATCTGCTAAATGCAGCACACAACCGCCTGGTACAAAGGGGCATTTTCAGTGCCAGACACGGGGTGTGGATGTTCCAGTGCTATGAAAGGCAGTGGCAGGCTGGCTTCCTAGCACTGCTCTGAAAATGCTCTCAGCAGAGCACTTACCATATAGCTGCTGCCTGTGGCCACGCAGCCATGCAGTTTATATGGTGTGGAGCTTCTGAAATAGTGTATAGAGAATACACACGCACACATATACAGTCAGTATGTGTATATGTATGAATTGCTGTATAAAGGGACACACACTAAGCAAATGCCTTGAAATTTGACATGTCTGGCCCTCTCCTGGCATGGGAGAGCTGTGTCCTGTGGGTACAGGGAGCTGTGGGAACCCATTTTCTTCCCAGCTGCACTGATCTGAGGCTGGACACACGGGTTACTGCATGTCCAGGGTGAGTGGTGCAGGGGCTGGCACGCGCCCAGCCCTGTAGACTGTTTTCCACAGGATCTCAGCGCCTATGGATTCAGGGGGAAGGAGGGGAGAGAGCAGTGTGACATGCCAGCCAGGTGGGCATGGCCTCTACATTTAAACAGTGCTTTCAGATCCACAGGGCCACGGCTGTGGTCTCCACACAATCATGGCACAGGCTGATCCTGGCTTATCCCTCGTCAGCACCAAGCAGAGCAGGGACGGAGGAGGACACGGATGCTCTGCAGAGATGGACACCACATCCCTGTTTCACTCCGGGGCGGGTGCCGTGGCGCAGGCTCAGTGGCTGCTCTGCAGGAACACCCTCATGCCCGAGCAGCCTGACACTTACATCAATCTCACTGAGGATGACATCGATGATGCTGCCAATCACTATGAGGAAGTCGAAGACGTTCCAGGGATCCCCAAAATAGCCCTGTCAGGGAAGAGCCAAAGAAGAGTGAACAACCAAGGATCAAGCCAAGGATGAGACAGATGCTGGACCCCAGAATTAGGAGTGCTGGAAGGATCACCAGTGACCTCTGGCACCTCAGGGAGAGCCAAAATAAGGGATGTTGGTCAGACCTGCTACCATCTGGTCAATTCTTTGGTCCTGACTTGCAATGGTGTGAAATGAGGAGGGTGGATCAAGATGGCTAGCTATGACACCACCAGTGACAGATAACCCCAAAGATGGCTGGATTGGGTTGGATTTGGCTAATAAGGGTAGCCCTGACAAACAGTAGTCCTTCCAGAAACACACAGGTCCCACAAGAAGTTCTCTGGAGTTGCAAGCCTGGGGATGCTTTTACTGGAGAGATGCCCAGTGCAGGGTAAAGGGAACCCCCTGGCCTGGCCTGAAGCCCTCTCCTGCTCTTCAGACCATGCTCTTCTCTTACCTTGGCTTTAAAGGCCATGAGCTTGAGGATCATCTCCAGGGTGAAGAGGATGGTGAAGGCCACGTTGAGGATGTCTGAGATGTGGTTCATTTCCGCAGACTGGTTGTAATGCTGAGGAGAAGGCAGGAGGAGCTGTGTTAGCCCACGGCAGGTCCAGCCTCTGTGAGCTAAGTGGTGTGTACTGGATGCAGACGCCCCCTCCCACAGACGTATGGCTCAGAAATGGTGAGCAAAAAGGAAGTTTGTCCCTCACAGCCTCTTCTCTGGGCTCCCCACATCCAATCAGTCCCACTTTGCCCCACTTTGCTGTACACCATGAGCTTTGCTGTGTAGGAAAATCCTCCTCCCCAGGAGCTCTGTGGGAGGTGTCAGGGCACAGCGAGCCTGTGGACACCCCTCCACCACCCATGCTGGGCATTGTGCCCCTTACCTGCATGCCTAGGCAGATGGTGTTCAGCAAGATCAGGAAGAACATGAGGTACTCAAAGTAGGAGGAGGTGACCACATACCAGATCTGGTACTGGTAGGGGTTCTTGGGGATGTAGCGCCGCAGCGGGCGAGCCTTCAGTGCGTACTGCACACACTGGCGCTGGGGAGAGGAGGGCACGTGTGACCCCACAGAAGGGCATGTGGCAGTGCCAGGGGTGCAAGCGCAGAATCAGCACCACCAGCAATGTTGCAAGTCCCCACAGACACAAGCTGGATGTCCCCCCCACCTCTCCCAGCCCAGTGACATGGGCCAGGGACAGCGATGGTTGAAGTATCTGCTGCGCTTTCTGCAAATACAACCCCAGAGCACCCACATGGCACCAAGTTTCCAAAACCGTTGCTTGACACCAAAGATTGCCATGCTGCCCTTCTACTGACCCCTCTAGTCCTCAGCCTGCCTGGCTGTTTTCCCAGTATGCCCATGTTGCTTTTGTACTGGGGAGAGCAGATCTGGGCACAACTCTCTGCTCCAGCTCAGTCTGGACACCCCACCTGCACCAGAAGGCCAACTCCTTGGTTCTGGTCCACTCTGCCTTTCCCTTGGAAGGCTTTTGGCTTTTGTTGTGCTAGGTTAAACTCATGTGCGCCAGCAGTGCCACCAGCGAGGGCTCTCCAAACCGGCCAGCCCCAGCAGTGCCAGATTCAGGGCTTGTCCACCTTACCCTGTCCCAGCAGCCCCATTACCTGGTTCTTGTCCAGCTCACAGTTCTTGTATTCGCTCTCCCCCTGCTCCTGGAAGGTGACAATGACAAAGCCCACAAAGATATTCATCATGAAGAAGGCAATGAGGATGATGTAGATGATGAAGAACATTGCAATCTCCACCCGGTAGTTGTAAATAGGGCCTGTATCCTCAGCATTAGTGTCAATGGCCATGTATAGCAGCCTACAGGAGGGAAAGCAAGGCAACAGGGATCCTAATTAGGTGGGAAAGACCATCTCTCCTCTTGAAGGTCACGGACAGCTCTGGGGATACTCCAAATGAACCAACAGTGAGACAGGGCTGCTGGGATGACCTTGTCAGCTCCACAGCCACCACCAGGGTAGCTCGCCAGCCTGGGCAGCTCTTTCTTTACCATGGGACAGGCCTGCGGCAGTGACCTGCTCCCAGCACAGCCCCCTCCCTCAGTGGTCCCACACAACCTGACTCACTCTGGCCAGCCCTCAAAGGTGGAAACAGTGAAAAGTGACATCATGGCTGAGAAGACGTTGTCGAAGTGGAAGTTGCTGTGCACCCAGACACGCTCCTGTAGCTCAATCTGTGTGGGGTCTCCGTCCACGTAGTTGATGAAATAACCCCTGCAGCAGAAGGGATGCAGTGCTCACCGGGCAGGGCCCCCCTCAGCCTCCCTGCTGTGGCACCAGCCCAGCGCTCTTTGGTCCTGCAGAGGGGGGGAATATCCCTGTGCTTGCTTCTAATTTACGCCAGTGTGAGGGAGAACAGCACAAGACTCCAGCCCCACTTTCTGGATGCAATATCCTCATGCAGGAACACAAGTAGCCCTGCCACACACCCCTCTCCCCTACTGAGCCACTGCTGTGTTGGGGCTGAGCTGCAGAGAGCTCTTACCTGCACTCCTTCTCTGTCATCTTGGATGGATCTGTGCATCTATAGAACTTGCCCTGCATTGAACAGAGATCATAGAATCATAGAATCATTTCGGTTGGAAGAGACCCTCAGGATCATTGAGTCCAACCATAACCTAAGTCTAGCACTAAACCATGTCCCTGAGAACCTCATCTAAACACCTTTTAAACCCCTCCAGGGATGGTGACTCCACCACTGCCCTGGGCAGCCTGTTCCAATGCCTGACAACCCTTTCTGTGAATAATTTTTTCCTAATATCCAATCTAAAACTTCCCTGACACAATTTGAGGCCATTTCCTCTTGTCCTATCACTTGCTATTTGGGAGAAGAAACCAACACCCTCCAAGCTCCAACCTCCTTTCACCTAGTTGTAGAGCAGGAGAGGCTGTGATTTTGCTGTGACTTCAGAAGTCCTGGGGACTTTGACGCTTTCACAGCACACAGTCAGTGACCAACCTGCCCTTGTGCTGGCTCTGGTTCCTGCCTCACACCTCAGCTGGCTTCCCCACTCTGCATGTCAGTGCAACCCAGTTCACAGGGTGTTTCACAGGCCATGGCAGACCCTGGGGTCAACCCCAGGCTGAGACAAGCAAACCTTGCCTAGTAATAAATCTTCCAGGAATAAATCTTCCAGGGCCATGCACTGAGACTTACCGAGCTCATCCTCTCTGGGAGCCAACTATTTGAAAAATAGGGAAGAAAACAGTAACAGCAGAATTAACTAAAAGTTAAGGTATGCTGACAGGTCTGCTCAGTCTGCAGGGTGTCCTAAAAGCTCTCCCCATGTCAGCTGGGAATTAAAGCTCAATTATTAGAACAAAGCTGAGCTCAGCCATAGCTAGCTCCATCTTGGAGCAGCCAAAGCCCAAAGAGCAGGAGTAGTGCCATGAGAAACACTTTGCATCCAAAGCACAGAGGAAGTCAGAAGCACTTGCTGCCTTAGAAAGGTGAAACTGAGGCACTAAGTGGGGCAGCTGGTCCCTTTATATGTGCTGTCTGGACCTGAGAGCATCCTCAGTGTTTCCTGCCCTCCTTGCACTGCAGGCTCTTCTGCTAGGAGGTCTGGTGCATGCAGGTCTTCTTGCAGAGCACAGAGCACACAGCCTGTGCTGCCCTCAACACCATCCCCAAGGGCTGTGACTAGAAGAGCCTGTCCAGGATGTGAGTGAGCGGAATATCCCTCCTGCCCATCTGAGACACATCTCACCTTGAAGAGCTGGACCCCGATGCAGGCAAACATGAACTGCAGCAATGTTGTGACGACCACTATATTACCGATAGTCTTGATGGCCACAAACACACACTGGACCACATGCTGTAGGGATTGAGGACAGTACACACATGAGCATGTGTGGGACAAGACCCTGCTTTGTGCCCCACGCCCTCTCTCTGCAGGGATGTGCCCCAGGGACGGGGATCATCCTGCTGAGAGCAGTGAGATGGGGCAGACCGCTTCCACAGACAGGGATGGGAACTGGGTTCCTGGCCCCATAAACCCCACAGGGCATGATGCCTGCCATATAACCTCCCAGGAGGACTCCTGTGGGTCAAGGACCCCCCCGTCCCAGCCTCCCTCTTACCTTCAGCCCCTTTGCCCTGTTAATGGCTCGCAGAGGCCTCAGCACCCTCAGCACCCGGAGGATCTTCACCACTGAGATGGTACTGGACCTGAGGAGGAAAGCAGAGCTGAGATGGGGCAACTCCCCACCCCGGCCAGCCTGGCACAGCCCTACTGGGCAGCCAGGGACCAGGCTGGGACCAGGAGCGAAGGGCAAGGGATGGCAGAGGCACGCAGATGTCACCAAGTCATCACCCCACACAAGGCCAGGGGACACTGGCAGCTGGAGGAAGCAGCTCCAGGTTGAATTCCTAGCCAGATCTTCACCTTTGACACTCAAGGAGTTTGCCTCCCTGCCTCCCATTTGCCCACGCCCTGTCCCCTAAGCATGACTTTATGGACACCAACACATGGGCTAATGCCCAGCCCTTGGGCTGGCTGCTCCTCCTCCACCCAGCACAGAGAGCTGCAGCATCTCAGCTGCCCTTCCAGGTTAAACAGACCAGTGCCCACCCCGCGAAGCATGGAGGTGCTTACTCGATTCCCATGGAGATGAGGGAGACAGCGACCACCAGCAAGTCAAGGATATTGAAAGAGTTCCTGCAGAAGGAGCCTTTGTGCAGGAAAGCACCATAGGCTGTCATCTGGGGAGCAGAAGGAGTTAGGAGAGAGGCCAGGCGGGGCTCAGGGGCATGGTTCTTCCACAGCCCTGGGACAATAAGGCACATAAGAGGTTCCTCACAGTGCCATGGCCTGTGGACCCTGTCCTGCTCAGAACTCTACATCTGCAGCCAGGCAGGAAGCTGACTTGAGCTGGAAATCCTCTGTGCTATACTGGCTGGAGACAAAACACTCGCCAGTCATTTAGCAAATTAAAGAGGAGAAGAGTAAAGGGACTTGGAGTGGAAGCAACAAGCAGCAGCTGCTTGAATTACTGTTTTACTCCACAGATTTCCATTGCTTTCTCTTTCTCAGAGTTTTTCTTGAGGCCATTTCAGAACAAAAAAGCTGGTGCCATGGCCCATCTATCCCTGTGTCACAGCCCAGCTGACTTGGCTGCCTGACCTCACCAGAGGGAACGCGTGGGCTCCGGGGCAGTTCATGCACCACCCAGACTGCGTGGACTCTGGGGACAAGAGGATCAGCCAGCAACTCCTCCTGGCTGGGACCTCGAGCTTATGCCCAAAAAGCACGAGTACCCATGGCAAGAACAGTCTGGACCCGTGTGCTGGACTATGCGCACGGACAGGACCATGGGGCAGAGGGACTCACCTTCAAGACAATTTCTACTGTGAAGACAGAGGTGAAACCAATGTCAAAGTATCCGAGAATCTGGGGACAGAAGCATCAGAACTGGATGAGATTTGGGTGACGTGGGCAATACTCCAGTGTGTTCAAACATCCTAGCATTGCTGTTTTGCCCTCCACCCTGTGGACAGGGGAGTCCCTCTAGCTCATTAGAGCCTATAAACCTAATGCCAAGAAGACTCCTGAACTTCACTCAGCTTTGCTGATTTTCCCCAGTGCATGATCCAACCTGCAGCCTGGGGCCAAGCTCTCTTTCCAACTGAGTGAGGCCTGACCTGATTCACCTGAAAGCATCTGATCCCCCAAAGCACTGAGTGCCCTGGGTGCTGTCCCGTGTGAGACACCCTCGTCCCTGTCAGACTCCTGTGGCCAGACCTGCAGCCACCACTGCTCCATGCCGGCAGCATTTCAGGATGCTGCACGCACCAGTGATCCAGTTTGGCCCTTCACAGGATGTCCCTGTCCCCACTGTCTTGCTCTGCTCTGCGCTGGGCCGGTTTCACCTGGAGCACTGTGTGCAGGGCTGGGGACACAGGAGAAAAGGAGATAAAGCCACTGGAGTATGTCCAGAGGATGCTGCGAAGCTGGTGAAGGTTTGGAGGGGAAGCCAGATGAGCAGCGGCTGCAGTCCCTGGGTTTGTTCAGCTGGAGCAGAGCAGACTGAGGGCAGAGCTCATGGGCTGCAGGTTCCTCAGCAGGAGCAGGAGGGGCAGGCTGAGCTCTGCTCTGTGACAGTGACAGAGCCCAGGGAATGGCAGAAGATGTGCCAGGGAGGGTCAGTGGGACATGGGGAAAAGGTTCTTCACCCAGAGGTGCTGGACACTGAACAGGCTCCCCAGGGAGGTGTCACAGCCCCAACCTGACAGTGTTCAAGAAGAGACTGGACAACGTCCTCAGACACACGGGGTGACCTGTGGGGTGTCCTGTGCAGGGACAGGAGTTGGACTCCATGATCCTTCTGGGTCCCTCCCAACTCAGGACATTCTATGATTAACTGTGAGTCCACAGCCGTGAACCAAGGTAATCTCACACACCCTGTCAGGTGAATTTCTCCATCCAGAAGTAAACTGAGACGTGGGGCAGTAAAACCTTGTCCTAGCTGTGCCCTGAATGGAAAACACAACCAGCCTCTCCTCCCAGAGTGTATTGCGCTTCCAGAGGCAGGGATGAAATCACAGCTTCCTGCCCGGGCATGGCATCTTGCAAACTGATCTCTGCTTACTGGGGAGCTAGGGGTCTCCATGAGGTCTCCCTGACCCATTCCAACCCTCCACAGATACACGGGCACCTTGTTGCGGAAGGACTCGGCCCGGATGGGATCTTCAGCTGCCAGAGAGATGCTGCTGAGCAGAATGAAGAGCAAGATGAAGTTGGTGAACCAGGTGGCATTGACAATTCTGTGGCACAACATCCGAAACCTGCCAGGGACAGAAACAGCATGAGATGCTGCAAAGGGCCAGAGGGACATCACATAAGGCCATGGCAGCCTGGAAGAAGTTTATGGCTAAACCTTGAGGACAGGAAGGCCCTGGGCATGAAGGGATGTCTGTACCAGCCCTTCCACAGAGAAGACTTTTCCCAGCGAGCTGGTGTCCTTCAGAACCAGCTGTTAGGTACAAGCAGGACCCCACTGGGAAGGCTCAGTGCAAGAGGCACCTGGGCCAGGCCTGGCTCCACAGGGCAGGGAGAAGGGTCCGTGCCTACTTGTTGGTTGGGCTGAAGATGAAGAAGGAGCTGGCTTCTGGCATGGGGACAGCCTTCTCTTTCAGCTGTAGCTCTGCAAGGGGACGTGGCCGAGGACTCAGGGGGATTTCAGGCTCATCTTCCTCATCGTCACCTGTAGGGAAAAGGAAAAAGTTACCCAGAGAGGGAGGGAAAGTGACCTGATGGACAATCCTCTACCAGAAGGACCTCAGTACCCAAAGGCTGGTGGAGGGTCATCACGTCCTTTGCTCCTCATGCAGCCAGGGTTCTGGCACCATCCCTCTGCAGTGCCTCCCCTGCCAGGGACAAGTCTTACCTGGGAAGTCCGCAGAAGGATAGGGGTCTTTAATCTCATTGACATTGGATTCAAATTCGTCCACTTTTAACTGAAAGGAGAGACAGAGAAGAGGACACAGAGCTGCATATGCCAGTATTGCTGCGAAATGTTTTATGGTGGCCAGACCCTGTTGTCTTGGAAGCCACATGGGGCAAGCAGTGCCCATGCCTTGGGCCCATACAGCACCAAGCACCTGGAGTCCTGGCCCAGCATGGAGCAGGGTGATACGAAACACCTCAAGGATGCTGCAATGTGAGCAAAGAGCAACATCAAGAGGTTGGGACAGGGGAATGTGCGTTGGGCAAGAACCTGGGGCCATGCACCCATATCGTGGGTGGAATAAGATATGGGGTGACTCCTGGGTGAGTTCCCATGGCGCATCACTGGAGAATGGATAGGGAAGTAAGTGCTGGCCAGATGCTTATAAAAGGCAGCTCGGCATACAGCACAGTTGAACAGAGGGTTTTGCACACAGGGGGTGCTGGTGCAGACATGATGGACGTCTGTAGGGATGCTGCTGACCTGCTCTGCTCCACTCCACACTAGTGTGCCCATCTCAGCCACTGACAGCTGGCTGTGGCCAAGGGAATGAATCAGAGGAAAAGGATCCCCAGAAATGGACCTGTTTAACCAGGCAACATGTCCTGTCTGGGCCCAAAATGTCCCCACCACCAGAGGATACTAAGGCATAGAGCAGTTTTGGCCCAGAAGAGTCCAGACCCAGGCTGGCTCCAAGCCTTTGTCAGTCCTGGCTGGTGGGAGGAGGAGCTTAGTCCTTCACGAGGAGCTCCCCAAGTCCCAGCCCCAACAGCACTGACCTTGGCTGTTGTGGGAATCCCTTCTCCTTTCGCTTTCTGCTCAAGTTTCTTTGCCAGCATCTGTTTCTCATCTTCAGACTTCTCTGGGTAACCTCTGAGCAAAGAGGAGGGGAGAGCAGAAGCTGAACTCTAGGCAGGGGCAGGGGTGATGCCATTCTGTCCCCTCACACCAAAGCACCCAGTCTGGGAGCTCCCACTGCCAGGGACAGCAGCACTCACCTGGACATCTTCCGCCGCTTGCGCTCCTCCGCTTTGGCCTTCTGTGCTAAGGTCAGGCTCTCAGCCTCAGCCAGGTTATCAACCGCGATGGCCAGGAAGACATTGAGGAGGATATCTGGAGGGACAGCGCTAAGGACATGAACTTGATTTCCTTTTGGAGGATGTGGCAAGAGCTTCCCATGGTCTCCAGGGTGCTCTGAGAAACCTTCTTGGAGTTGAACCCTTGAGATAACCCTGGCTGGTGATCCCTAATCCTGCACCCATCCCTGCCAGTCGTCCAAACTTGCCCCAGGGGGTGCTTTCCTCCAGACTCCAGACTCCAGCCACCACCGATGCAAGCCCTGAAGGCTACAGTTTGCTCCGATGCTGTTCAGAACTGAAAAGCTTGAGGTAAGCAGTGAAAAGCTCAAGAAAGCCCCTGCTCCACCCCGCTTCACAATCCATTGTAGCTGATGCTATGGGGCTGGGTACAGGGAGCCTGGGCCCGGCTTTGCAGGCAGAGGATACAGTTCCCACAAACGAAGAGGATGATGAAGTAGATGCAAACCAGCATGCCGGGAAAGGATGGACCCCCAAAGGCCATGATCCCATCATACATGATTGAATTCCAGTCCTCTCCTGTCAGGATCTGGGAGCATAGCAGAAGACTGTAGTCTCCTCCACAGCAGAGAACAGACTGTGTTCTCTCCACAGCAGAGAACAGCAGAACCCCACAGCTTGATCCTGTCCTCCTGGCTTCAGCCCCAAGCCCTCACAGACCCTACAGCCCCATGGCTAGACCACACCTCTCTGCTTCAGACCTGAACCTGCACTACCAGTCATGACCCCATTCACATTTCCCTGCTCCTGCCTCTAAGCAACATCACCTCCCACAAACCAACATCTCTCTGAGCCTCAGAGAGCCAGGAGACCCACAGCCCAGGTGAGACTCCCAGCACCCCATCGTCCAGCCCCTGCTGCACTTTCTGTGGCCCCAGACCTGGAAGACACTGATGAGGGCCTGGGGGAAGGTGTCGAATGTGCTACGCCGCACTTCCATGTCCTCAAAGTCAAACATGCCCCCAAAAAGCTGCATGCCCAGAAGTGCAAAGACGATGATGAAGAGGAAGAGAAGGAGGAGCAGAGAGGCAATGGAGCGGACCGAGTTGAGCAGGGATGCCACCAGGTTGCTCAGGGACGTCCAGTACCTGGGGAGAGGAGAGGAGAGACACAGCACCCCCTTTTACAGCGTCCCAGAATTCAGAGCAAGAGAGGGACTCCAGGAGACTTTCAGCAAGCCCTGCTCTGTCCTCTTGACATTCCCAGATCCTGTCTTGGAGACAGAATTCCCCAGCTTGGCCTTGTTCCACCATCCAGGAGCTACCAGCTCTGCTCATGCTGCAGCCCTCCCCAGGGACAAGGCCAGTGACACCAGGAGAAGCCCCACCACCCACAGAGGTCCCTCCCCAACCTTGTGATCTTGAAGATGCGGAGGAGTCTGATGCAGCGCAGGACGGAGATGCCCAGGGGTGACAAGGTGCCGAGCTCCACCAGGATGGTCTCCAAGATCCCCGAACACACCACGAAGCAGTCGAAGCGGTTGAAGAGAGACATGAAATACTGGCGCAGGCCCAGCGCGTACATCTTCAGCAGCATCTCAGCCACAAAGAGTGCTAGCAGCACCCGGTTGGCATTGTCTGGGGTGGGAGATCCAGCCCATTAGAGCATGGAACTCTTCATCTCAGCATAAAACGACCCTTCTCTGCCCACCACTGAGCCCTGAGCTGCAGCAAACGCTGGTTTTCAGGGAGCACACAGGAGAGGAAGATGAGGAGAAGGGTGATGCACAGCTGTGTGCTTGTACATGTGATGGTGCGGCTGCACTGTGCATGGGAGTGCATGTGTACTGGGCTGTGAGTGTGTGTGCATGTGGTTGAGCTGTGCACACGTATGTGCAGCTGTACTCCATGTGTTTGCATGTGGAGGACACAGGTAGCATGACCACATCCACAGATGTGTGTGACTGTACTGCGTCAGTGCGTGCAATGCGTGTTTGTGTGTACTATGCATGTATAAGTGTAAATGTAAACGCTCTGCGTGTGTTCACCATGCAAAACCATGTCCCTAAGAATATATGCACTTTACATGCATAACTGTGGGCACCACACATGTCCAATGTGTGACAGTGCAGTGGGGACAGTGTACACACATGTGTGCAGGCTGTGTTTGTGTGTGTGAGCAAGTCTGCATGTGTCTAACAGCCCCAACATGGCTGTGCATGCACAACAAGAACTCACACATGTCTGTGGGGCAGCAGGGTGGCCTGGGCTGCCCCTCTCCCTCAGGCTCTTTGCTCACCTTGCACGTGTGTCAGCCATTCTGGCTGCAAGTGGTGCTCAGAGGCGATGGAGAGGGTGTTCAGTGCCACCAACAGGATGACAAGCCAGTAGAAGAACTTGGATTTCACCACATCCCTGCACTTTCTACGAAACATTCGGTTCCAACGCCTCCACTGACGGCTGGAGAGATTATAGAATCATAGAATAGAATCACAGAATCATAGAATAAGTTTGGTTGGAAGAGACCCTCAGGATCATCGAGTCCAACCATAACCTAACTCTGGCACTAACCCATGTCCCTGAGAACCTTGTCTGAATGATTTTTAAACCCCTCCAGGGATGGTGACTCCAGCACTGCCCTGGGCAGCCTGTTCCAATGCCCCACAGCCCTTTGGGGAAGAAATTGTTCCCACATCCAACCTCAACCTCCCCTGGTGCAACTTGAGGCCGTTTCCTCTGCTCCTGGCGCTTGTTCCTGGGGAGCAGAGCCCGACCCCCCCTGGCTCCAAGCTCCTTTCAGGCAGTTCAGAGATCAGAAGGTCTCCCCTCAGCTCCTGTTCTCCAGCTGAACCCCCCAGGTCCCTCAGCTGTTCCCATCACACTTGTGCTACAGCCCCTCACCAGCTTCATCATCTCCTCTACACTTTCTCCAGCACCTCAATGTCCTTCTTGTGATGAGGGGCCCAAAACTGAACACAGTATTCAAGGTGTGACCTCACCAACACCCAGTACAGTGGCACAATCATTTCTCTAGTCCTGCTGGCCACACTTTTGAAGTTGTTCACTGGCTTTTGGCCAGTACCAGAGCAAAATTCCCTGTTGCTGTCCACAATGTTTGCATCTCCTCCTGAGCACACAGCCCCTGACTCTCCCTCACAAATCAGCGGCTCACAAGAAATCCTGGCTCAGCCAGGACAGCAAGTGAGAGACTATGCAAGTGTACCTGCAGAGATGCAGATGGTTTGTCCAGTGCATACTTACAAGTAGAGAATCCACTTGTTCATGCCTTCAATTTCATACAAGCTCTCTGTCTCTGACCCTCCTTCATCTGATGGCATCATACCTATGGAGGGAACAACATGCCAGGCTTTCCTTGGAGCCCTTGGGAAGAACACGTGGGAGGGAACTTCTCCCAGGAGCACATCAGGAAGAGCTTCTCCATCAGATGTGAAATCCAGAAATACTATTCCAGGGAGACAGCAGTGAGAGTGTGGGCAGAGGGTTTTGAGGTTCAGGTGCAAACCCAGTAGGAGGCACCAGGAACACCCACCCTGCAGCAAGAGTAGCAGCAGCTCTGGGAGGCAGCCTGAGAGCACAGCAGCTCAGCGGCAGAGCTCCCCAGGCGTCGCTGAGCCTTTGGCTAGATGCGCCTCACCACTTGTAATCCTTTAAAATTGCCAAGCAATGGTAAGAAATCCATGCATGTGTTAGTGTGCGAGCTAGTAACCCAGCATTCTGCCCCTGCACACAAGAGTGCACACCCTCCTCATGGCTTCTCATGGCCCTTTCAAGTGCATTTTGCCAAAGGAGACCTAGGCCTTGCTAGCAGTCCACAAACATTAAATACCATGGTTGAGGTGGAGATTTAGAATGAGGGCCAAGTTATTTCTAGTTTGGGTCAGATTCAATAAATGATTCAGGAAAGAAAAAAATAAAAGAGGACAGAAACTTCTGCAGAAGTCAAAGCATTTTGTTTCATAAGTTTTCAAGCAAAACGAATCACTGTGACTTCTCCAAAGGGCTCTACCCTGCCTCTCTAGGATGGTCAGTGGTAGAAGCCCAACCCTCATGCTAAGGGTTTTTGACCAAGAAGAGCTGGTACCTTCTCCCCTGGCCCGGTCACTGTCCATGACCTCAGCATGGGTGATCCAGTCCATGTAGCCCTTCAGATCCTCCTCCAGCTGCTGCTTCTCCCGCAGTTTCTGAAACGTACCCCGTGACTTGGCCTTCTCACGCTCTTTGGTGAATTCACTGGGACAAGGCAAGCGGCAGAGTGAGACCAGGGACGGGGACAGCGTGGAGGTCAAGTACCACAGCCCCGTGACAGGCCAGTCCTTGGAGAAAGATAAACACTCGAAATAGCCAGCACTGCCACTTGATTGCTCTTAGCGACTTTCCTCTTTCTTGGCCTTCTTCTATGATGCAAGAACACTGTGCTGCAGGACACTGCGGTTGGATAGGCCAACTAATGCGAGATGCTGGAGGTTGTGGGAGCCCTCCAGCCCTGCTGAGGATGAGAGCAAGTAGGGTCTCACCCATCTCGGGGCAGAAAGCTGCACCAAGGTCTCCATGTGGGGAAGGTGAGCTCATCACTTAGTAAGAAAACAGGACACTCTTTTCATGTTAACATGGAAAAGACAGGTCTGCCAATGCACCAAGTCTCACTCTCCTCATTCATTTAAATTTTCTTTTCTTGACTGGTATCTGCCAGGACTGTAGATCTGCCCAGCCAGTCTGGTGTTGCCATGTGTTGGCAACGAGTCTCAGACATTATAACAATAAATAGACATATTAAGCCTCAGGACTTGTCAGGCCTTGTCTGGATTTTTCCTGATCTCAAGCATATTTTATCTATATTTGCAAAAATATTCCAGAAATTTTTGCTGTGCCTGCGATTTACTGTAGGATCAGATGACTATTGTCCAGCTCATCCAGCTGTTACAGCCAACTTCATGCAAGGTCAGGTACCTGTGGTCAGCCCTGTGGTTTTGAGCTTGTTTTAGTTATATTAAAACCCAATTTGTTTTAACCTTGTGCAGTTGTATGGTTCTTGCCATAAAAGCGGACTAACGAATTCAGGTAATTAGGGTATAACTAACCTAGTGAACTAAAAGAGATGATGAGTGTGATCCATTTGCACACACAGGATTGAAAAAGACCCTGAGCCTACATAGAACAAGGTGAAAAGCTCCCCTCACTCCCCAGGACAACACACTCTTCCCAATAACAAAACTGGGATGATGACACCTCACCACAGCAATATATAGTAGGTTGAGCATTGCACAAGAGGTATTTTGTGCACAGAAGCTTTAACTGTACCACTACGGGAATCAGCACTAATTGAGTCATTTGGCATAGAAGTGTTATCATTGTAACCAGACTGATGACAGCTTGTCGTTGTGTTTGGATAAGACTGTTGAAACATTAATTAGACTATGGATCCCTTGCATTCATATCGAAGGCGCTTTCTTTAGGCTGGCCATAAGCAAGTCGTGTGCGCTCACAACAGGACAGCAGCGCTGTGGGCACCAACAAGAATGAGCATTCAACCCACAGCTGTGAGGTAAGGACTGTTGCTTTGAGCTGCCTGCTCAGCTGTTTTTGCTGTGAGTGCTGGCAGACTACACAATAAACACCTAATAATGTGCTCCATGGCTGTGTTTACTGACAGGGTTTCTAAGCATGCAAAAAAAGGGGGAGAGGACTAGGAGAGGAAAAGGAACGGAAACTTATCCAGGCTTTCTTGTTGTATAGTTAAAACCAGTCAACATCCACACTTTGATCACGGTCACTGATCTGCTGGCAAAGAGAAATGACAGGGTGGCACTTACCCGCTGAGCACCCCCAGCACCAGGTTAAGAACGAAGAAGGAGCCGAGCAAGATAAGGCTGACGAAGTAGATCCAGGGCCATTCATTCCCCATGGCATCATTTACCTGGTGAGGAGAGCAGCATATGAAGCATCTTGAACACACTATCTGCTGTCCGTCTCCACTTAGGGCCCCCTCAACAGCACCCGGGAGCTTTTCCCCCTCTAACATGAGTGCTTGGGATGGTATCAGATAAACCTGACACTGAGCTCAGGCTCTGCATCTGTTTTTAGCACCGGTAAAGCCAGATGCAAGCATTTTGGGAGCAGATTCAAACATCAGCCTAAGCTTCAGCAAGACAGCATTCCTGAGACTCAAAAACATGGTGTATTGCTGGGGAAGCAGGCACTCCAGCCATTGCTGTGCCTGGCCTGTACAGCTTCGCAAAGGCAGGAGCTGAAGCACCCTCCTGTCTATCTGGAGAGCAAGGACAGCTTGGGCAGTGCCTGCAGAGATGTAGAAGACACGCCTGGTGCACTATGGGCAACGCATCACGGTATGAAGGTTGGTAAGGGAAGGATGTTTTTCACTGATGCAGAGATCTAGCCCTGCAGTGGGGTTCTGCATCCTGGAGAGAATTCCCTGGGACCGGCAGTCACCTCTGCTGAGCTGGGCACCAAGCCCAAGCTGCTGGAACTTACCCAGTAGAGGACTTCGGTCCAGCCCTCCATGGTGATGCACTGATAGACAGTCAGCATGGCAAAGCCAAAGTTGTCGAAGTGAGTGATGCCGTTGTTGGGCCCTGGCCAGCCGCTTCGGCACTCAGTGCCATTGATGGTACAGTGTCGGCCATGGCCAGAGCTGGTGCACGGGGCTGGCTTCTCTGGTGGCACCGTGGCAATCACATCTGAGGGGGAAAGCCATGGTGTGAGCAGCAGGTCAGGCCAAGTAGAGCAGGTCCCAGCACCTCCCAGCCTCCTGCAGAAGCTTTCCAAAAAGGGCTCCTTTCACCACCTCCTCACACCACGTACCATCACCAAGCTGTGTGCTGTACCAAACATCCTTCGGTCCTGCCACATTCCCAGGCCTGATGCTGGCAAGACCACGCTTTCTGCTACCCACAGAACATCTGTGGTCCCCACAGTAGTCACACAGAGACATCTCTGCCATATCGCCCCCCTGCCACAGCCCCACCTGTCCCGAGGTAGTAGCAGGTCTTGTGCATCCTGCCCTTGAAGAGCTCTTGCCCAACAATGGCATAGATTATGATCATGAAGAGGACCAGCAGAGCAATGTGGAGCAGGGGCACCATGGCCTTGATGATGGAGTTCAGGACGACTTGAAGGCCTGCACCAAGGAGAAGGGACAGGAGGTTAACCACTTCCTAAGCAGCTTTAGGTTCACCTCGCCTTCCTGACACCCCCGCTGACGAACAAACTCCGAAATGCCCCATTCCAAGGGCTATTTCACTCCCAGCCCACCTGTGCCCCCTCTTAGAGAGGGGAGTGAAATCTCTGAAGCAAGAAATCCATTCTCTACCCACCCTGTGAGCGTGTGGAAGACCCCAGCAGAGCCAGTGGCAACAAGAAACCTGCCCCATGGCCCCCCACCCTGGCCAGGCGCAGGGGTTCAGTCCTGTCCTGCACACCCACTCGGTACTCCGGACACAAGGCGCAGGGGTCTCAGCACACGAAACGCTCGCAGGGCCTTCACGTCGAAGCCACCTTTTCCCCCTTCTCCCTCCTTCGCATTGATCTGTTCCAGGGTCATGGTGATAAGCCTGAAAGAGCCGGGGCACAGAGCAGAGAAGGAAGGGGGAGAAGCAGAAGGAAGGACAGGGAGAAAGAGAACAGAATGAGGATGGAGAAAAGAAATCTGTGCTAAGGATCCAGAGCTCTGCAGGCAGGAAAGCAAGGGACAGGACTCTGCCAGCTGTGCTCATCCTGACCCAGGGAACAGCTCTTGGCTAAGTCCAAGTCCTGGACGCACTCAGGACTGGACACCCCTCTGCTGAGTGCTGCCCTCACTGCTGAGCAGCCAGGGACCCTCCTGCCCCTTTCTGCCCAGTGCAACCTCTCCCTGTGTGCCAAAATCTGAAGAATCCCATCCCATTCTCCAGGCAATGGAGACCTGAGAGGTGTAAAGGAGCCAAGCAGGAAGAAACAGGAGTTGCAGAGGATCCCAGGAGATGTCAGAGCATGAAAAAGGGGCCCATGGGAGAAGGCCATGAACTGAGCCTACGAGTTGCCCCCAAACCCACTGTAGTCACTAGCAAAAATCAATGTAGCTGATGGGCTACGGACCAGGCCCAGCACCAGTAGCTTCCCCTCATTGTATTACCCTAAGGTCACGATGGAGAAGTCAAGCACATTCCAGCCGTTTCGGAGATAGGCATCCGTATGGAAAAGAAACCCATAGGCAATTATCTTGAGCATCGCCTCAATGGCAAAGAAGATCAGGAAGGCGTATTCCATCTTCTCCTGGGGATTAAAAAGCCAAGCAGGAGACGATGCTCCATTAGAGCAGACTGTCACCTCCCTTGGCATCACCACCATGCACGGCTGAGCCGCGAGTGTCTCTGGATCAACCCCCGCTGCCAACCCATCTGTAGCCTCCCATGCACAGCGGGCAGTAGTGTGGCTACCCAGCTGTGTTGTGGCTTCCCTTGCACCCTGGGCTCCCAGGGAAGTGAGGCCTTGGGCTTGAGACCTCCTGCCTAATGCCAGATGTTGGCCTGACAGTGAGCTGCTAGAAACTGGCCTGGGGGTCTGCTGGGCAGAGGTGTTGTGCCCACCCCCAGGCGGGACTTGGCTCCCCATGGCAGGGGTTCAGCACAGCCTTTCAGCCGCAGTGCCCGGAATAGCTCATCTTGCCCTGGAGCACAGCCAGGAGCTGCCTGTGCCCACCTGGCTCTGCCTGTCACTGCGATCACTGCCCTTGCTGCTGATGGCCCCTTCCAGTCTGGGATTAAAATCCCTTCAAAGCAGCCAGATGGATGGGGGTATTTATATTTCTGGTTTTCCTTGGCCCCTCTCCTCCATTTGCACCCCATGAAGGGCAAGCAGCATCTCTGCTTGGGCTCTGCATGGAGTTGCACCCAGAAAGGCAGATGCGTCTCTCTGAGACTAAACTGGGAGAGGGTCTCCAACGGGGAAAGCAGCAGTGCTGCAAGCCCACCTTCTTCCCACGGTCCCTCTGGCTTGCCAAATGGAAAATGCTGTCCATTTAAGAAACCAGGGGCAGGGCCCCTTGCTCAATGACTATGTTCAAAACCAGTGGCCATGTCAAAGTGTCCCTGTATGACTGTCATCCATACAAGTGCCAGTTACTTGCTGTATCTACGGCAGCAACGGTAAGAGCAGACACCTGGGCTGAGCTCTTCTCTCAGTGACAGACCCCAAGGAATGGCAGAAGATGTGCCAGGGGAGGGTCAGGTTGGACATGGGGAAAAGGTTCTTCACCCAGAGGTGCTGGACACTGAACAGGCTCCCCAGGGAGGTGTCACGGCCCCAACCTGACAGTGTTCAAGAAGAGACCAGACAATGTCCTCAGACACACGGGGTGACCTGTGGGGTGTCCTGTGCAGGAACAGGAGCTGGACTTGATGATCATAGAATCACAGAATGATTAACACGCCCACAAGGCCCCTTCCTACTCAGGACATTCTATGATGCTCTGAAGGCAGCTCGGGTTGACAGGCTCCTGCACACCCATTAGTGGTGAGCTCTGATGACAATGAGCCTCCATGCTGCCTCCACAAATAACATGGGGCTGTGTCCTCCCCCTCTGACCCAGCTTCCCTTCACACATTTTGCCTTTTCAACATTTCAAGGTCTTTAGATAAACTCAGTCCTCTCTGGAGAGAACTGAGCAATGAAGAGAGGTAATTAAAAAGGTGACAGGGAGGGATTAAATGCATTGCAGCACTTCCCTGCTGCAGGAAGAGATCCCTCCACCAAGCCTTTGTTGTGCTGTCTTGCAGGCCTCGCACAGAGCGTGGCCCAGCACCCAAGGTGATGGGGGTCTGGCTTAGCTCTTGGCTGGGACTGCTCCTACAAAGCCACCACAACATGATGACAAAGGGACACGCGGAGCAGGGATGAAAGAACAGAAACGTGGGGCTGCCAGTCTCCTGATACAGAGGGCTGTTGGCATGGCAACAGGCTGAAAAATCCCCCAGTAGGACCTAGTACAAGTAAGCTAATACACAATAAATACAAATAGGTGAAATTTCATTTATACATGACATCACTTGGTACATACCTGCCTGTCTCCCAGTAAAGGGAAAGGCTATTGGTCCAGTCTCAGCCAAATCCCAAACCCCCTCCCCAAGGGAAGCCCCCATCCCTGCTGTCTCCTCCTCCTGCTGCTTTCCATGCTCAGCCTGCCCCAGTTTTGCTTTGTCTCCTCAATCTCTTGGCTAAGGTAACTGCATCCTTCCAACCCTGTTACACCCCCTCAGCCAGGGAAGAAACCAACAGCAGCGTCTTGAGCTCCACTCTGCCCCGAGCTTGCAGGTGTTAGAGAACCTGATCAGACAGCACACCGAAAGGCTGAATGAACACCCCAAGAATTAACTCCCTGGGGGTATTTTTAATACCCCTTTCTGTGCACCTATCTTGGGTTTATTTTAAAAAGATGTAACAACATATTGCCAATAGTGAACCTTTTCTTCTTTTTCCAGGGCAATTAGAAGTAAACACTATCTTCACTGCTACTAAAAGCCTGTTGAGAGGGAGACAAAACCAGTTCAAAGAACAAGAAATCGCACAAGTAAAACCTTACTTTGTATTTTGTGTCTCAGATTCTTTGACTACTGTAATATTTTTCCCTGCAGGGTGTCTAAGTAACAGGCAAAAACCAGAGGTGCTTTTTTAAGACACAAGATGCCAGTGATACTTGCACACAACACACCCCATTCCAACACTAAAAAGTCTTGAAATTAGCAGAAGAGAAAATGCCATTTAGAAAGGGCATATTTAGATGCTTTGATTCAGTCACCGAACTCAGACTCTCAATGGAAACCAGTGTGGATTGAACCACAACGGGGATCTGAAAAGGTGAAAGGGGCAGTAAACTAAAAATAGTGCATAACTATTGACTTGGATCACATCAAAACATCTTACTCCAGGCAAAATGGAATGACCAGGAAAAAAAATGGAATAACTGATTAGAAAGGAGCAACCTCTCTGTGTAACAGAGACTTTTTTTTCCCCTCTTAAATAAAAACTACCAAAATTAATACAGTTCTGAAATGAAAGGTCAGAAAATGATATCCTCAAAAATGCTGAAAGACAGCATTTGAGCCTTTCTGGAACAAGGTGCTTCCCTTTGGAAGTGCCATGATAAAAATTGAAGGAATTTATTCCTTTTTTGGCATCGATTCTTCCTGTGCACTTCACACACCAATCTGCTGCCTTTGATCTCAACCTAGGGGTGGTTTCAGTCCCTCTGAACACCCATTCTACAGCGGTTTCTCCACCACCTCTTCCCCCTTCTGACTTGGAAGCATCTCTTGCTGGTCTGAAAATGCTCAACTGCACCGCAGGGCAGCAGGAGATGCCCCCACGACAGGTATTGCCGTCTAGCACCCACACCACGCTGAGCGACCAGCCCTGGGAGCCGAGCAGACAGACAGCAGGACAGCAAGAAGGGCTGTGCCTTACCAGGCTGGAGTTGGCGACGTTGGTGTCATCCTCAGGCATCGGCAGGTAGATGGCCAGTGCAACACAGTTGGCAAAGATGGTCAGGAGGATGATGATCTCGAAGGGTCTGAGAGGAGGTGTTAAGGAGCAGAGAAAGGAAAGAGAACCAGGTCCTGCCCCTATGTGATAACCTTGAAGCCCTCCCCAGTTACACTATGCCTTAAACATCTAGTTTTTATGGCCATGGAGGCAGACACCTTCTCTTTCTTTCTCAAGGTTTTGTGATTGATATTTCGGGTGGAAAACATAGATGGCTGTGGAGGTCAGACACCTTCTAAGATAAAGACAATTAACAGTGTTGCTGTGAAGGCCTCATGGCCTAATTGGGATGATAGAGATGAACCATCTGTTAGACATCAAATTATCAGAAGAAAACGTGAACCAACAGCTACACCCAATGGACAAAACAACTCACTTCTGGTCAGTGTTGTGAACTTTCTCCTAGTTTGAAGACCCCAGACCCATTTTCAGAAGAGTCTTCCTAATTAGCATGAAGAGAAAACAAAAGGAGGAGATGAACTGCCTGCATGTAAATGAACTGTGTTATAAAACGACTTTGTGCATGGCATGAAGTGTGGCGTGTATATGCTGTGCAGCGTGAGCAAAGGCTTCAACACATCCATCCCCCTCCATAGGACATCTCAGGACTGAACACCTGTGGAGTGGTGATACCTTTCTCTCTCTTTCTGATATCTCAGTTTTCCTTCACTCTCTCTCTTTTACTTTTTCTTGAACATATAAAGGTAATATCATTCTAAGTTCTGCTGCTAAAGTCTTGTTAAGTTTTGCATGAATTAGGCCCTTAGTGCCCTGCAGCTCTGTGATTCTGCAGGGTCCCCAGACTCCTCACCCATCTGCCTTTAAGTACTCCTGGCTGCAAAATGACCTGAAATACCAGGGTGACACCACAAAGCTTGACATGTCCCAACAACCATCAACTTGTTGGGCTAATTGTCGAGCACACAGTACTCAGCAATTTGCAGAGTACCCAGATTTTCTTATGCTAACATACATGCTTTTTGAGATGTGAGCAAATTTCAGCATAGAAACCCCTCTGCCTCAGCCAGCCTGACCTCCACCCACCTTAGGCTGAGTGCAGTGATACTGCCCACTCTGCAACTGCCTGGAAAAGACCCTGGACCACTCCTGTGGCTCAGCTTTGTGCTCTGGCAGCAGAAGCTATACAGCAGAGATGGACCCAAAGAACAGGGATGTGCACTGCTATAGCGAACTCAGATGCCAGGTATCGCCACAGAAAATGGTCACAGCTAATCTCCCCTTGGCAGCTTGCCTGGCTCTGAGGACCATAACAACCATCAGGAACTGGAACGACCCTGTCATGCCATGCGAACCCTGATCCCTGAATGAGGGCAGTCAGGTGCATTTGGGTATAAATACAGCCAGACGCAAGAGAGGCGCTGGAGAAACCTGATGCCCTGGATCATTTGTCCTGCACAGGTCAGAACCATCCACACCTGCAGCCTTCCTGGTGGGACACCCACCTCTCCCTCCACACACCCCTTCCAGGGCACCCATGTCAGAAAGACCCCACTGTGTCACACACTCTCTCTGGCATTCCTTGGCACTGGAGGAAGAATGTGTTTAAGCATGTTGGAAGATGCAAGCCCTATTTCCAGCTCTTCCCCTGCCATAAGGGCGTGTGCACAAGTTTCTTCCACACTTAGCACCTACTGAAGACACAGACACAGTTCCCTTCCACGTGTTGTACAATGATCCAGTCCTCATGCCAGAGATGCAGAAACAGAGATATCCCCAATTTTAGCTCTGCTTTCTCTCCTTGAAGGATAGTGAAGGAACAGGGGCTCAAAATCTATGGCCAGCACAGCACCACCAGAGATGTGAGTATGCCCTGAGCGCCTGCAAATGGGCACTGTGGGCTTCAAGCACAATGGCACCCCCGGCAGAGCACGGACATGGTTTTGGTGTCCCTGTGGCACCATGCAAACAGCAACACAGGCAGCCTAAGGTGACCTGGCCACCTCCTGGAGGACCAAAGCCGGGCCGGGGCTGGAACGATCCTGCCAAGGCCAGGACCATGCAGACAGGTTCAGCAAATGAAATGAGAAAAGCTGGGGTGGAAAGTTGCTGGAAACATCCCAAAATTCCATTGCTTTTGCTTGAGCAAAAATGTTTTGCTGAAGCCAAAGTGAAATGTTTTGTCTCCCATCCTCTTCCGTTTTGCAAAATACAGATGAACAAAGCAATATCCAAAGGCCTAAAATAGTTCCCAGATGGGTGGCAGAAACATGACATTTTGGTATTTCAAAGCTATAATGCCCCAGTGAGAAGATGGCCAAAGAGCAACCCCCTAAAACTCATCCCTAAGTTAAATTAGAGACACACTGAACAGTATCACTCACAAAAGCCTTCACCTGTGACAGCAGTGCCAGGAAGGGACGGGAAAGGGGGCTAAAGGGGAAAACAGTGGCATTGGGATTCGGGGGATGCTGGCGATCCCCCCCTGACCAGGGCACGGAGCAGCTGCGGGATCAGGCAAGCGCTGACACACACCAAGAGCCATCCCAAGCAGCTCGCCATGGCCTCGCTACCCACCCAGAAACCTCTCCCCTGGAGCAGCCTGTTGCCCCCAGCTCCTGCTCCCCCAGCCTGGCCCCATCCCCACCTGCACTGTGCCCCCTTCTCACACACCAAACCCTCTCTCCCCGTGGTGGGCTGTCCCGTTTCTCCCCAGCACAGCTCCTGCCAGCACAAAACCTGTCTACTCCCACAAGTCCTTTGTCACCCAGGCTGTCCCTGCCTGTCCCTACACCACCCAAATGTCCCCCTGCCCTGACCCACGTCTCAGCCCCAGCGTCACCCACAAGCCTATTCATGCCTCCGTTGCCTTTGCCCGGGCATCCTATTGGGGCTCCCCAAGTGCCTCGTTGCCTTTTACGGACCTGATGAGCCACTCAGCCCAGGATTGAAAAGGGCTGTCAGCAATCCTGCCTGCAGCCCACGGGGTCCCGCTCCCCAGCACCCACGCTCACAGGCGCACACCAGAGTGCTCCCCAGCCCGCACGGCCAGAAGGATACTTCCACTCCACGATGCTGATGCATGCCTTCCGCAGCGGGTTTTGCAGCGTTAAGCAGAACAGAGCCCTGGCTGGCCGGGGGGCTGCTGGTGGCACCGGCTTCTTGGACTTGTCCTTCTGTTGCTTCTTCTTCACGTCATCCTGGGGTGAAGCAGGCTCCATGATGTTTGTCCCCTAGCTGTTTCTCCCCCTCCTGCCCCACAGCCAAGCCCCCCTTCCCCAGATCCCAGCCAGCTGGAGCTCCTCTGGATCTCCCTTCTTGAAGAGTCCGTCTCCTCCGTGCACCGGGGGAGGCGGTGGGGGAGTGGGGGCTGGAGCCTGCACTCGCGCGTACAAACACACAAAGCATGAGTTTAAATTTAGATGCCAGCCTGGCTCCCGGGTGCTGTCACAGCTCCTGAGGCAGCAAAAGGGCCCCTGCAGCTGTTGCTTCTTAACCCGGCACGCTGGGAGGAAGGCGAGTGCTTCACATGCCACCGAGCTGGCTGGGGGTGGGAACAGGCTGGGCACGCTGTCTCCGAAAGAAAAGTGCCTTTGTCCCAGGTCAGCCCTCTCCCCAGTTCCCCCAGTTGCCCCAGCTGGGAAGCCAGGTTGCCTGGGGCAATGCATGCAGCCCCATTTGCTGAATCACTTTAGTCAGGGTGAGATGGAGAATCCAGCTCTGCCTGGTTCCCAAAGAAGATTACACCACAAGCTGATCAGTCCCCTCTCTCTGCAGAATTTTACCTTCATTTGGTGCAAACTGCTCCAATGAGCCCCAGATCCCACGATCCCAGGGCTGTAGGGTGTCTGGGGCTGGGTCTACCTTACTGACAGGGACTTGACCCCAACCTCAGAACTCCAGGGAATCACGGTGATTTCAAAAAGTGCTCTGTCTTGCTTTTCTGGAGGGGCAGAAGGAACCTTTGGCTGGCACTGGTCACTCCAACAACCCCTTGCTAAGCTTCACCTCCCCAGTCCTGCTTGCAGGGCATGGGGGATGCCTGGGGTCGGATTGTGTCTTGGCAAGTCCAGCTGGGCTTGGGAAAACCCAACTGGATGAACAATTATGGCAACTCCTGAGCTGGAAGGCGGGCTGGGACAGAAGCAGGTTACCAGCACCTCTTCACAGCAGGGGAAACTGAGGCACCAGAAAGGATTGCTCGTGGGTTTTTTTTCTGGGGTTTCCTGGACTGAGTCAGCAAAATAATTGCAGCGATCTTATTACTTACAGTTATGTCCCAAGGCAAATGGTAACCCTGTCCTACAGAGATGTTACTGACGCGACCGACCAGCTGTGCCCCAGAAGAGAAGCTTCCAAATTGATATATACTGTGATTAAGTTATAAAAGATGTACCCATCATTAACCAATTGACATGATCAATGCTTTCTGACCACCTGCAGAACAAGGGGATATTTTTCAAGTTTTAGATCCTTCTGCATGACAAGAGGGAGACAGAAGATTAATTAATACATTGTTTAGAAGCAGAGTGCTTAGTTTATATTTAACTAATAATTAATAGATGCATTGTAAGTAAGAAACTAAACAGTTATAACTAACATCTTCAATTATTTCTTAGTATAGATGTATTGCATGTCAAAATTTTCAAAAATTGTAACGCATATGTAATATGCATGTGAATACAAGCAATGCAAGAGCATTTGTCTTTGGAGAACTTATGGAGGATGATCCCCAGTGTTTGCCAGCACTGATAAAATAAAGGATGCTGCTTAACAGTATAATGGACTCTGCTGTTAAGCTTATTTCTCTGTTTCACCGCAGTCAGCCCCATGCATCCCGGGAGCTGCTGTGCCCACTGCATCACGCTGCCGTGCTCAAAGCTCCGCTGCCTTTGCTGTGCAGTGTGGAGGGACATGACTGTGCAGCTGTGCAGCAGACAGTGCTGAGGGCCAGGGGGGCCACAGTGCCCGGGAACCGATCTCTCCTGCTCGTGGCAGGGACACAGCACGGGAGAGCAAGTCCTGCAGCTGCCCCAGCCCATTTTGAGGCACTTTGGAGAAGGGGGGGCCTCCACTATAAGGGCTTAAATTAGTAACTTGCCTCATTCAACACCACTCTGCTGCATTTCGTGCAAATCAGAGTCAAATCATTCCTGCTGAAGGCTCCATGTGAGGCAGGTCCACACATGTTCCCATTTCTTATTTAGTCCTCGTTCTTCCCCCTAAGCCCCCTAGTGAAAACCAGGAGCCATATTTCTGCTGCTGCCTGTGCAGGAAAACCTGTCACACAGACAGCAAGGGCGCGGGGCCCATCTAGCGGTGCACCCGGGAAGAAACATCTGCTCGTTGAGTCACCCTGGAAAAGTCCCAGAGGAAGAGGGCAGGGTGAGCGAGCTGGGGAGAAGGATGCTGGGGGTGTCTCTGACCTCCTCTGCACCTCTTCGCTCACACACACCGTGTGCAGCTGCTGGCAGCCACTCACCACTTTGCTGCGCTTTGTGTTTTGCACAGGGCTGCGTTGGCAAACGCCATCCTGACACGGCTTGGTAAGGAACGTTTAACGAAGGAATGTTGTTTTTACAAAACTGGGGACCTGGCACCTGGCCCTATCCAGAGGGAAAGAACTGAGAGACATCAGACTATGAATCCTTAATGTAAAACAAAGTCTCTTTGAACTAATCCCAGAATGCAAACTGATACCTGTATTTTAAAAGTCCATCTAGGGGGAAGATCAGCCAAAGAGCCAGGAATCCATATTCTAAATAGATCGATAAGGGGAAGGGTATTGTTAGAATTAGATGAATTAAATATGTAAACTGGGGCAGGTGTCAGGCAGTCTATAAACTGCCAACCAATGGGGAACAGGGGAGGAAAAATGCGGTCGGGATTTTGGGGGAATATAAGGAGTTTTTTGCCCTATTATGTGCACCTACCTTTACGTAGAACATTTGATCTTGCAAAATCGTTAATAAAATATGCTTTGCTGAGAGATCCTGCCTGGGCCTATTAAATTGCCAAGGTAATTGTTTCCTACAGCTTTAACAAAACACGCCGCAGTGCTGGGCTCTACGGAGACGTCCCTACCTGCCCAGCAGGGACAGATCACTTCCTCGCGAAACCACTTGACATCCATCCTTGTCTTCCTCGCATACTTCATGAGCCTTCGTGTTCATCTCCGGCTCTGTCACCGCGCACAGACCCTCAGGAAGGGCCCCGAACGCAGTGAGCCCGTGACGGCGTCTTCTCCCGCTGCGGGAAGCGCAGGGATGGACACGCCGCCTGCGCTGCCGGTTCTCCCGCAGTGACCACGCCAGCGAACACCTCGCAGCTTCCGGCGCTCACAGACGTGCACGCCCCGACGGCTCCAGAGCCCAGCACCCGCAGCACCCTGCCCAGCCTGTCCGTCGGGGCCGCCCGAGCCGGACAGACAGACGGCAGCGGGCAGCATGTCCTGCGCAGACCCACGGCGGGCTCTCCCTCCCGCACACGCCAGCCAAAGCCGCGACGCGCCGCGGGAACCTTCGGCCGGAGCGGGAGACCCGGCAGCGGCTCCTCCGGGGCCGCCGGGACGGAGCTTCCGCAGGGCGGCCCCACCGAGCCGATCTGCGCTGCCGGCAGCCGGGCGGCAGCAGGAACGGGAACCCGCCCCTCGGTCGGCCCCGCTCCCGCCCCTCGCCCGGCCCCGCTCCCGCCAGGCTCCCGCGATTGCGGACCCGCCGGCAGCTGCTGCGGCGCGGGCCGGCCACACGCCTGAGTCGGCCGCGGCCCGCAGGTGGCTGCTCGAGGGACCACGGGAGTTCGCGGGCTGGCGTGGGGACAGCCGAGACCCGTGGACACACGTCAGTGTGTCGGAGGGAGATGCGGCCGCGGGGCTGGTGTGTACAGGTGCCAGCAACTGGTGAGATTGGGTGGGATCCAGAGGCAGGCAGAGGGGCTGACCCAGCTGCTGGAGAGGGCTGATTGCACACCTGTGCGTGTGTGCAAATATATACATATGTGTGTGTGTATATATATGTGTATATTTCCCACTCAAGGACTAAAGGACCTTCATTCTGATCAGCCAGAGAGGGGAACAGGATGCGGCCACTGGTGCAGTTTGTGTTTTTGTGTGTGCTGTGTGTGTCTTATTTTGTGTGGCCAGTCATATATATGTGTATATACGCGTGTGTATGTTGTAAAATCATAGAATGGTTTAGGTTGGAAAAGACCTGTAAGATCATTGAATCCAACCATTAACCCAGCACTGCCAAGTCCACTACTAAACCATGTCCCTAAGAACCTCATCTACATGTTTTAAACCCCTCCAGGGATGGTGACTCCAGCACTGCCCTGGGCAGCCTGTTCCAATGCCCCACAGCCCTTTGGGGAAGAAATTGTTCCCAAGATCCAACCTCAACCTCTCCTGGCGCAACTTGAGGCCGTTTCCTCTGCTCCTGGCACTTGTTCCTGGGGAGCAGAGCCCGACCCCCCCTGGCTCCAAGCTCCTTTCAGGCAGTTCAGAGATCAGAAGGTCTCCCCTCAGCTCCTGTTCTCCAGCTGAACCCCCCAGGTCCCTCAGCCGCTCCCATCACACTTGTGCTCCAGCCCCTCACCAGCTCCGTTCTCTTCTCTCAATTTGCTCCAGCACCTCAAGGCCTCTCTTGGCATGAGGGGCCCAAAACTGCCCCCAGGATTTGAGGTTTGGGCTCCCCAGGTCCCAGTACAGGGACGGTCACTGCCCTGGGCCTGCTGGCCACACCAGTGCTGGAACCAGCCAGGATGCTGGTGGCCTTTCTGACCACCTGGGCACATGCTGGCTCATGTTCAGCTGCTGTCACCAAAACCCCGAGGTCCCTTTCCCCCAAGCACTTTCCAGCCGCTCTTCCCCAAACCTGGAGCGTTGATGGGGTTGTTGTGACTCAAGTGCAGGACCCGGCACTTGGCCTTTTTGAACCTCAGACAATTGGCTTCAGCCCATTGATCCAGCTCATCCAGATCCCTCTGCATGGCCTTCCAAGCCTCCAGCAGATCAACACTCCCACCCAACTTGGTGTTATCTACAAACTTACTGAGAGTGCATTTGATCCCCTCATCCAGACCGTTGATAAAGAGATGAAGCAGAACTGGCCCCAGTACTGAGCCCTGGGGAATACCACTCGTGACCAACCACCAACTGGATTTGGCTCCATTCAACACAAATCTTTGGGCTTGGCCCTCCAGCCATTTCTTTATCCATCGAAGAGTACACCCATCCAAGCCGTGAGTTGCCAGTTTCTCCAGGAGAATGCTATGGAAAAATCTGTCAAAGTCTGTATCCAGGTATACAACATCCACAGCCTTTCCCTCATCCACTAAACGGGTCACCTTGTCGTAGAAGGAGATCAGGTTGGTCAAGCAGGACCTGCCTTTCACAAACCCCTGCTGATGGGGCCTGATCACTTGTTTGTCTTGTATGTACCGTGTGATGTCACTCAGGACATGACCTCAGCTCCATGACCTTCCCTGACACCGAGGTCAGACTGACAGACCTGTGATTCTCTGGATCCTCCTTTCAGACCTTCTTGTAGATGTGCGTCACATTTGCCACCTTCCAGTCAACTGGGACCTCCCTGGTTAGTCAGGGCTGCTGATAAATAATGGAAAGTGCCTCGATGAGCACCCCTGCCAGCTCCCTCAACACCCTTGGGTGGATCCTATTGAGCCCCATAGACTTGTGTTTGTCTAAGTGGTGTAGCAGGTTGCTAACCATTTTGCCTTGGATTATGGGGACTTCATTCTGCTCCACATCCCTCTCTTCCAGTTCAGGGGGTGGGTAGTCTGAGTACAACTGGTACCATTACCCTTTTACATCAGTAGCCTGTTCTAGTTGGGCTTTGGCCCTTCTAATTTTCCCCCTGCATAACTTCATGGCATCCCTGTAGTCTTCCTGAGTTACCTGCCCCCTCTTCCAAAGGTCATAAACTCTCATTTTTTTTTCTGATTTCCAGCCAAAGCTCTCTGTGCAGCCAGGCTGGTCTTTTTGTCCACCAGCTAGTCGCTCAGTACACAGTGACAGCCTGTTCCTGCACCTCTAAGACCATCTTCTTGAAGAGCGACCAGCCTTCCTGGACTCCTTGACCCTTCAGAGCTGCCTCCTGAGAGAGTCTGTCAACCAGTCCCCTAAACAGGTCAAAGTCTGCCCTTCAGGAATCCAAGGCAGCACTTCTGCTGACCCACCTCCTTACTTCTCCAAGAATCAAAAACTCTATCGATTTTGTGATCACCATGCCCAAGGCGGCCTTCACCACCACATCACCCACGGTCCTTCTGTGCTCACAAACACCAGGTGCAACAGAACCCTTCCCTGGTTGCCTCAGTGACCAGCTGTGTCAGGAAATTCACCTCCACACACTTCAGGAACTGTTTCCCCTCAACGTGTATTTCAAGCAGACATCTGGTAAGTTGAAGTTCCCCCTGGGAACAAGAGCTAGTCAACGTGAGACTTCTCCCAGCTACTTATAGAATATTTCATCTGCCTCTTCATCCTGCTTGGGTGGTCTGTAACAGACTCCTACCAGGATATCTGCCTTGTTTTCCTTCCCTCTGATTCTTACCCATAAATGCTCAACCATGTCATCACCAACATCAAGCTCTAAACAGTCAAAACACTCCCTAACATACAGAGCTACCCCACTGCCTCCCCTTCCTCACCTATCCCTTCTGAATTGTTAATAGTCATATATATACGTGTTGACATCTCTGTGTGTGTATCTGTGTGCCTGCTGGGAACCCTGGCTCAGTCTCACCTCGGGTTGCCCCTGGGGTTATGGAGCTGTGGCAGGATTCAGCAGCCCCGAGCAGGGACATGTTTCATTTACTTCCACAACCCCTGATCTTTTCTTGTTGAGTACGTCCCTTGGAGATGCACGCATATCTTAATTTTTAGGTAGACAGAAAGCATCCCTTTACAAGTGTTGAACCCACAAGCCAAAACCCCATATAAGAAGGTTTGTTTGAATCCTCAAATAGATGGAAAGTACTTGCGCTGAAGACAATGACAAGGTAAGGATTTGACGCAAGTGTTTTTGAGTTTTCTCAAAATCTTCATGGACACAAGCTCTGCCCTGAGTTACTTAATGAAGTCTCCTGGGTCACAGAAGGGGAAAGAGCCACCATCTGCTGTGTAGCTGGGAAAAGTGTCTTCAGGAAAGGCTAATTTGAGCATTTTGTTTTTCAGATTCAGCCATCTAAATAAACATGCCTTTCATATTGGCTTATACATTCACGCAAGACAAAAGTTAGAGCATCCCTTTATTGCATAAACATAAAGCAATTCCCTGCACCCATCCATGTTCCCTAGCATTCTTCATACACCCACATTCTTCACCATTCATGATCCTGAGGAAACAGTCACCGCTTGTGGAGTGATTTAGCAACCCCTGACATAGGAACTCAGGTTTTTGCCCTGGCAATATTTTTTCCAGGCGACCCTGGAAAATAAACACATGATGTAATTTGAGGAGGTAAATAATGATTGAATTGCTTCTAAAATCAAACTTGGTTAGTCTTTGAGAGTCTTGGGTGAAGAAAGCTGGGCATGAAAGATATGAATCAATGAAAATTCTGATGAGCTTCAGGGAGCTGGAGGAAGGGGAAGGAAACAAAAGGGAGAGCTCTGGGAGGGGAGGGAAATGTAAGGAGTTAGAGCAGGTCCTGGGAGCCAGAACTCCTCAGTTCTCCTTTCAGCTCTAGAAGAAGGACTGTGCTAAACTTTACCAAATACATCTTCTCACCAATTGCCTCTACCCCCACACCAGTCAAAAGCAGGATTTTCTTTCATGTCTCTGCCCCCTCTTTCCCAGTGCCCACTGCAAATATCCTTACCAGGGTGTGAGGCCTCTAGCCTCTCTGGCAATCTTCTTGGCACACTGAATATCATCCACAATGTTATCATCTCGTAATTCTGTAGAGAAGGGAGAAAAGGTCAGTATGGAGGAAAGCAGAGTACAGAGAGAGCAGGGATAGATGGGCAGAGAGAAAGGTGTTCATCAGGAAGGGCAGCTGGGATACTGGGGAGATGGATGAATAGTACACAAGGAAAGAAATGCCCAAAGCAGCTGATAGACAGATGTCATGGGCAGATCAAGGTGCTTTCATAGAGTGGATGAAGAAAGACTCTCTGTTCTGTCTCACCACTTACTTGAGCAATTGATATTACAGGCATTCTTGGATCCACGGGTCTTGCCATCGTTACACCAGTACTTGCTGTTGATCTGAAAGATCCCATAGTCCCTACTTGGACCATTGTTATTAAATGCTGTAGTTCTGTAACCGCTCTCGTGTTTTACCAGGCAGACCCCTGTGGGAAGAAGAGACAACCCAGAGGAGGAACATCAAATATGCCCAGGGTAAGTAAGAGGAAAGAGATGAAGGGATTAAGGATGAATGAAGAGCTGGAGAAGTAATTAACCTGTTGATATTGTAAGTCTGACAAACGGATAGATAAACTCTTGGAAAGATAAAGCTCTGAATGGCTATTTTTAGTGTAAGCAATAGAAGGGGGCAAGCAAGGGGATGAGGAAGAGAGATGATGAAGTCAAAGGAATGGAGGGACAGAATAGTACTGTTGGAAGACTGTAAAGAAGATGAGAGGGACAAGGGTGGTATAGGCAGAGAGGTGCAGCAGAAGCTTATTATACTCACAGTCAGCTACAGTTTTGCCCACAAAGCCCTCAAAGCCATGCCGACGAAGGATCTTCACCAATTCACATCGGGGGATGTCTTTTGCCTGTGTGCCTGGCAGAGCCAAGCCAAGGAAGATGAGAAGATAGCCGACGAAGAGCATTGACGTTCTCATACTGCAGTCCACAGCAAGGAAGTGCCCAAGTGACTTGAGCTCTCTGTTTGTCAGGACTGCCTTCAATGCCACCCTTTTATTCCTGCTACCCGGATGAGGACCAACGGGCCAAGCCAAGCCTTCCTGGGAAATGTGGGAGGCCTTTACAATAATAAGAAGTCAATAAGGAAGTGGGCCAAAAGCCAAAGACAATTTCTGGAGGGTGCCAGTACCTGTTTCACCAGTCCTGCCTGGATGGAGCGTGTGCATGCCACAGACAATCCACCAGTTCCCAGTTTGGTATTCCAAAAGCACATAGTTACTCCAGCAAAGAAATTTAGACATAACATTGAGATCATGGTTATGGTTGCCATAGGAGTTGAGCTGGGATTTATCTATTAGCAAAGGCTGGGAAAACCCCAAGAGTCACTGTTACAGTAATGTCAAAGACTGAGTTTACAATTAAATTACAGTTACCTATGTGTTAGGACCAGCCTTAAGTCGATGCTATTGATGCAGTTTGGAACTGTTCTATGATTTGAGGGCAGGGTTGCTATAGAGATCCTTTTTGGGTAATCACAAGAACAGAAGTCACACCAGGTTGCTTTAAATGAGGGTTTGGCTACACATGCGTTAATTTTAGGATACTGTACTTACCAAAATTTGATGGTTGGGGTTACAGACACTTCATGGATCAAAGGCTGTAGTTACCTTGGGTTTCACAGTGTAACCCCAGCAGGTTGCAAGTCACTTGGTCTATCCCCAGTGGTGGGTTGAGGGGGAGAATTTTAAGGGTAAAAGTGAGAAAACTTGTGGGTTCAGAAAAAGACAGGGTAAAAGGTAAAGCAAGAGCTGTTCTCACAATCAAAGCAAAATAAAGAACTAATACACTGCTTTCCGTCAGCAGGAAGATGCTCAGCCACCTTCAGGAAAGCAGGGCTTCATCACATGTAACAGTTACTTGGGAAGGCAAATGCCATCACTCCAAATGTCCTCCCCTTTCTTCTTCTTCCCTCAGCTTTTATTGCTGAGCATGACATCACATAGTATAGAATACCCCTTTGGCCAGGTGGGCTCAGCTGCCCCAGGTGTGTCCCCTCCCAGCTTCTTGTGCTCCCAACCCACACGCTGGTGGGTCAGTGTGAGGAGCAGCAAGGCCTTGACTCTGTAAGCTCTGCCCAGCAGGAACTAAACCACCCCTACGTTATCAACAATGTTTTCAGCACAAATCCAAAACACAGCTCCATACAATCCACTATGAAGAAATTTAACTCTATTCCAGCCACAACCAATACAGGGGCTTACTGTTACCCTGGGTCTGGGAATGATGTTGTCCGAGAGGCTAGTCTAGGATGGAGGCTTCTCATGTGCCATGTCTCAAGGTGTACTCAGTGGCATTAAGACTGGTAAAAAGTACCTTATGTCTGAGCTTATGAAAGGACACACTAGTAGTTTAGAGGGCAGGACTGGGAACCATTCTGGCCCACGTTTGATCCCACTGTGGGAAGTAGGAGTTTAAAGCCTGGGGTTCTGGCATTCAGATACCGACTAAATTAGTCATATACAGCTTTTTAAGGCATTAGTGTTCTGGTTCATCATCATTTGCATCTCCAATGGCAGATACATGGACATAGAATAATGTCAAAGTGCTAGAACAGCTTTAGCTGTAGATGTCTCAGAAGAAACTGTAACTTTTACAGAAATCTCATACTGCTGGTGGTATCTATTGTTAAATGATACATGAGACACTTTCCAAAGTGGCTAGTGACTGTGGATGCCTCATTCTGGAGGTGTCTTCTTTCCTAATTTTTAATGCAGCACTACTTATAAAAAAAAATGCGTCAATCTGAAGACCAGTTCTCTTTGAGTTTCTTCATGAAGGAACCGATACCTCTGGCCAAACTCAACCTAGAGATGTGTTTCTCTCAAAAGCAGCTGTTATGGGGTGTTGGAACGGCAGTTTTATGATAAAGGAAGGTGAATACTAACGTTGACCATCTGGACCAATAATACTAACATGATTAAATTACAGGAATTTGTCAAAACATAAAGGGGCTTGGATAGGTTATACAGAAGTATGTTTTTTATGAGTGTAAGGAGTGATAGCCCAGGCCAGTGAGAATGATATCTTGGGTCGGAAAACCGCCCCCATATGTGTGATGTATGAATGTTGGGCCTGGGCCTGTGTGTTTGGAATAACCTTTTTTGTTTAATGTTTAATATGCTGTTTATTGACATCTATAAGAAATTGCAAAAGGTAAATGGGGCTGAGGAGCTCAGCCAGTTGGAATTGCATATAAAGTGTATAATAGCAGGAATGAAAAAAAGAGGCAAAAAGAAACCAGGCCTGTGCTGTACGGCTATAAAATAAATTTCAGGCCTGTGTCAATGTGCAAGATAAACTCAGCTCATTTAACCAAGGGGTCTGCCAGGGACTGGCAGCTCCCACTCGGCACCAGTGATTACACCTCCTGCGTGGCCTTGCCTGTATATAAACTGCAGCAAGAAAAAGACCAAAAAAATAAAATAGAAAAAGCTGTCTGCCCGCTGCTAAAGCAGCAAAAGGGGGGGTTTCTCCATCCCCCGGCCTCTCTGCTGCAGTGACGTTGCTTCTAGAGAACTGTAACACTGAATGGAGCAGTCTGAGGGTGAAATTTAAAGGCCTCCTTAGCAGATCCGTAGTTCCAATGAAGTTGGGAAATTAAACCAAAGATTTTTTTAATAAACTTATTCAGTGGTCAGTAGTTGTAAGACACTTCTTAGTATATCCACCATGCTAGTTCTTGGGGTCATGGGAAAGAAATAAAGGCCATTTTTGAAACCAATGGAAGGTCAAATTTGGAACAAAGTTTTAACACATGAATTCTTCTATTTGCCAGAAAGCCCTATACCTCTCTTAGGTCAAGATTTGTTAAGTAAATTGTAAGCTCAAATAACTTTTCTGAGAACTCTGTTTAGTTGCATGTCCCATAA
Source organism: Columba livia (assembly GCF_036013475.1). Classification (NCBI taxonomy): domain Eukaryota; kingdom Metazoa; phylum Chordata; class Aves; order Columbiformes; family Columbidae; genus Columba; species Columba livia. Next base: position 1,312,646 of record NC_088623.1, on the reverse strand, counting down.
GAAGATGCTTGGATGGTGCAGATCTGCTTGCTGCAAGTGAGGAATCTCCAAGGAAATTTTGGATGCTGTATTTCCACTAGTATGGGCAGCTGAAGTATCTGGTAAAGCCAACACTACACTGATAGAACTGAGACAGAACTGAAACAGGACTTCAATCTGGTAAGGAAAAACAATATCCATAAACATGAAAGCCGAAAGGGGGTTAGAGACCTTGATGAACAAACTTATGACAACCTTTCAGGCTGACTGCATTTGATTGCATTTGCGGATTTGTCTTTTTATAGCTACAACACAGAGGCAACCTGTGGCTGTTGTAGGACAATATGATGAGAAAGCAAACAAATTGATATATTTGGAATGGATTTTTTTTTCCCAATTCTTTCTGTAAAACTCAGCTTCTAAAATTGTTACTCTGATCAAAAAAGACAGGGAGCAGATTCAAGTCTTAATAGGCCATGATCCTTCTGCCATATATATACACCATTTGTGAAATCTCATTTTAAGTTTTTTATTCGCAATCTACGTCCTTGCAAATTTCACTGGCTGATTTTCTTAACAGCACAACTTTTGGCAGATTTGCTGCAGAACCTAAATGTTTTTGATATCAGGCCGAACTCAACCTAGAGATGAGTTTCTCTCAAAAGCAGCTGTTACGGGGTGTGGGAGCAGCAGTTGTATGATAAAGGAAGATGAATACTAACGTTGACCATCTGGACCAATAATAATGACATGATTAAATTACAGGAATTTGTCAGAACATAAAGGGCCTTTGATAGGTTATACAGAAGTATGTTTTTTATGGGTGTAAGGAGTGATAGCCCAGGCCAGTGAGAATGATATCTCGGGTCAGAAAACGGCCCCCATATGTGTGATGTGTGAATGTTGGGCCTGGGCCTGTGTGTTTGGAATAACATCTTTTGAAAAAAGCATCCTGTTTAACCTCTTGGTTCAGGCCCATATCTGTAAAGCTATAAACTGAGAAAGGCTAATTAAAGAGGGCTCAGCTCGGCTCTGCCTGGCTCTGCTCTCGCTGCTAACAAGAACTCTGTGTCTGTGTCTGTCTGTGTCTGTCTGTGTCTCTGTGTCTCTGTATGCCTCGCTCTCATCGCCATGATGGGATGCAGGACACATTCTCATGGTGATGAAACAGCTTCCTCTAGCGCCTAATTACACTACCTATTTGCTTCCTTTTTGGAGAGAATCATAGTCCCACAGACATTCCTGGTAAATGTTGGGGGGAAGAGGACAAGTCTTACAGCTGGCTGGAGATGGCCTTCCAGATCAGTTCCTGACTGATACTGGACCGTGGCTCATCTGAACCTAAAAAAGTCCAAAGATGGCACAGTGAGGAGGAAACTGCCAAAAAATGGGTCTGTGCATCCCAGAGCACCTCCCTTAGAATCATGGAATCGTTTAGGTTGGAAAAGACCTTTAAGAGCATCAAGTCCAACTGTTAACCTAACACTGCCAAGCCCACCACTAAACCGTGTCTCTAAGCACCACATCTACATATCTTTTACACACCTCCAGGGATGGTGACTCAACCACTTTCCTGGCCATCCTGTTCCAATGCTTGACAACACTTTTGGTGAAGAGGTTTTTCCTGATATACAATCTATACTTCCCCTGGCACAACTTGAGGATGTTTCATCTCATCCTGTTGCTTGAGAGAAGAGACCGATACCCTCCTCGCTGCAACCTTGCATACAAGGGAGATGCGAGGACAGTGTCAGATAAGGATTTATTTAGGAACTGGGAATTCAACTGTGCATGAGTGTACAGGAATTAAAATTATTATAGGATCATTGTGGCAGAACATCTTCATATGGGCAGGTGTGAAACACTGATTGTATTTATGTCCCCAGCAAAAGCTGAGAATCAAGGATAACACATTAGTTTATAATTCTGTTTCTTTCTGCGTGTGAGAAGCTGATGAGAAAGTACCGTTCCAACTGTGTTCACATCCTGAGCTTTTGACCACCAAAAGGTCCCCTTGCAGTCGCTTCTGTGGGACTCAGTGCCATTTGCATTGAAAAGCAAACTTCCCATTGGGCTGGAGGCATGGAGAGAGACAGGATAGGATTCAGTCACCAGAATTTCGAGTGTCTTTTGAGGTGTCCTAGGTATCTGAAAGTGTCCTCCAGTCACTGATTCAGATTACACATAGTTTTCCTCTAGGTGCTGTTTCATATCTGACAGATCCACACAGATGTTTCATCTGTCCTGAGCTGTCTCAAGTGGCCCTAGATGTAGGCAATAAACCATCCCTAGATGCCCTGCTAGAAGCCTCAGTCTAATCTCTAACATCCCACTTTGCTCCAAACATGAGAAACCCAGTGTTTCCTTTTCCTTGCTGGTGGTCAGGTAGCCTTGGCTGATGTCCACATTCTCACCCTGCTGCTCACTCCCTGACCTTCTCAGTGAAATGGGGGAAAGTATAGAAAGGGTGGGAACAAGAAAGCTCATGCACTGAGATAAAAACAAGAGGTTCACTTACCCATCATTGTTGCTGGCAGAGCAGACAACTCAGGGAAAATTAGCATTATTTATTGATTTCGTCTGCCCTTTCCCAGGCTTAACTCCATTCCTTCAGTGCTGATACCTCTATTACCCCTTGAGTGGCACAGGAGGGATGGAGGTGTTCTACTTGCTACATAGCAGTTCCTGTCTGCCACTCCTTCCTCCCCACACTTTTCCTCTGCTCTGGCATATGTTGTACTCGGGCTGCAAGGGTATCTCCTCCATCAGGAGGTACCTCCTCCCCTTTCTTCTCTGACCTTTGTGTTTCCCCTGTTTTTTTTTTTTTTTTTTTTTTTTTTGCAGTCTTTTTTTTCCTCCTCTCCCTGTGTGGCATTTTCTGCCTTTTCTCAAACATGTTATCACAGAGGTACCACCAGCTTTGCTGATGGGTTGAGCTTTGGCCAGACAGTTCCTTTGGGTCCGTTTTGGAGCTGGCTAGAACCAGCTGTCCCCAACACCGGGGCAGCCCCTGGACTCTTCTCACAGAGAACCCCCTGCAGCCCCTCCTGCCAACACCTTGACCTGTAAATCCAATGTACTGTTTAATCCAACAAACTCAAGTGCTCTCACAAGGGGTGATAATATCCACTTGCTTCTGTAATACATTCCACACCCCTCATCTTAGGAGAAACAGAAACCTTCTGTCATATTTAATTATTTCTAAAAATAATATCAGCAAAATCATCACCAATGGAAAGGACACCTTAAGATCTCATCTGTTATATTCTACGTATTGCTATCTTGAAAACTAGACCAGGTAGCTCAGCAGTTTGACTGGTGAAAGCTTGAATATCTTTGAGGATGGAGGTTACAGAATGGCAGAATCATGGAATGGTTGGGGCTGGAAGGGACGTGTGAAGATCATGCTAAGGCAAGTTCGCCTAGAACAGGTTGCACAGGATTGTGTCCAGGTGGGTTTTGAATGTCTACAGAGAAGGAGACTCCAAGACCCAGCCAGCCTGTTCCAGTGCTCTATCACCCTCAGAGTAAAGAAGTTTCTCCTCATATTCAGATGGAACCTACTGTGTTTCGGTTTGTGCCTGTTGCCCCTCACCCTGTCACTGGGCACTATTGAAAGGAGGCTGGTCCCATCCTCTTGACACTGGCCATTAAGATATATATATAATGTATACATATGTATATAGGTGTGTGTATATATATTTTTTTCTTCTATCAATATAAGATCCCCTCTCAGTTTTCTGTTCTCCAGGCTGAACAGACCCAGCTTTATCAGCCTTTCCTCATAAGAAAGATCACAGAATCACAGAATCAGATGCTCCAGACCCCTGAGCACCTTTGTAGCCCTCCACTGGGCTCTCTTTTTCTTAAACTGGAGAGCCCAGAACTGGACACACAACTCCAGATGTGCCCTCACCAGGGCGGAGTAGAGGGGGAGGAACAACCTCCCTGACCTACTGGTCACACTCTTCCTCAGGCACCCCAGGTACCGTTGGCCTCTTGGCCACAAGAGCACATTGCTGGCTCATGATCATCCTGTTTTTCACCAGGACTCCTGGCTCCTTCTCTGCAAAGCTGCTTTCCAGCAGGTTAACCTCTAAGCTGTGCTGGTGCATGGGATTATTCCTCCCCAGGTGCAGGACCCTACACTTGCCCTTGTTAAACTTCATCAGGTTCTTCTCTGCCCACTCCTCCAGCCCGTCCAAGTCCCCCTGAATGGCAGCACAGCCTTCTGGTGTGTTGGCCCTTCCTCCCAGTTGAGTATCGTCAGCAAACTTGCTGAGGGTACACTCAGTCCCTTCATCCAGGCCATTGATGAACAGGGTGAACAGGACTGGACCCAGTACTGAGCCCTGGGGAACCCCACCAACTACAGGCCTCCAACCAGACTCTGCACTGTTGGTCACAACCCTCTGAGCTCTGCGATCCAGCCACTTCGCAATCCATTTCACTGTCCACTTATCCAACCCGTACTTCCTGATCTTGCCTATGAGGCTGACATGGGAGACAGTGTCAAATGCTTTACTAAAGTCAGGGTAGACAACATCCACTTGTTCCCCCTTCATCTATCCAGCCAGCCATGCCATCATAGAAGGCTATCAGATTGGTCAACCATGAATTCCTCTTGGTGAATCCATGTTGACTACTCCTGATAACCTTCCTTTTCTCCACATGCTTAGAGATGACATCCAGAATGAGCTGTTCCATCACCTTTTCAAGGATGGAGGTGAGGCTGATTGGCCTGTAGTTTCCTGGGTTGTCTTTCTTTCCGTTTTTGGGGGCTGGAGTGACATTGGTTTTCCTCTAGTCCTCAGGTACCTCGCCTGTTCTCCATGACCTTTCAAAGCTGATGGAGAGTGGCCTAGCAATAACATCTCTCTCAACACTCATGTGTGCATCCCATAAGGGCCCATGGATTTGTGGGTGTCCAATTTTTCTAAACGATCTCCGACCTGATCTTCCTCAACCAAGGGAAATTCATCCTTTCCCCAGTCTTTCTCTCTTACCTCCAGGCTCTGGGATTCCTGAGGGTCATCCTTAGCAGTAAAGACTGAATCAAAGAAGGCATTCAGTAACTCTTCCTTCTCTGTATCCTCCGTCATGAGGGCATTCATGTCATTCAGCAGTGGGCCTACATTTTTCCCAATCTTCCTTTTGCTACTGATGTACTTGAAGAAGCCCTTGTTGTCCTTGGCATCCCTGGCCAGTTTTACTTCCAAATGGAGCCTGTCTTTCCTCACTGCATCCCTGCATACTCTAACAATATTCCTATATGCCTCCCAAGTGGCCCGTGCTCTTTTTCACATTCCATAATCTTCCTCCTTCCATTAGAGTTTTATCAGAAGCTCCTTGCTTGTTCATGGAGATCTCCTGCTCCCTTTGCTTGATTTCTTGCTCATAGGGATACATCAGTCTTGAGATTGGAGGAAGTGATGCTTGAATATCAACCAGCTTTCTTGGACCCCCCTACCTTCTAGAGCCCTATCCCATGGGATTCATCCAAGCAGGCCCTTGAAGAGGTCAAAGTTACTCTCTTGAAGTCCAGGTTTTTAATCCTACTTATTGCCCTGCTTCCTCCATGCGGGATCCTGAACTCCACCATCTCATGGTCACTGTAGCCAAGGCTGTCCCCAGCTTTCACATTCCCAACCAGTCCTTTTTTTGTTAGTGCATGGTCCAGCAGCACACCTCTCCTTGTTGGCTTTTCCACCATCTATGTCAAAAAATAATCATCAATGCTCTGCAGAAACTTCATGGACTGTGTGTGCCTAGCTGTGTTGTCTTGTTGACTTGTTGAAGCCCCCCATGAGAACCAGGGTCTGTGATCTTGAGGCTACTTTCAGCTGTCTGTAGAAGGCCCCATTGACTTCCTGATCAGGTGGCCTGTAATGAACACCCACAACATGTCATCCATATTAGCCTGCCCCATAATTCTTACCCATAAGCTCTCAACTTGTTCTTCATCCACCTCTAGGCAGAGCTTAATACATTCCAGTTGCTCACTTAAAGAGCAAATCCACCGCCTTGCCTTGCTGCCCTGTCTTTCCTAAAAAGTACACAGCCCACCCATGCCAGCATTCCAGTTGTGTGAGCTGTCCCACCATGACTCTGTAATTGCAGTGAGGTCATGACCCTGTGACTGCACATGGATCTCTAATTCTTGCTGTTTATTCATGTTCATTGCACATCCCTCCTGAGCCCATTTCATAGCTGCACCATTCCTGGGGAGAAGGATTTTTTCATTATGCTCTGTTGGTATTTTTCCATTTGCAACTTGTGTCAGTTCTCTCTTGGCCTTTCACTGTGCCCCTCTAAGAGTCTGTCTCCATCTTCTCTGCCACCACACTTCAGGGTTTGAAAATCTGCTATTGGATCCTCTCTTCAGCGTCTCTTCTCTAGGCTGAATAAGCCAAATTCTTGCAGCCTCCTCACAAATATTTGAGCTCCATTTCTCTGACCATTATGGACACATGCTGTTGGACTCTCTAGAGTTTCTTGGCATCTTCCTTTCCACGGGTGGCTGTGAGAGTCGGTCCGAAGATGGAGCAGTATTTGCCTGAACATCGCTATCAAGAACTTAGAGAACTGAAGCCAAGACCAAAAGAACAGATGGACAAGGAATTGAAGAGAGGCCCGAGGAGAAGCATTGTGTTGCACTGTTTCTCCAATTCTGGGGGGCTGCTACTAACAATGGCTGCTGTGTGGACTTTGCCTGCTGCTTCAGCCAAACCAGCCCCAGCCTCCTGAAAGTGATTGTTATGAGAGTCTCTTCGACCCAGGGACAACAGCTGACGTTCAGAAGATGTGTTCTCACCTGCAGTCTCAGTTACACGTGTCCCTCACCTGCTCCCCCAAACAATGGACAACGAAAAGGAGCATGCCCAGAAGCTCGCCAAGGGTCCTGAGGTCACCCAATGGACCAGAGAAAGACCCCTGAATGCTGGACACGTAAGCGTTGGCAAAACAAAGTGTGAGTCTTTCGAGCCTGCGCAGTACAAGCCTGGGTTGTGAAACTGGCCTAAAACAATGGGAGCAAGGAGGGGTGAAGAAGCATAAAAGGTGACTCCAGAATGGACACCGTTGAAGATCTTCCCGCCAGAGGATCCCGAACCACGACGGAGGACCAGCAGGACTCCATGGGACCGGAGACCAGAGGGGCGCCTTTGGAACTGGACTGGTGATAAACGCAACCTCATTTCTCATCTTTACCTTTACTTTTCCCCGTTTCTCTCCCCTTTCTCTTTCTTACTCTCTCTATCGCGTGCTGCTTGATTGAATCATAACCCCTTGGCATTTTGGTCACCTTAATTTTGCGTTCTGAGATCAAGGTAAAAGAACCATCATGAGTCCATCGCTGAATGGACTGTGGCATTTAATTGGCGATGAGGATGGAATACTGGGAAAGAGAGGAGTGTAAATAGTGAGAGGCCTCTGTCTCTCGGAATCAAACCAAAAGATCTCAAAGTGCAAAAGGGGTGTTGCTCTCATGTTGATGAGAATTGTCTGCTAGGGAGAGTGAAAGGGCAATCTTGTGTGTTTGTAACTAAGTTGTGCCTCCCCGTAGCAGATTTTTGGCCCCTTCAACCACTCGGGAAAGAGAAGGGTGACGCAGCAGTTGCTGTGGCTTTGTGTAACTAAGTTGTGCCTTCCTAGAGTGTGTATCACCCCTTTGTAATAAGAATGACTGGAAAAGCTGACAATCAAGATTTTTGGTTAGCAAAAGACCGGGACACATTCTACACGCTTTTAGCAAAGTATGGAGCCCAACCCTCCGTACCCGGAGAAAACTGGGCCTGTGTCAATTGGGCTAATTTGCAAAATGTAGTGGACCGAGTGGTTTCTTTGCAGACTAAGTCTAAGTTTAGATCAAATAAGGATAAAACTGTTGTCTGCACTGTTCTAGGAGGCAGCCTAGTAGCAGCAATAGAAGATCGCTTTATGCGACGCAGTAATGAAGGCAAAATTATAGAATCCCTTGAAAATCTGGTGCAGGTTTTGCAAAAAACTACCTTCAGTTTAGAACAACAATTAGAAAAAGAGAGGGAAGAAAACCACTCCTTAAAAGCTGCTCTAAAAGAATGTTTAATAAACACAGGAGTGCTGAGGGAGCGGGAGCTAGACAAGAAAAGTACCTGACAAGTAAATCAAATCAATGAGGAACATACTGACCCTCACATTACAACTAAGCAAACACCTTACACTGCCACTGAGCCGACCGAACTGAAAAAGGAGTATGGTCGCCTCCCTAAAGAATCTAAAACAGACTACATGTGGCGTGTATCCCTAACTGGGAGAGAACCCCTAGCAATCACTGGCACACCTGATCAATTGCTAGAAAGTGTACACAAAGCAGCCTGCTTGCAAATTATACATTAAAGAAAATTGATTCCTGAATGTGAATCCCCAAGGATGCTGCTGGTGAATCCTGACATGATAACTCCCTCATAAGGGGACTTTCAGAGTCTCTCCCAGAAACAGGGAAACTAGAACCTCCATTCCCTAGTAGTGAGGGTGGAGGGTGGATTTATATCCGACAGCTCTCATGCACAAAGGGGGAAGATTTGTTGATCACAGCTATAGTGAGTCCTAAGTGTGCACTTGTAACCTTTTTAATCAACACCGGTGCACAGATTTCTGCTCTAAGCAAAGTAGATGTTAAAAGGTTTGGGGTTTTTCCCTTGAAGCCACGTTTTTTGCATCCTCAGTGCCTTAGAGTTGACAGAACAATAACCCCTTCCCCTGGACCGTGACAGTGGCCCACCATGGGTTTTAGTGTTGAGATGCAGCAACACAGGTGGCAGGTAGAGAGGAACCATCACTCCCCTCAGTCAGCTGGCTACCCTCTTATTAGTGAAGCCCACACTGAGATTCATTGCTAAAAGTGCATCTGCTAATTCATGTTCAACTTCTTGTTCACCAGGGTCTCCAGCTCCCTTTCCACAGAGCTGCCCCTTGGGCAGTCAGTCCTCAGCCTGCCTTGCTGCATGAGGCTATACCGTACCAGGAAAAAAGTAGGACTTTACATTCAGTTTTGATGAATTTCATCTGGTTTTTGACAGTGTCTGCCAGGTAACTGGCAGCTTGTATGGGTCCCATATGCCACCCTACCTCCAGTATTTTAACCATTCACTCCTCAGTTTGCTTTTCTCTGCTAACAAACTGAAGATGCACTGTGTCCAGTCTCCATTCTGCGCATGAACATGCAAGCAGTGTTAGCTCCATTATCGGCCCCTGGGGAACACAACTCCAAAGTGACCACCACTAAAACTTAGATCAACCACTAGGTTGACCTTGCTTTCACCCACGTTGCAGCACACCTATCTACCCCTTTTAACCTGAGATTTTCATCCAGGATATTGTGTTGGAAGTGTTATGAAGGGGGCGAGGTTCACAAGCACTGCTTTCCCTCAAGCAACAGAACTAAACATTTCACCTTAGGGGACAATCGTGTTGCTCAGCCACAGTTTGCCTTTGGTCAATCCACTCTGTTTCCAGCCTCCTTCTTGTCCTTCATGTACCTGCCAGTGGCTTCTGGGAGGACAGAACCCATGACCCTCCTGTGGACCAAGGGTGAGACTGACTGCCTTGTAACTCCCTGGATCCTTCTTTCCTCCCATTTTTTTGAAGATGAGCATCACATTAGCTTTTATTTTTTTTTTTTTTTTTTTTTTACCAGTCACCAGGAACCTCGCAAGGTACCACTGCTTTCCAGAGATGTTAGGGAGTAGTCACACAATTATATTGGCTGTATCCTGTAGCACCCTCAGAGGCTTTCCACAGGGTATCATGGACTAGTGCATGTCCAGCATCTCTAAGTCATTGCTACATGGAGCTTCAGCTACTATGGATAGAATAGAATAGAATAGAGTAGAATAGAATAGAATAGAATAGAATAGAATAGAATAGAATAGAATAGAATAGAATAGAATAGAATAGAATAGAATAGAATAGAATAGAATAGAATAGAATATTTCAAGTGGAAGGGACCTACAATGATCATCTAGTTCAACTGCCTGCCCACTTCAGGGCTGACCAAAAGTTAAAGTGTGTTATTCAGGGCATTGTCCAAATGCCTCTTAAACACTGACAGGCCTGGGGCATTGACCATCTCTCCAGGAAACCTGTTTCAGTGTTTGAGTAACCTCTCAGTAAAGAATGTCAGGTCTAGTATCTGTGTAGCTCTTCAAATATCACCAGCGGGTTTGGAGACCTGAAAGCAGCTCTAGCCATTGAAGCCCAAGGTACAGGTGGCATGGAGTACCTCAGCCCATCCCATGTCCTAAAAAAGGTATTGGAACTCTAACTATATACTATATCTAACAGTTCTATTATAATTGTGTTTATTCTGTATTTTAATAATAAAAGTATTATTGCTTATTATCCAAATTCCACTACTCCCTTTTCCAGTAATGTAATTTCCTTTAGGTCATCCACCTAATTAAACATTTCTTTAACAATTGACTTGTGTATTGACATAAGTCTATACCTCCTTCTTGTATTATGTAACTTCCTCCTTGGAGCCTCCCCAACCATTGCTCATGTCCACCCTGTGCCTGGCAGGGCTAAGTCCTGCTCAAAGCTGTGAACTTCCCTCCCTTCTCAGCACTCTGTGTTTCTTTGTGAGTCATTATGAGACCATGGCTTGTGTGGTGGAGTGTCTTGGTGCACCCAACAGGAGCTGTGGTGGAAACTTCCTCCATGCACTTGTCTGGGATTTTCAAAACACTGACCAACCCTATAGGAGAGAGACCCCAGCCCTCAAGATGACAAAATGCTGGAGAGAGGAAATGTTGGTGCCGTGGGAGGCTGTCTCCAGGAGAAATTGCTCAGATGTCTACCTCACACAGGGATTCTCATGTCTTTAGGGAAATTCTAGCTATATCATTGCCTATAAAGAGTTCTCCCCTTTCAGTTTTACCTTTTGAAGTAGAATGTGAGGTAAACCAAAGAAATAATGATAGTTGTGTCTGCTTACTGAGAGACTATTGTTTGGGTGGGCAGGTGTCATGGTTTAACCCCAGCTGGCAACTAAGCACCATGCAGCCGCTCATTCACTCCCCCATGGTGGGATGAAGGAGAGAACCAGAAGTGTAAAAGTAAGAAAACTTGTGGATTGAGACAAAGACAGTTTTATAGGTAAAGCAAAAGCTGCACATGCAAACAAAGCAAAACAAGGGATTCATTCACTATTTCCCATTGGTAGGTGGGTGTTCAACTATCTCTAGGAAAGCCAGGCTCCACCACGCGTAATGGTGACTTGGGAAGACAAAGGCAATACGCCTCAATGTCCTCTGTCTCCTTCTTCCTCCTCCAGCTTTTATTGCTGAGCATGATGTCCTATGGTCGGGAATATCCCTTCAGTCAGGTGGGGTCAGCTGTCCCAGGTGTGTCCCCTCCCAGCTCCTTGTGCACCCAACCCATGTGCTGGTGGGTCAGTGTGAGGAGCAGCAAGGCCTTGACTCTGTAAGCTCTGCTCAGCAGGAACTAAACCATCCCTGCACTATCACCAATGTTTTCAGCACAAATCCAAAACACAGCGCCGTACAATCCGCTATGAAGAAAATTAACTCTGTCTCAGCAGGATAGCAGGTCACAGACATAGTTAGAGAATTAATAAGAGTAGAGGGTCACACAAAAGTAGAAATGTCACCCCAAAACTATGAGTTTAGCAGCTCAGGGAATGCTTCTCCTCAAGATCTTCACAAGTGAGTTTTTTACATGGATCATCTTTCATATATATTTTCCACCGTGTGGCAGAATGCAAACCCCCCTGTCTCCTCCTCCCTCCTTCGCTATGGAAGGAGTAGACACATCTCCCTCTCTCTGTGCTGTTTGAGGCCAACAGCTTCTTTTGTTTGGCCCCGGAGCCCCTGCCCAGGGCCGTTAGGAGAAGGGAGCGCCGAGGCGCCAGGAGCCGCTGGGCACCCGCGGCCAGTGTGGGGGATGTTTGGAGGCTTCAGGGGCACACACAGCCAGGGTGGGGGTGCAGAGAAGCTTCTGGAATGCCCACAGGCAGATCTGATCAGGCTATAAAAATGGGACTCTCGTCGAGGTTCCGCCCATTGTCGCAGATCTCTTGGAGCACAAGCGAGATGCTGCCGCCGAGAGCCCCTCCCGCAATGGAGACTACACTTGCCTTGCCACCATGTGTGTGAGTAAAATTAATCCTTGCAGGATTGCGAGTGTATCTACTTTCCGTGCACATTTGCACGCATACTTTCCATGCTCAATACGAGCACATGTATAAGTCAATCCTCACAGAATCACCAGTGTATTTTCCTCCCGTGCTTCCACGTAAGCACGTGTAACTTTCCGTGCACATTTGCCCATGTATTTCTCCTCACAGGATTGCAAGTGTATTATAAATTTACCCTTGCAGGATTTCAAGTGTACACTTTCTGTACTCAATACAAGTACGTGTATCCCTTTACAGTAATCCCACACCATGTTCAGGCAAGTGTGGACTCTTCCCAGACTCAGGGGCGGCTCTGGCATTGTTTTTGGTGATACCATATGTATGCACACTATGGACCTCCTGTTGTATTAGTTGCTGCCCCTTAATAATTTTCCTCAACTGATATCCGAACCTGTATTCAAGTCACTTTTGGAGTGCTATAACCCTCTTTCTCACCGGTTTAACCTCAGGGTGCCTCTGTGACACACTGTATGAACTGGTGGAGGCTGAAGTGTTCTGACACACACTGGTGACACACACTGGTGACACACTGCGTCAGAGAAGCAGACCACAGTGACAAACGAGGGGTGGCATATCCCACATGCTATGAGAGTTCTGGCCTTTGTGGGGCAATCACTTTTTCTCCCACTACGGACCTGGTCCAGACTGTGCCAGAGTTGTGTGATAAAGAAAGAAGTGGGGGTTTGGACAGTCTGTAACTGTATGTTCCCTACTGCGGACAATATTTCTCTTCCAAAGACTCTGTCACGATGCACAAGGACCTCAGGGCAGATCACATTGGTAAAGCCCGAAGCCAAGAAGTCAGTGAGTAGAAGTCAGCTTTTTCCAAGTCACTTGTCACTACATCCCCTGCCTCATTCAGCAATGGGCACACATGCCCCTTAGCCTTCCTTTTGTTGCCCACAGACTACTGGAAACCCTTTCTGTTGTCCTTCACATCCCTCAGTAGTTCCACCTCCAGCTCAGCTTTAGGCTTTCCAAATTCCAGCTCCGTTGGGGTACTGTCTATATTCCTCTACCCCTGCTTACACCATGCGTGTCGGTGTGAGGGTGTGGGTGTTTATGTGGGGTGTGTTTCAGCTTTCTCAGAGCTCTACTTCCCACAAAATGTTGCACCAATCTACCATGTTTCCCACACAGATGTCATCATCATTGTTCGAAGTTGTGAACTGATCACCAACAGTTTTGCTTTCCCCTTTTCTACCTTTAGTGATGAGGTATCTGATGTCACTTCTGCTGTGTTTCTTGCTTAACACTAAAGAAACCTTCAGAGAAATTTTTCAAACCAGTGTCCATTATGACAAATAGATCATGAGTTTGTACAGTAATGCAAGCATCACAGAGGAATTAGAACTGAGGAATTAGAAATAGGTGTGCATTTCCATGGTTATGATCTTGTTGGGATCATGGACACATGGCAGGATTGCTCACATGATTGGGGTGTTGCGATAGAGGGATACAGGCTCTTTAGGAAGGACAGGATAGGAAGACAAGGAGGGATGTGAGGAAGCAGCTGAAGTGCAGGGAGCTCTGCCTGGGAATGGATGATGAGCCAACTGAGAGCTTATGGGTTACAATTAAAGAGAGGACAGGTAAGAACAACATTGTATTGAGTGTCTGCTATAGGACACCTGACCAGGAAGAACAAGTGGAGGACAGGTAGGAGCAGCCTCGCATTTGCAGGCCGTGGTGCTCATAGGGGACTCCACCACTCCTGTATCTGCTGGAGGAACAACACAGCCGGGCATGATTAACTCAGGTTCCTGGAGGGGATCAGTAATAACTTCCTGACATAAATGACTGAGATGCCAATGAGGAGAAGTGTTCTGCTGTGTCTCATGCTTACAAACAGGGAATGGCTCTTTGGGGATGCAGCCTTTGCTGCAGTAACTATGAGACAGTGGAGCTCAGGATCCTGAGAGGAAAGAGCAGGGGAAAAAGCAGTATCACAAACCTGGACTTCAGGAGAGGAGACTTTGGCTTCTTCAGGGATCTGCTTGGAAGAATTCCACAGAATAAGGCCCTGGAGGGAAGAGGGGCCCAAGAAAGTTGGTTAATATTCAAAGATCACCTCCTCCAAGCTCAAAAGTGGTCCATCCTGACAAGTAGAAAGACAGACAAAAATTCCAGGAGGCTGCATTGATGAACAGAGAGCTTCTGGCAAAACTCAAACATAAAAAGGGAGTATTCAGAAGGTGAGACCAGAAACGGGTGACCTGGGAGGAATATGAAGACATTATATAGTCAGCATAGATTCACAAAAGGCAAGTAGTTCTTGAAAAACTTAATATCCACTGCTCTTCCACCATCTACCAACCCAGCCTTTTAATTGTAGAAGTTTATTGTTTACCTTGTCTTCAGGAAGGCTTTCAACATTGTGTCCTAAAAGCTCCTCAGAGAGAAACTGATGAAGGATGGACTGGATGAGCAGACACTAAGGTCGGTTGAAAACTGGCTGAATGGCTAAGCCCAGAGGGTGGTGATCAGTGGCACAAAGCCCAGCTGGAGGCCAGCAACTAGTTGTGTACCTGAGTGGCCAATACTGAGTCCAGTCCTGTTTAGCATCTTCATTAATGATCTGCATGATGCGGGACAGTGTATCCTGTGCTACAGAGAAATGGATTTGATGGATGGACTGTTAGATGGATAAAGAAATGGCTAAATGGCTGAGTCCAAAAAGTTATAGTCAATGACTCAATGGACAAGTGGAAATCAGTAATGAGTGGTTTCCCTCAAGAGTCTATACTGCGCTCGAGACAATGTCCCTTTCCACCCATTGTGCAGAAGTGCTCACAATGCAGCCCCAGCAGCGATCCAGAAACTTCCAAGATCTCTGTTATGCCACCATTGATAAGTCTGCCCATGTATACTCTACTTTCCTGCACTTGCATATGTCTCATTACACAATGTTGCACACGAGATTAACTTGCTACTCTCAGCTCCCTCTTGTCCCCTGGGGCTGGGCACGTGTACATGGGAAGACAGTGGGACTGAGAGTAATCTTAGTAACCTGCCTTGGGAAAAGCTTTCTAAAGGAAAGCTTAAATCACCAGATTTTGGCCAAGTACATATGGTGAGGAGATGTTCCTGTTAAGAGATTTTTCAAGAGCATAAAATATACTGCAAACACTGGAAGTCTAAGAATGGGTTCTTCAGAACCGCAGGGAGTTGTGCCAACCACAGAATTTCTCCATTCTGATAGATGGACACAACTGGATGAGATTGACTGACTGGAGTTTCTCACAAAGATCCTGGAGAAAAGCAGGAGAGGGAGTTGTCCAGTGACAGCCACCATAGGAAGGAGAAGGGGGTTAGGAAGAGATCCAAGGAGTGCCAGGAAGAAGGGCAATACAATAATAAGTCAGCTCGATAAGATTAGTTCCTAGAGAATTGTACAACTATTAAGTTTTGCCTGTCTCCTTCAGATAACTCCCTCAGTCTGAAAGGGTAAAGTATATCAAACCCTCAGAAGGTTAGGTCTCCAACCAAAGAGTGCTGGGCACTGGTTTTATCTAGAATCATCTAGAAGTTAGGTTTAGCACAAATAAGCTGCTGGAAAGGAACTGGCTTCTTGAGGCCCTTTTCTGGAAGCAATTCACATACATAATTCGTTCAAAGATGTTAATGTCAATTTTGATGCAATCAAACCTGTACACTCCTGGAAAGCCTGACCCAACATTTCAATTCAGAGAGAAGAAAACTTCCTTTGTACAGTCCTTCTGAAAGCCTCTTTCATCTCTTTCTTCCTCAGGCTGCAGATCAAAAGATTCAGAACAGGGTTTGCCAAGGCTTAGAAAACAGATGATCTTGTCCTGATTGACAGGATATTTTGAACTAGGCTGCAGACACATGAAAAAAGCTATTCCATAGAAGACCATGACAGCTATCAAGTGGGAGACACAGGTAGAAAAGTCTTTGTACCTGCTCTTGAAAGACTGGATCTTTAGGATGGAAATTATAATATAGGGGTAGGACATGAAAATCATCAAGATTGTAGACAGACCTTTGGCAGGGCCTCATTCAAACCCCACATGAATGCCATGCGTCAGATGTGCTGTGGGAGATAGAATCACTTTCTGGCAAGAGGCTGGAGAGATTTGTTGTGCACTCCAGGCACTGACAGCATGTCCACAGATATCCACAACTAGTCAATGAAGAGAAATAATAACTTACAAGTTATGAGTAATTTAATCTTATAGAAAGTTTTAAAACTGTGTGTGTGAATTAAAACATCACAATACTTCCTGTTTCCATTTGGATTTAAAGTGCTCTTAGGCAACTGCCGTAACTTAAGAGGTATAGAGAGCCTCAGGTTGATAAGATGAATATCACTGTTGGTTTTACTATTCCTTTTCATTTCCACTTCAACACCAGTTCAGACAATAAGTGTAGCCTTGGATGTGATGCTGCTAGTGAACCCATTCCTGTACTCACATCCTTGAAGGCCTGTTTACCAGAGTAAACCCCATTTTTCAGAAAGCTAGATTCACATTATTTGAACCCTGATTTCTTTTTTTTTTTGTCAGAGTTTGGGCTCTTTCCACTCTAGTTTCTGAAACTGGAAAGAACAATGAGAGTTCTTATCTTAAATCCAGTTTTCTGAAGCATTTCTCTCCATTTTGGGGGGAGCGGAGAGAAGGGAAGAGTTAAAGAAGTTCACTTTTAAAGTAATTCGAAGTCAGACTTGAAATTTTTTTGCTGCACTCATTTTGGAGTAACAGCTACTTCATATTTTTCCATTCTTCAAATAAACAGCTAGTGTAGCTTGAGCACAATAGCCTAATCATTATGTTTCTGCACCCAGATTGTGTATTTTATGTTTTTCTGTGGTGACTGTTCTGTCCCATTCTAAACAAGTAGAAGGTGTTAGCCTCAAGGAGTAACCTTGAGAGGCGTCCCGCCTCAAGGGGAGATGACCACTGTGCAGCCAGCTGCTATAGAGGGAGAGCTTGACATCTTATTAGGGCTGCTCATATTTATAGTGTGAAGTAGTTGTCTGCCAGTCAAACCACAAGTACATGCATCCTTTTTTGCACTTGGTTGATATATTGGTTTAAACCAGTTTAATATCCTTGTGCATGGTCCAGGGACTATAATGCCCACAGGTTCATGTTTGATCATGAGGCCAGTTGTTCCTTTATCAGGCTGGAACAAAGTACAGTCAACTTGATTAAGAGTTGAGCCACCAAATTGTTAGCAAAAAGGACTTGCCAGGTTACAAGCCAAATAACAGCTTACAAGCCAAATAATAAAGGAATGTAAGGCATATGCAAAGGATTTATTTCAAATGTAATGAATATGTGTGATCTGGATGGATATAATCTGTGCCTGGAGCTTCTTTCCCCCCACTGCCCTCTAGGGGGATGGATCCCCTGGGGATCAGACTCTAATTCTACAATCAGCCCAAATTGCTGTGTGATGGGTAGGAATCTTAGATTGCAAGGGTTTTCTTTGCTTGGGGTCCCTCTTTTGGAGGTCCCAGATTGAGCTGCTCTCTACTTTACAAATAAATTATTTATTTAAGAAGAATTTCTGGAATCCCTGCCTGAGTCTCTGCTTCAGGAAACCTAGGGAGAAAACCTTTCTTTAACATAAGCATAGGAGGGAGCTGAGTCCCCTTCTAGCCCCAGGGCATCCTGGGTTTATACCCAGGATGAGATGCTGCAATTTACTAAGCTGGATCCCTTCCCTTAGCTGTGGTAAAGGAGATCCCTCCCTGACCCTCTCAGGGTCTCCTGACTAATGATGGGACAGTGAAAAGGCGATTCCAGAACCTTCTCTGACAGGAGAAATGACACAACTGGAAATAAGTGTGGTTCCCCAGGTGAGGGTGTTGAGCATTGATAAGGATCATGGCTGAAAACATTGTGACTAGTTCAGCCAGGAGAAGGCACATCAGAGCAGGGGGAACTGCAATCTACACATCAACGACGAGCTAACGAGCGACAGATCAGACCGGCTGACCGACCAGACATGGAGGATGTGCTGGAGGGCACATAGCCCCATCTCCTGATATGCCCAGCTCAGCAAACAAAGGGGAAAAGTTGAGACCCTTTTAACATGGCCCAGGGCTTGTCAAAACTTGTTCATCTTTTGCAGTCAACACTTCCCCCTGATTTCTGCACGACACAAGGGGCAAAGCGGAGACCCCTCAACGTGGCCCAGGACTTGTCCAGACTTGTCCCTCTTTTGCAATCACCACTTTCCCCCTCCAGACTTTCCTCTACTCTGGGAGCTATAAAAAACCCACCAAAAACAGCATGGTTGGGGGGAATACCAGTCTCACCTAAGGGCCTGTCCAGTTTTCATCAAGGGAATACCAGCTCGGCCCCACCAAGGGAATACCAGCCTACTGGTCTCACCGAAGGGAATACCAGCTCGGCCTCACCAAGAGAATCCAGCACGCTGAGGACCCTCACTCTGAACCAGACATCGGGGGACGCTGCGCTCCTGACCCCAGCATCCTTGCTGTGGAACACCGAGGCTACACATCATCGTACAAGTCCTGTCATCCACACTGCGGGGCCGTAAGAGACTGGATCCCTCACTCTTTTCTTTCTTCCTTACTCTCTGCTCTTTCCTTCTCTCCTTTTTCCTATACCCCCATTTCTTTGCCTCTCCTTCCATATATATGTATAGATTACTCTCTTTCTCTCTCCCTTATACCTTAGTTTTCCTTCCTTCTCTACCACTCTCTTTCCCTTTTAAACATATAAGGATAACACCATCTCTAAGCTCTGCTGCTGATTTCTGGTTAGATTTCATATTATAGCTACTGATGGTTCCCAATACACCGCTCGTAGTAGGATTTTAGCTGTTAATGTGTTGATAAATTCTGTTATACTTTTGCCAAGTCACCATTCACTGTAACCAATATTCCAACAAGGACTTTTAGTAAAACTCACAAGTGAATTGAACCCCAGAGGTGATTGTCTGTCACTCACTTCACATAACTGCGCAGAATTAACCCAGAGTTAACTCACACTTGGTCTCATCTGTTGACTCAGGGCGCCGGTCACGTCTGGAGTTAACTCATCCCTCATCCCATCTCTTGGGACGGGACAGAGGGAGGGAAAATAAGTGATGCCTTTAGCCTGTTTCACAGCAGATTCCCCTGGAGCCCCAGGGACACCTGGAGGGAGCCCAGAGGGGACAGAGAAAGGGACATCATGGGCTGCTCCTGTGCTGCTGGGCTGGGCTGGGCTCCTGGGACACAGGGAGCTCACGGAAGCGGCAGCGCTGCAGAGAGCCAGCTCTGCCCAGGAGCAGCTCCTCTGCACACGCAGCAGGGCTGAGGGCTCTGCCTGCAGCACCGAGGGCAGAGGAGCGAGGAAACAAGAGGTATAAGGTAGCCTGGATTTGGAAGATACTGAGAGCTCACTAGAAGCAAGATCTGCACAGCTCTTGACCTGGTTAAGTCTGTGGCTGCAAAACTCTGCAAGATGGGATTGCCAGAGCCATCACCTAAAGCTGTTACATCCCATGGCTGACAGGATATGGCAGGACAGCTCTCACAGTTTCTGCAGTATGGAGAAGAACATGCTTGAGAGCAGGATGTTTCTGAGGGTTTTTTTTAAGAGGAAGGTCAAAGTAAGGGCTGCCTGAAGGGGAAAGGCACTTTCTGGAGTCTGTGCTTTCAGTTTGCTGCTGTGACAAGGTGTCAGGTTGCATGGTGATGCAGTTGTCAGGTTTGTACAGGGAACTGTGACTCCTGGAATATTGAACTGGGAGAGCTGTAGCTTGGCAAAGAAGCTTTAAAGTCCTTTTATCCACCTCAGCATACAAACACCATCTTTGTGGTGTCCTCAGGGTTATCTGAGATGTTCTGTGGGACTTCCAAACACTGACAATGTCCTGTTCCCAGGAGGTGTCTGCAGGACAGAGCTGAGCACACAGAGGGTAGGATGGGGTCTGTGAGCCCTGGCGGAAAGGACACCTGGGGACAAAGAAGCAGGGACAGCTTCAGGTGGCAGAGACATGGGCAGGGAAGAACAGGGAGCTGCTACCAGAAATGCCCTTGGAAGGGGTTTCAGGCAGCTTCCTGCCATCCCTGTGGTTCAGATACCTTCCCAGGAGCAAACCCTGTTCTCCCCTCCCACCCAGAAGAGCCTCCGCCATCAAGACCACAGGGTCCATGGTATGAGTCACCTGCAGCCAAACCCCCAGCAAAGGAGACTGTCCTGCATGTCCGTCTGTCCCCCCATCCCCCCTACCTTTGGCTCCCTTGGCAGAAATAATGTGGGATTTCTCTTTTTTTCACCACCTGCCCACACTGCTGCTGCTGTTGTTTGGAGGCTCTGTGGGGATGGGGGTTTCAGCTGCAGCTCAGACACTCACCCTGTGGGCCCTCTCATGCAGATGTGTCCATGGGAGGAAAGTGACTAAGGAATCATCTTCCCTGTGGGGCTCTGGACCCCACAGGGCTCATGGGTGGGGAAAAAGCTGACTCTCACTCCATGGAACCCCATGTTTAGGACAGTGAAAAGGACACAGCTTTTCATTGCAGCTGTTGCAATACCGGGGAGCCCAGCATAAAGCTGTGGAGACAATAAGGCCACAGAAATATGAGCGTGCGGCTGCATTTGGGAAACTGAGATGAGCTCTCGTGTCCTTGGCTGGAAAGGGAGTCTGGAGACAGGGTGAGGATATTGGAGATCTGCACTTGGAAACTGGGCTCCTCTGCTCTCAGCAGGGTGCAGTTTCTCCTAGGAGGAACATCCAGGGATGACTGTCCTCTGTCCTCCAGCTCAAAGAGCTGCCAGAACAGGGCAGCTGGACCAGGACTGATGGACAGAGCAGATCTTCTCACCCTGCACTAAGAATCAGTCCCATTGCCGCTCACGTCTGAAAAGGTTTCACTTTAAGGGAACAGAAATGTCAATAACTTCTGCCTTCAGAGCACCACTCAGGTGTGGTGGGGCAATCAGAAATGAATACACACACAAAACCCAATCCTCACGGAGTGAGAATTCTGAAAAGCTCTTTGATATTAAAAGTGATTTAACCTGAGATCAGTCCGTGTTCCTATTACCTGTAGCTGCAGAGCCAGACTGAATCCTGCAGAGCCCACAGCAGAGCCCCTGCTCCCAGTGACACCATCAGGTAGCACCAACCAGAGCTCAGGACAGACACCTACCAAAATTCTTCCTGAAACATAAGACTAAGTTGGATGCAGTTCCTGGAGAAATAGCACAGGTTTTATTCAGAAAAATTGCACCCTGATCTGTCACTGTCTTTTCCTCTGTGAACAGGTGCACATGTCCAGAGGCAGCAAATGTCCAACAGCAGCTCCATCACCCAGTTCCTCCTCCTGGCATTCACAGACACACGGGAGCTGCAGCTCTTGCACTTCTGGCTCTTCCTGGGCATCTACCTGGCTGCCTTCCTGGGCAACGGCCTCATCATCATCACCATAGCCTGTGACCAGCACCTGCACACCCCCATGTACTTCTTCCTCTTCAACCTCTCTGTCATTGACCTGGGCTCCATCTCCACCACTGTCCCCAAATCCATGGCCAATTCCCTCTGGGACACCAGGGCCATCTCTTATGAAGGATGTGCTGCACAGCTCTTTTTGTTTCTCTTTCTTATTGCAGCAGAGTTTTATCTTCTCACCATCATGTCTTACGACCGCTACGTTGCCATCTGCAAACCCCTGCACTACGGGACCCTCCTGGGCAGCAGAGCTTGTGTCCACATGGCAGCAGCTGCCTGGGCCAGTGGGTTTCTCCATGCTCTTCTGAACACAGCCAATGCATTTTCAATACCACTTTGCCAAGGCAGTTCCCTGGACCAGTTCTTCTGTGAAATCCCCCAGATCCTTAAGCTCTCCTGCACACATTCCTACCTCAGGGAATTTGGGGTTATCATGGTTAGTGTCTTAGTAGTCTTTGTCTGTTTTGTGTTCATTGTGCTGTCCTATGTGCAGATCTTCAGGGCCGTGCTGAGGATCCCCTCTGAGCAGGGACGGCACAAAGCCTTTTCCACGTGCCTCCCTCACCTGGCTGTGGTCTCCCTGTTTGTCAGCACTGGTGCATTAGCCTACCTGAAGCCCCCCTCCATCTCCTCCCCATTTCTGGACCTGGCAGTGTCATTTCTGTACTCGGTGGTTCCTCCAGCAGTGAACCCCCTCATCTACAGCATGAGGAACCAGGAGCTCAAGGATGCCCTGAGGAAACTAATGGCTGGATGCTTTTCAAAAGCAATAAACTTCCTGTCTTCTGCACATCACTCATGATATAGAACTCATTACAGGCCCAGACTCTCTTTTGTATATCTTGTAGTTTTTGATGGGTTTTGAAGTTGGGGGAGGCTTATTTGGTTTTGCTTTATTTTAACTGTGATAATATTGCCCACAAAGTAATGCCTTTTTTCATTCCACTTCTAATTCACTGTCTACATTTATAGTTTGAGTCACAGACTGTGTAAATGAGAAGCCACGCTCTCTGTGTTTTTTTAAAAATTAAAGAACCCTGCACTGAATTATCTGTCTGAGATCCTTCCTCTGAGACCTTTGTGAAGCTGAATACAAAGTGTGTGTGTGCAGAGCTGAAGGGAAACAGTCTCAGCACAGCAGCTCTCCCAAGGAGCACCAGCCTTTTCCTTTCCAGAGCTGTTCTCCTTCCACTTCCCCACTCTCCTGTGAGCCCTTGTGTTGGTGTAAGATCTGCGCACTCCTGACCCTTGGTTACAGTCCCGCTGCGTGTCAGTCCTGTGACCACAGGCAGGGACAGGCAATGCGCACTTCTGTGACAGAGCTGCCTCCAGAACAGCATCTCCATCAGCAAGGGAATCTCCTTAGCACAGTGCTCGAAGGCTTAGGTCTTCTTCCAGAGTTGCTCTCAAGAATATGTGTAAGGAATAGACTCTCAAAAGGCTTTGTTTTCTGTGTTTTCTGTGGGCTCAGTGGGATGAGATCAGGGTCCCAGTATGGCTTTCAAGGCACTTAGATCTGGTGGTTCAGGTTTGGGTTGTTGGTGTCCAGCACCCAGGCAGATGGTGGATAAGGCAGGGCAGCTCTGAGCACCCTCCATGGCCACCTCAGAGCTCGTGTGGGAGGCGATCACAGTGACAGTGACCAACATCAGCTGGGTCTGTCTCTCAACCTGACCAGTATGTCCCTGCAGAGTCACCACAGCCTGGGCATCACAGCTCACTCACTGCACAGAGCAAAAGACCCAGCTCGGGGGCTGTGGGGAGTGTGGAAACAGGGTGCAGGAACATCTGGCCAGGCCAGTGCAGATGTGCTCTCCCTGGGAAAAGGCTCTGTGGGGAGATGGGATGTCCCAGGAGAAGAGCAGGGCACCGTGTGTGTGCAGGCACGGAAAAAGAAACCCTTTTCTGCCATGGGTGCCAGTTTGGGGCAGGCTGCCCTGTCCATGGGGCAGCAGGAGCTGCCTGGAGAGCCCCAAGGCCAGGACTCGATGCTGTCCTGGGGAGCGGGGCTGGCACAGGGTGCTGAAGGCTGCCGGGCATCGGGACATCCTGAGCGTGGCGGCCAGAGAAACACTGTCACTGACCTGTTTCTTCCATCTCACTCTACAGGGCCTGCCCAGACTGGGCTTTCCTGCTGGGCTGGAGTGAGAGCAGGATGTGGGGAGAGCTGGTGAGGAACTGGGCTGGAAAGTGCCCCAGAGAGGAAAACACCCGTGAAAAGATGAAGTGTGTGAGTGTGCATGGTGGGGGCACACAGCAATGTTCTCACACAGCCAGGCCTCCTGGGAGAGACATGAAAGACCATCAGAGCAGGGTCTGGTCTGTCCCCACGCTCCTGGACAACTTGAGGCACCTACCCCAGGGCAATTGTCACAGACCAGCCCCTTGCAACCCCCTTGTAGGTCATTGTCCTCTCATCACAGCTGAGAGAGGTTGTTCTTCCCTCCATGGAAGGACACCGAGTGACTAGGTCAGAAGTCCAGGCTTGCATTGAGGCAAGATATGAGCATGCACATCATGTGTTGGGAGAGATGAACCTGAATGAGCATAAATGCCATCAGTGATTGCTGAGGGGGCCATGGAGGCTTGTGGAACAGTGTATTGAGGTCATTTCATGTTGAGAGTAACTTCCCCAATAAACCACCTGAATGCAAGAGTCATGCACTGGATGGTCTGTCTCCAGAAGGCAGATGCGCCTTGGCTATGGGGATTTCTATTCCCTACATTTCATTCTTGCCCCAGAGTTCTGCGACCCCAATGGAGCCGACAACTTCTGTGATTCTGCTTCATTGCTGGAGATCTCCTGCAGTAATACTGTGACACTCATGTTTTCTTAATCACCATTTTAGAGCCAGTTTTCCCCTCCCATTCACATAGGCATCCTGTGAATGCATCTCTGCTCTTCACCCTGGAGTAGACAGGCAGAAGACGTTCTCCGCCTGGCCCTTTCACCTCACCAGTGCCACTGTTTTCTACAGCACCTCATGCTTGACTGCATGATGCCAGAACAGCACTCCTGAGACAGTTCGACAAAGCCTTTTTCCTACACCATCCTCACATCCCTGCTCAACCTGCAGCCCAAGAACCAGGAAGGTTGAGCAGAAGTGGAACACTGAGAAAGAATTTTAAGAAAGCTTTGAGGTTCACACAGAGACCATCAGAGTTGCTGACCTCCCGTTGCCTTCTGAACAGGCCCAGAGGATCTGGACAGCATTTGCTGTGTCCCAGAAACTCACCTGGAAGGCCAGGATATAGAGAGAGCCTTTGGTGTGGGAAGGGGCAGAGAGTTGCTGGTGGACCTGGCTGGTGCCTCTGTCTCTCAAACACCTCAGAAAAGTTGTGGCTATCAGGGAGGTTCCATGGTCCTCTGAGAAATGAAATATCAAAATTGTCTTCAAGTAAGTTAAAAAGGAAGATGATTTGTAGAATTACAGGCTGGGTAGCTTCACCTCAGTCCCTGGGCAAGTGATGGGGCAAATGCTCTTCCAGACATCTCCAGGCACTTGAAGGAAACAAAAAAGAGTGCAGAACCTGCATGGGAGGGGAAAGCAGGGAATGTTGTGTACCTGGACTTTAACAAGGCCTTTGACATGCTCTACCATAGCCATATTGGTGACATATGGATGGAAAATAAAGATGACAACATGTGTGGCAGTTTGGCTGGATGGTCAGGCCCAGATGCCATCAGTAGAATGGACTCCTCCTGGCAGCCAGTCACTGTTGGCATCCCTCAGTGACCAGCACTTGAGCCAACACCTGTGAACATCTTCATTATCTGCCTGTATGATGGAACAGAGCTCACCTTATGGTCCCTTGTGGATAAAGGCAAACTGCGGGGAGCCCTTCATCTACCCCATCGAGTTCACCTGCCTCAAGCAGCACAGTCAGGATGACATCCAGGTCTCTTCCAATCTGAGTTATTCTATGATGCAAGGAATCTTTCCCTTGGAGAGCTCTTTGAAGACAGAAAAGGGAGAGGATGGAGAAAAGCCAGTGAAACAGAGTACATAGAGAGAATGTTACACTCTAAATGCAGAACAAAATTTGTTTTCATAAGTGGATGCCTAAAATTATTCACATAAATCAAGAGAACATGATCAACTGCTGGTACATGGCCTTAGTGCTGTTAATAAAAAATAATGAAAATCTTAAAATTCATAAAAAAAACTAAGCATGCTGGAAATGAAGACTTTTTCAGTGATTGTCTTGAGTTTTTTTCTGCAAAGGTTTCAGCTTTTTCCTAAATGCTCCCCCTCACCTTGAAAGGAATCCATTACTCTAACCCTTAACCTCAAACCTTACCTCTAAAACAAAGCCCAAACCCTTAACCCCTCACACTTACCTTACCTTTGTCCTTACTTACCCCTCACATGAAAATGCTGGCCTTCATCCTAGCCCTGACCCAAGACCTGACAAAACCCTAACACGCAAAGCCTGCCTATACCCTAAACACTAACCAGACACCCTCAGCAGAGCTCCAAACCCTCCTGCTAAACCTTTGCCTAATCCTGGACCCTGGAAGGTGAGCTCTAATCCTGAATCCCTAGCCTGAAAGCCTAACACCCAAAGCCCTCCTCCCCATGCTCTCAATCCCTCACCTTCAGTCCCTTTCCTAACCTGGACTTAGGCTGATTGGCACCTTGCGGGCAGGACATGAGGTCCCAGAGCAGCCTCATGGTGTGGGAAAAGGAATGTGGGGTGACCTGTATCTCATCAGCTTGTAAACCAAAAGGAGGAGATGGGTGAGAATGCTGTGGTGAGCTCAGCTGTGCCTTAGAAACTGCTGCTCCAGCAGGCAGCATGGGACTGTGAAGGTGGCTGTGAGGTCAGTTCTGTCTCTGGAGTTGAACGGCACGTGGCTTGGAAGATCCTGGTGAGGTTACTTTTGCCTGGTCAGCTGGTGCAGCTCATCTTGCAGAACTCATCTCCAGAAGGGTTATTCCATTTTGCTTCACTGATCACTTTGTTTTCTTACAAGGAAAGAAATCAAAGAATCATTTCTACTGGCCCTAAAAGAGGCTCTTCACATGTGAATTTGTTGCTGCAGGTTTACATAAAGATAAGGACATGCAGTTGGCCTAATCACTGGCAGCAGGTGGGAGCTTCCTGCAGACTTCTCTGTTGCAACCCAGTCTATCCTGCAACTCACAGAACTGTGTGCTCAGCACAACACAGACTGAAGGCCAAGCTGTACATGGGCACAGCCCCGGGTCTACTCTAGTTTACTGTTATGTGGACCTCTAACTCTCCATGTACAATGGTGTTCTGGTCAGGATCACTGAACCTCCTGATGAAGGTTAGGAAGAGGATGAGTTGTCCCTTAGACAGCTGGAGAAAGCCTCACAATTTTAGGCCCTGGTAGTTACTTTGAATACCATGGACCTCTGCTAGAAGTCTTTGGTTTAAGGGAAAGTAGAAGGTATTCCCTGATCCAACATGGTGGGAATGGCCTCCTGGATATGTTTTTCACAAGAAGACAAAGCAGGACTGCTGGAAGATGTGGAGGGGCTAGAAAACCCTGTGGGAAGTGAGCGAGACAAACTGTAGAAGTGCTGAGTAGAGAAGAAGGATGACCTCCCTCAACCATCTGGCAGTGCTGAGTCAAGGGGGATGACAACTCTTTTGTCTGGTTGGCCACACTCCTACTAATGCTGCCCATTGTGTACCTTTGCTTCAAAAGTGAAAAGCCAGGAGAGGATGAGTCTTTGGGAAGACATAAAAACAGCCTCCCATATCTTCTTGGATACCAGCAAGATATCCTCCCTGGCCTGAGTTTGGCTTCCTTTGTATTCTCATTCAGTCTTTCTCAGCTTTTGACCATGGGGATTTCTCCCTTGGTCGGCTATTCAATTAAACTAGTACCTCCTTCAATCATCTGGAGTGCCTTGTGATGCCTGACACTCTGATCTTGTCAGGGGCACCACAAATCTGATAGGCCATCTATACGGACTCATTAACAGCTGGCAAAGCAGAGCTTCACTCCAGGAGAACCTTGAGAAACTCTGGGATTGAGCAATAAAAACCTCATGAAATTTTACAAGGAGAAGCTGCCGGTTCTTTACGGGGGGCAGAATAACCCCACACATGAGGGCAGGCTGGGACCTGAACTGCTCAGGAGTGATTCTGAGCAGAAGGGGCTGGGCATTACGAGGGATGCCATACGAGCCAGTGGTGCATGCTCACCATGAGTAAGGCCAAGGGCATGTGGGGCTGCGTTAGGAGGAGTGTGGCCAAACAAACAACGGAATTATCGCCCCCTTTGAATCAACGCTGCGGTGTCCACATCTGGGCTAGTGTGTCTGGGTGTGGGACTCCCTGTTCTGGAGGAATGGAGAGGGACTAGAGAAGCTCCAGAGATCTGCCAGGATGGGGTTTGGGGCCTTTGAGAGAGACAGAGAAACCTGGGCTTCTTGAGCCTGGTGAATGGAGGCTCAGGGCACTGTAGCAGTAGCCTGCAACTGCTTGAAGGGTGGTTTCAGAGATAACGGAGCTTTTCTTTGTAGTAGGAAGAGAAGGAAACCTCCACAAAGTCCAACTTGGAAGGTTCAGATTGGAGGTTCAGAAAAACACATCTCAGTCCAAGGGCAGTGCTGTGGTACAAGAGATCACGCAGAGGGAGTCTGGATCAGCCCATGGCTTTGGGCTTCAAGGAAAGAGCAGTGAGGGTGGAGAGACATCAGTGAAAGTAGGAAATGCTGGGATGAGAGCTAGGTAGGAAAGCAAGATGGATGTCAACAGCCTGAAGGGACAAAGGTGCCTGAAGGGGACAGTATAAGTAACCTGAAGTAGAGATTGCTCTGGTGAGGCTGAAAGGCCACACAGGGCCAAGGTCTTTGTCCCCCTGGCTATGGCAGTTGTATCTGTCTCTGAGACCTACCAGCCTAAACTCTGTTTTGAGGCTCTGGACTTTGATTTCTCATTGCCACTTTCTGGGGAAGCCAGGAGGGGTTGTACAGTTTCCTACACTTGGCCTTGCTCAAACTCACACCCCACTGCTCCAGGAAGAGCCCTGAGCCACGCATGAGGGATCTGCCTTCCCACGGCCTGGGGTCAGGGTTTGGCCTTTAGCTGGTAAAACAAACCAAGGATTTTCTCCATAGCAGAACGACCTGTACAGTGCCTTTTCCTGCCTGCAATCACAACCTTCAATTATCTTCTCTAACGAGTCCATGGAGAGGCTTTGTCAATAATGACCCCCAGTGGGGTCAATCAATGCTTCAAGGTACTTTGAGTTGCTCTTCTGACTTCCACCTCTTGAGCGATTTGTTCAGTCTCCTCTTGGTATCTGTAGTTCATGGACTAAGGGCCAAATATACCATGGAGCTCATTAAAATACAGAAAGTATTAATGAACTATTTCCCTTCCTGTAATTTTCTTCAAGTCTTCAAGACACTACAACTAATTTGAGCTGTTTCATAATGTAGCAAAGAAGGAAGATTTCAAAATGCACCTAGCAGAAATTATTCTGTATTTTGAAGGGCATATTATGTTCCTTTTCAGTTCAGTGAAGAGGTGATAGTAGCGTTCTCTGGTTGATAATGATCCAGAATGTCTCCTCAGTAGGTCTGGACAGGTAGGAAAAGCAGTCCCTTGAGGCCCAACATGGTATGGACAACGCTCCTCCTCACCTGCCCAACCTTACCCTTTCTCCCGTTGCCCCCTGGGACTTTTTCCCACTTTTCCTTACATCAGATTTGTCCACATTTCTCTGCAGCTGGATGTTACAGCTCCTTTGCATCATCTCCCAAATGCTCTTCCTAGAAAGCTGGCTACACAGAGGCACCGCATGATTTTTCCTAATTACAAACAAAGAGAAGTGAAGCACAATTAGGCTTTAAAAATAATAAAACACACTCCTCCACCATAAGTTAAGTACAAGCTGCCCCTAATGAGGTTGTCTTTCAACAAGGGATAATCTTATAAGAAATGTTTTAGGTAAGCAGATAAAAGAATAAAGATACAAACATAATTAAAGAGTTGACAAAGGAGACAATTAGGCTACTGCAAAACAGGCAAACATTTAACTACCTGAAGTTCAAAACAGCAGCTGACAAGCTGAGCGGAAGCTGAATGAATAAAGAGAAGGAGAAAACTAGAGAATAATGGAAAGAGCCTTTGTCTAGAGAGTCTGCAACTGAAAATGGGACTTTAGAAAGAGTCATTATATCAGGACAGGTGAAAATAGGTGAAAGATCACAGAAACTAAATTCACCATATAACAGGCGCAATAGTGACAAGGATGTTGCAGGAGATCAACACATCTTTGGAACATCCCTTTTGAAAGGTCACAGGATTGGTAGAGGTCTCTTGTGAGTGAGAAAAACCCAATGTTGCAGCCAAAAGTGCCAGCGAGGGAACCACAAGCTGCACAAGAACACTTTGGTGAGGAGTGACCTGTCCAATGGGTTCTCTTGGGCGACATTTCTGGACACCTAAAAGAGAAAAAGCCATCAGCATGGACTTAGCAAGGGTAATTAATGTCTCACAAACTTGATTGCCTTCATGATGAAGTAACTGCTTTCCTGCGTGAGGGCAAAACAGTGAATGTCATTCACCTCAGCTTCAGCAAGGCTCTTGGCATGGTGTCCCTCAATGTTCTTGTACCCAAGGTAGGCCATTACAGTCGGATGGGTTGACAAACAGATGGGTGAAAACAGTTGGATATCAGGCTGACAGAGCAGTGGTGAAGGGGTCTCATGCCCAACCTCGAGACCACTGGGACTTACTGGGGGCTTGTGGGGCAGCACAGGGGACTCTGCTGAGACCTGGGCAGTTTAATACTTTGATAATCTGTGACCTTGAGGAGACAACTCTCACCACATTTGTTGATGATGTTAAACTGGGAAACCTCATAGGCAGGAGGGTTGTCCTGTCAGGAACATCACGACAGAGAAGGACAAAGGGCAGGTCCTGCACCTAGCATACACTAACCCCTGAAGATGTTGATAACTGGGAGAGAGGTCAGTGGAGGGCTGCTAAGATGCTCAGGGACTGGGACACTTGCTGGGAGGAGAAACTGAGGGAAAGGGCCTTGTTCAGCCTGGAGAAGAGAAGGCTTTGGGCACCTTGTAACAGCCTCTCTGTCCCTGCGGGGAGGTTTTTCCAGAAGGTGGAGCCAGTCTTGTCATGGCCATGCTTGGCAGGAGGATAATATTCTTCTCCGTGAAGGCATCAAAGCATTGGCGCAGCTTCCCCAGCTTTGTTGTGCTGTCTCTGCCCTTGGATGTTTTCCAGCCCCCACATGGTAAAGCCTTGAGCAACGTGGTCTCACTCCACAGCTGAACGTGCTGTGAGGAGAGGTCAGACCTGAGACCTCCTGAACTCCCATGCAGGAGAGTGGAAACCCGAATGGTGTTGTGGTGTCTTCCCCTCTGAGTCTTCCCCTGATGACAGCAGGGAATGTTCTCAGGTTCCCCATGACCATGGGAGTCAGTCAGTATAGTGAGACCAGCTGGAGCTTGCTTGTCCTCTTGTGATGCTCAGCAAGTAAAGCCATGAGAAGGGCCGAGGTGTGCAGGAAGAATTCATAATTAAGGCATTTGTCTTCTGAAGCAACTGCTACATGAACTGATGCCCAGTTTCCCAGGAAAGAGTTGGACATCACCTGCTGATGGCAAGCAGAGAATAAATGCTTTTGCTTCCACAGGCGGTCTGTGCTTTTCTTTATTAAACTGCCTTTATCTCAAACAATGAGTTTTTCTTCCCCGTGTCCTCTCGAGCAGCGGAGTGATTGTGTGGTTTGGTGGAAACTAAAATGTGGCAGCCAGGTTAACCCACTACCTTCCTTTTTGTGCCCAACGTGGGGCATGAGACAAGGGCAGTTTTGTATTAATGGTGCTACAGTTACAGTAGCTATTTGGTGGAGAGTGTCTGCGCAGGTCACTGAGTTTTCTGTCTGTGCTACTTATCTCCTGATTTTGCTGAGCTTGGGAACATGTTAATACAAACAAAGTCTACACTCTTTGCCCTGGTATTGATGTCTTTACTGTGTTGGGGTAGGTATTCTATCTTGTGGAGAGGATAAGGGAACACATCTCCCTCTTCCCTTAGAATCACAGAATGGTTTGGGTTGGAAGAAACCTTAAAGATCATCTAGTTCCAGCCCCCCTGACCCACGTCTTCATCTAGAAAAGGTTGCTCAAATCTCATTGTGTCGGTTTGACTGAAACTGAGTTAATTTTCTTCATGCAGTTAGAAACTTTTTTGCAAACAGCACGGTCATTGTTTGGATTTAGTTTGGGAAAAATCAGATAACACCCCGGGACAGAGATAATGTTTTTCTCCAAGTAACTTTCCAGTGGTTTTGAAGTGGAACAAAGAGAATACAAGAGCCTATTATCTTAGTTGCTGTCTGGGAGCCAAGGTCTTTCTGAGCTTTGTGCCCACAGGTGCGAAGCAGCTGGGAAGGGAAGCATGGATGGGACAGAGCTTGACTGACAGCCAGACTGACCAATGAGAATATTCCGTGCCATTAGCATCAGGCTTCATGCTGAAGGAGGGCAGGGTTTTCTGGATGCAGAGATTGAGACCTGTTTCAGTTCTACTGTGTTTCAGTGGAGTTCCATTTGGGAGTTTGTTTTGGTTTGTACTTTTGCCATTTTACCATTTTGCAACGACCTCTGGGCCTTTCTGCACTTTTCCCTCTTCCCCTGGGATCAGGTGTTCACGACCAGGCTGCTCTCTCTTTTTCTTGGACCGGCTGCTTGGTGCGGGCGGAGCTTGTGAGGAATTGCATTGAGTATCTTATTTTATATTCCATTTTCCATTTTATATGTGTTATTAGCCGTGGTGGTATATTAGTATTATTTTGTTATTTTATTAAACTGTGTTTATCTCAATCCAGGAGTTTCTCCCTTCGCTTTTGATTCTCTCCCCCATTTGGGGGTGGGGGGTGGGAGTGACCGAGCAGCTATCGTGGTTGTGATTGCTAGCTCGGGCTAAACCACGACAAGAGGCTAAACAGAAATGTTTTCACAGTCTGTGTTTTCACAAGAACATCACCAAAACCCATTTTACCTTTTTTTCATCTCTTTTGGCAAAGTCTCCCTCCCTTCCCCCAAATCTCCCATCTCTCTTGCACAGGTTCCTCCTGACCTCCCTACATGTGTCATCTTGTTGGGGGAAGCTTTCTGATGACCCTCATGACCTCAGAGTGTCTCTGTCCCCTGTGCTGACCAGTCAGAAGTGACCTCTCAGCCAGCACCCAAAGGGACTCATTGTACTTCTGTGCTGGAGAGGCCTCTTCACAGCCCACCCAGCAGCACTGGAGGAAGGTCAAGCCCTGCACCACCCCAGAGGTACTGTGCCTGCAAACCAGCGCATGAACCAGAAGGGATCCTGGCTTATCTTTCCCACCTGGGTGCGTCAGTTACCCAGAGTATCTTGGAGGCAGTGGAGACCTCTGTGAGGACAACTGAATCAAGCCTAAAATGTAAATTTTATACAAACCTATGCAGAAGAAACAAACTAAGAAACAAACAAAGAAACAAGCAAACAAACAAGCAAACAAACAAACATCTCTAAGTAATAGCTGAAAAAGTCTTAATTTCCAGAATGCTAGGCTCTTAAGCCATTTCTGTGCAATTTTTGTGGTCACTGAGGGATGCTGATAGTATCTGGCTCCATCAGTACAGCTGATGGCATTTGTTCTTGATCAGCCAGCCAACTTTCCACCCATTGCATCACCCAGATCTTCAGCTCAGACATCAGAAACCTGCTCTAAGACTTTGGGATACCACATTCAAGGACTGGCAAAAGTCCAGGTACACAACATGCCCTTCTTTCTCATCTCACACGGTTTCAGCCATCCCATTCTTGTCCTTCAATGGCCTCAGCCATCCCTTGCTTGTCCTTCAATGGCCTGGAGATGGCTGCAAGAGCATTTGCCTCATCACCTCCCCAGGGACTGAGCTGAAGCTGATCTACACGTAATAGTCCCAGTCTTCTTTCTTGTCCTTCTGGAAGCTGCATTTGTTATTTGCCTTTTCTGAGGATCTTGGAATCTTCCTGATCTCTCTGGATTTTTCCAAGATGTTTGAGAGAGATCTCACAATGACTGCAGCCAGCTCTAATAGCACCTCACTGGCTCTTCCTACACCAAAAGTTTTCTCCATATCTCACAGTTCCAGAGGAGTGCCAGGGGCACAGTAAACACCTGTCTAGCTCATCAGGCACCGTTTGGAAGAGAAACAGAAGTGAATTCTTCCTGTGTGCCCGTGACTCCAATGGGGCCTCTGTGCCACTCACAGCTTTCCTGAGCATTTTTTAAGTGTCTTCCCCTCTGCAAACTTTCTGGTCCTCAGGCTGTAGATGGGGGGATTGAAAAGGAGCATGAGGATGGGCTTTGTTAAACTATTCAAAAGGGTTGTTCTGGGCATCACAGAGACAAGGATGAAGGTGTTGTAGAAAACAGCAGCATTGGTGAGGAGAAAGGAACAGATGGAGAATGTTTTCTGCCTGCCTACAGAGATCTGATACACACAGAAAATAACCATGTGAACAGGAAGAGGAGAATGGGAATGGAGAGAGCCTGAGTGTCACGGTGTCACTGCATGAGAGCTCCAGTGATGTGGTAGATCACAGAAGTGGTCAACTCTGCTGGGGCCACAGAACTGTACCCAGGACACGACTGAAATGATTCCTGTAGATGACGGAGGAGTCCCTAGTGTGTCTGCCACTGGAGACAGATGTCCCAGGTCATGAGTCTTGTAGAGGGCAGGGGATGACACACAGCCCAGTACTGATAGTAGGATGTGGTCACCAGTAGTGAGCGCTCTGTACAAGGACAAGGTGCAGGAAACAGCACTAACACAGTGATGAGCAGGGATGGTGCTGTCCCCAGCCACAAAGCTGCCCATCAGCTGGGATAGGGGAGTGGGTATGCAGAAAGTCTCCCAGGAGAACAAATGTCCCAAGAAGAAGTCCATGGAGATGTGCAAATGCTGTTTTGCCACCACCTGCACAATAATGAGGGTTTTCCCAAACAAAAACACCATGCAGGTCATGAGGGAGAGAAGGATTTCCTAAGGGATGGGAATATTCCCCATTCCTGGTAGGAGGGCACCTCCACAACTGCCCCCTTGCATTTTCGCTGTGGAAGGTTTTAGGTCCCTCTTTTCCCCTTGCACTTGGTAGGGAACTTGCGAGGAAGGAGTTTTGGTTCTTTTGTAGATGCTTGGGTATCAGTCAGAAAGACAAGTCATTGAAGGTACATTTATTTTTTTTTAAACTAAAAATAGAGTAGAGCCCCATGTTCACATAGTCACAGGGTCACACTAGCAAAGTAGATAATGAAGTTGAAATGGGCTGTCCACATTCCTTTGTGGATAACATTATTAAAGTTAAAAAAAAAGGCAGAACAAAAGACAACACAAACACAAAACTGACGACAACAATAACAAACTAGTGAGAAAGGATGGACCTGTAATAAGTTACAGTATGAGTCATATATTGAAACAGATGGACAGTCTAGAGCTTCTGGAAGTTATACAGTCATCAGTTTCCACACTGCATTCTGTAGCTCTTGGTTTCTCATGCTGTAGATGAGGGGGTTCAATGTTGGAGGCACCAATGAGTACAGAACTGCCACCACTAGATCCAGGGATGGCAAAGAGACGGAAGGGGACTTCAGGCAAGCAAACATGCCAGTGCTGATAAACAGGGAGACCACAGCCAGGTGAGGGAGGCACGTGGAAAAGGCTTTGTGCCGTCCCTGCTCAGAGGGGATCCTCAGCACGGCCCTGAAGATCTGCACATAGGACAGTACAATGAACACAAAACATCCTAAAAAGACAAAAGTACTGAAAACAAGAAGTTTAAATTCCCTGAGGTAGGCATCTGAGCAGGAGAGCTTAAGGATCTGGGAAACTTCACAGAAGAACTGTTCAATGGTATTACCTTGGCAAAGTGGCAGTGAAAATGTATTGGCTGTGTGCATCAGAGAATAGAGGAACCCAGTGCCCCAGGCAGCTGCTGCCATGTGGACACAAGCTCTGCTGCCCAGGAGGGTCCCGTAGTGCAGGGGTTTGCAGATGGCAATGTAGCGGTCATAGGCCATGACTGTGAGAAGAAAAAACTCTGCTGAAAGGCAAAACACAAACAGAAAGAGCTGTGCAGCACATCCTTCATAAGAGATGGCCCTGGACTGCCAGAGGGAGTTGCCCATGGCTTTAGGGACAGTGGTAGAGATGGAGCCCAGGTCAATGACAGAGAGGTTGAGGAGGAAGAAGTACATGGGGGTGTGCAGGTGCTGGTCACAGGCTATGATGATGATGATGAGGGCGTTGCCCAGGAGGGCAGCCAGGTAGATGCCCAGGAAGAGCCAGAAGTGCAAGAGCTGCAGCTCCCGTGTGTCTGTGAATGCCAGGAGGAGGAACTGGGTGATGGAGCTGCTGTTGGACATTTGCTGTTTCTGGTCATGGGGACCTATCCAATGAGGAAAAAGCAGTGAGAAATTTGGGCAGAGTTCTCTGAGCAAAATGTGATGCAGTACTCATGGAAATCCCCTAGACTGACTTACCCTGTTCAGGTCCCTTTCACGAGCTGTGGTTGGTGCTGTCTAGCGGTGTCACTGGGAAGAGGCATCTTTGTTGTGGACTATACTGAATTCAGTCCTGCCCTACAGCAATAGGGAAATAGAAGAACAGGGTGATCTGAGATTATATCAACTCATGATATCAAAGACTATTTGAGCACAGTCACTCCCATTTCACCTAATGGCAGAGCAGAGCTGTAGAGATCTTGTTCTGTTTATTTTATTCTAACTGCCCCACCATGGCTGAGGAGGTTTTGTTTGTTTGTTAAGGCAAAAATGCCTTAATGATGCTTTTCACTGCAAGTGAAACCTTGTGGCTGCTGGCAGACAAAGGGACTGTCCCTTAGTGCAGAGTGGGGACAGCTGGTCTGTCCATCAGTCCTGGTCTCAGCTGCCCTGTGCCAGCACCTCTTTGAGCTGGAGGACGATCAGCCCCAGATGTTCCCCTGAGCAGAAACTGGACACCGCTGAGAGCAGAGCAATATGGTTTCTAAGGGCTGATCTGCAAACCACTGACCGCTCTCATTGTACATGGACAGGATCTCAGCTCTGCCCTCCCGGCCAGGGACACACACGGCTCATTGCATCATACAGACGATGAGCCACATTGCCATGGCCTAGTGCCGAAGTGTCTTCTCCACGGGGCTCCTCTCTGGGCAGAGAGTATCCATGGGAGATCTGTGCCGTGGTGGGGGCAGCCTGCAGCCCAGCAGAGCCCCCTGGGATAAAGTCAAAATTCCTAAAGATGGGATGTCCTGAGGCTCAGCTCAGCTCATTGCCAGCCCCACACATCAATATGCCCAG
Organism: Columba livia; assembly: GCF_036013475.1. Classification (NCBI taxonomy): domain Eukaryota; kingdom Metazoa; phylum Chordata; class Aves; order Columbiformes; family Columbidae; genus Columba; species Columba livia. The sequence continues at coordinate 1,275,699 of NC_088623.1, read as the reverse complement.
AGCCCCAGGTAATGTTGGGCAAAGGCAACCAGAACAAGACGTGAAACACAGATAAATGCCCCAATGGTCTGGCCAAGGGAGGAAGGACATGGACAGACGGACAGGCACTTGGGGGTTTCTCCTCACTGGGAGCTGGGCTGTGGAGAAGGTTCAGCCTGAAGCCCCACAACCCTGGGATCAAAGGCTGTGCTGGGTGGGAGGAACCAGGGGGTTGCTCTGGGAAAGCATCTGCACTGCAGGACATGTTGGGGAGGTGCCCAAATCCCCACTCCCTTGGCATTTCTGGGAGCAGCTCCCTCTGCCTCTCTGCCTATGTCTCTGCTGCCTGCAGCTGTCCCTGGAGCTGCTTTCCTGTGCCCTTGTCACCTCCCTCTCTGTGCTCACAGACCTCATCCCACCCGCTCTGTGCTCAGTTATGTTCTGCAGATCCCTCCTGTCCACAGGGAACTGCCCAGGGGCAGCTCTGTGAGTGCAGGGTCAGGACTGCTTTAGCAGGGGCTTGGACTAGGTGGTCTCCAGAGCTCTGTTCCAACCCCAACGATTCTGTGATTCTGTGAGAAGCTGCCACTGCCCACCCAGCCAATCAAGAGTGAAAAACTCAAAGCAAAGTCTCTGCACCTTTCAGGAAAACATTTCCTTCATATTATTGTTGAAAGTTCCCTTGGAAATGCTCAAGGATAACCTGGAGCTGGGAGCAAACCTGTCCCACTCAGCATCCTTTGGATCCTACCCTGCCCTGCCTGGGGTCACCCACCCACTCACAGCTTCTCCCCACATCACTGTGGGGATCTCCCAGGCAGGCTGAGTGCTGTCCCTGGCAGGCAGCAGAGTCCCTTCCCCGGCACACAGCCCTGGGGTGCAGGGACCCTGCTCTGAATACATCCTGGGCAGCCCTGGCTACATTCCTGGCTTTACACACCTGCAACCGTGCCCAGGCAGAAGGCAGCTGTCACGCCCTGTCCCTCTGATGGTGCAGCAGGCAAGCCCTGCTCTGGAGCATGTCCTCCTCGACATTAAAGAAATGAAGAGAGTCCTCCTGACAGATCTCATAAGCTGTCAGATGAATCACTTCTAGGAGGTCCCTCCAGGAACTGCAGCTGCATTGCCCTGCACCCAGACACTCACCATGTAGATGGCTGTGAAACTTTCTCCCTCAGTAATCTCTCAGCATCCTCCACCCCATGTTGTCTTTAACCTCTCTCTGCCTGTCTCCTGTGCCCTCGGTGCTGCAGGCAGAGCCCTCAGCCCTGCTGCGTGTGCAGAGGAGCTGCTCCTGGGCAGAGCTGTCTCTCTGCAGCGCTGCCGCTTCCGTGAGCTCCCTGTGTCCCAGGAGCCCAGCCCAGCCCAGCAGCACAGGAGCAGCCCATGATGTCCCTTTCTCTGTCCCCTCTGGGCTCCCTCAAGATGTCCCTGGGGCACCTGCTGTGAAACAGGCTCAAGTCGTCACTGATGTTCTGTCTGTCAGCTCGGGAGAAACATTCATTTCCAGCAGAGACATTTCACAGAATCACAGAATCGACTGGGTTGGAACAGACCTGAGAGAACATCAAGTCCAACCCTTGGTCCAACTCCAGTCCGTTTACTAGATCATGGCACTAAGAGCCGTGTCCAATCTCAGTTTAAAAACCTCCAGGGACCATGAGTCCATCACCTCCCTGGGCAGCCATTCCAATGCCTGACCACTCTCTCTGCAAAGAATTGCTTTCTAATCTCCAGCCTAAATTTCCTCTGGCAGGGTTGAAGCCCATGGCCCCTTGTCCTATTGCTGACTGCCTGGGAGAAGAGACCAATCCTCCCCTGGCTAGAACTGCCCTTCAGGTAGTTCTAGAGAGTGCTGAGCTCAGCTCTAAGCCTCCTCTTCTCCAGACTAAACAAGCCCAGCTCCCTCAGCCTCTCCCCATAGGGCTTGTGCTCAAGTCCCTTCCCCAGTCTTGTTGCTCTTCTCTGGACCCGCTCCAGCACTTCAATCTCTTTCCTGAACTGAGTGACCCAGAACTGAAAACAATACTCCAGGTGTGGCCTCCCCAATGCAGAGCACAGGGGAAGGATCACTGCCCTTGTCCTGCTGACCACGCTAGTTTGGATACAGGACAGGACACCATTGGCCTTCTTGGCCACCTGGGCACACTGTTGGCTCATGTTGAGCTTCCTGTCCATTAGTCCCCCCAGGTCCCTTTCTGCCTGACTGCTCTCCAGCCACTCTGTGCCCAGCCTGGAGCGCTGCAGGGGGGTGTTGTGGCCAAAGTGCAGGACCTGGCACTTGGCCTTGTTTCTCCTAATAAGAAAAGAGTTGGACATATGAACCACCTTTCCTTTTCTCATCATTAGACAAGGCACCCAGATGGGGACGGGGAGGGATCTGCTTTACCCTTGCTGAGGGAATTAATTCATCTGAGTCAACTGGGGCAACTCGTCCTGGGTTTGTAGTCCTGGGGTTGGCAGTGGACTCAGCTCTCACCTATGGCTGCCACAGACCCACAGGAGGTGGATTCCTCTTGCCTCAGTTCAGGTGGGTACAAAATACACACCTTCTGCCTGGGAGCTGCTTGTCTCAGCTGTTGTTCAGACAGCTGAGTTGCTCAGACCCAAACAACCAATGACATCTGGGGTGTCAGTGGTGGTCCAAGATAAATGCAGGCAGATTCAAGGTCCAATGGAGCAATGCTGAAACAGGGCGGTTTCTGGGAGCAGCATTTTTGAGGCCAGTGGGGAATTCCTTTGGCCAAATGAAAGGACAGCAGTTGATCATGTTTGGGACAAAGAAACCTGTCCCTCCTCAGTATGTTGTTGTCTAAAACCCATATACAGCTGACCCAATGTAGCCATTGCCACAGGGAGAGCTCAGCCTTTCTCCTCCTCTTCACCACCTGTATTTACTAGGCTTCCACTGAGAAGAATGGCATTTGTGTCAGGGACATCCCTCCATTACCCAACCTATTTCAGCGCAGCTGCTCAATGTCATGGCCAAGTCCAGGCCTGTGCTGCTACCTGAGGTGTGTACAGGGCTCTCCAGCACAACTGCATTTGTCTGGCAGGGACAGCACAGCACCTATAGGAAAGCCATCCCCACTCAGAGCAGGTGTGGGACAGACCACCCAGGGCATCTCGGACAGACCCACTTTCTCTGGGTCAGTGACTGGTCACCAGCACTGTGCTGAGAAGAGGCCTCTCCCACCTCCACCTGATAGATACAGGCCAACCAGGACTATGAAGCATGTCCCACCAGGGTCTGTACTCATGTGTCTCTGCTCCTGAACTCTGCTGGTTCTTCTCTCTCCTGTCCTTTACTCATCCCATTGATGGTTTTATTATCAAGGTGTTTCTGGATCACAGGATGTCCCCAGTCAATGGAAAAAGGGAAATCATATCCATCTAACATAAAATAAAATCAAACAAAAAACCCCCACACCACCACCACCAAAAAAACAACCAACAAACCAACCAACCAAACCCCAAGATGTAAAAAGGAGGACCCTGAGAACTACCACCCACTCAGCCTCTCTTCTGTGCCTGGAAAGGTCAAGGAGCAGATCCTCCTGGAAGCTCTGTTGAAACGTATGGAACACAGAGAGGTGATTAGAGACAGTTCACAAGGCTGAACCAAGGGTAAATCATGCCTGACTAAGCTAGTGGACTCCTCTGGAGTGACTGCATCAGCAGACAAGGGAAGAGCTATGAATGTCATCTATCTGGGCTTCTATAAGACTTTCCAAGCAGCCCCCACTGAAAAATTGCTGAGACCTTGGTGTGGCGGATAGATGGATTAGGAATTGACTGGATGGCTGTGTCAAAAGAGTAACAGTCAATAACTCATGTTCAATTGAAAACAAGGAAAGAGCAGTTTCTGTCAATTGTCCATTCTGGGATGAATACTGTTTAATATCTTAATAAATTATATACACAGTATACCCTCAGCAACTTTGCAGGTCACAGAGTCACAGAACATCACCAGCTGAAAGAGATCCATATATATCATTAAGTCCAACTCCCTGCTCCTTGCAGGATGACCTAAACCATATGACGAAGAACTGAACTCTGACAGGTTTGGTGACATGAAGACAGTGAGATGAGTTATGTTATGTGTCATATGTTGAAGAACATAGACACTTTGTAGCTTCTGGCAGGCATCCAGTCACCAGTTTCCACACTGCATCCTGGAGCTCCTTGTTCCTCATACTGTAGATGAGGGGGTTCACTGCTGGAGGCACCACTGAGTACAGAGCAGACACCACCAGATCCAGGGATGGGGAGGAGAAAGAGAGGGGCTTCAGATAGGAAAATATGACAGTGATAAAAAACAGGGAGACCACATCTAGGTGAGGGAGACACATGGAAAAGGCTTTGTGCCATCCCTGCTCAGAGGGGATCCGCAGCACGGCCCTGAAGATCTGCACATAGGACAGCACAATGAACACAAAACACCCCAAATAGACAATAGCAATAAACACGAGAAGTCTAAATTCCCTGAGGTAAGCGTCTGAGCAGGAGACCTTGAGGATCTGGGAAACTTCACAGAAGAACTGGTCCACAGCCTTGCCCTTGCAGAGTGGCAGTGAAAATGTATTGGCTGTGTGCAGCAGAGCATGGAGAAACCCACTGGCCCAGGCAGCTGCTGCCATATGGACACAAGCTCTGCTGCCCAGGAGGGTCCCGTAGTGCAGGGGTTTGCAGATGGCAACATAGCGGTCATAGGCCATGACTGTGAGAAGAAAGTACTCTGCTGAAATGAAAAACACAAACAGAAAGAGCTGTGCAGCACATCCTATGTAGGAAATGGCCCTCGTGTTCCAGAGGGAACAGGCCATGGATTTGGGGAGAGTTTTGGAGATACACCCCAGGTCAAGGAGGGAGAGGTTGAGGAGGAAGAAGTACATGGGGGTGTGCAGGTGCTGGTCACAGGCTATGGTGATGATGATGATGCCGTTGGCCAGGCGAGCAGCCAAGTAGGTTCCCAGGAAGAGCCAGAAGTGCAAGAGCTGCAGCTCCTGTGTATCTCCAAACTCCATGAGGAGGAACTGGGTGATGGAGCTGTTGTTGGACATCTTCTGCCGCTGGTCATGATGACCTGTCCAAGTAGGAAAAGGCAGTGAGCAGTTACGGCAGAGTTCTTTGATGGAAATCTATTCAATGTGTCATGGAAATCCCCTAGACTGCCTTGGCCCTTTCATGTCCCTTTTATGAGCTCTGTTCTGTGCTGACTGTGCCTCGGGGAGCAGGGGGCTCTGCTGTGGACACACAAGTATCCCAATGCTCTTGTCAAGGCAGGAATGACAGGGACAGACGGACAGGTACTGCAGAGTTTCTCTTCTTTGGGGTCACGCTTCCAAGAGGACTCAGCCTGAAGCCCCACGACCCTGGGGGCAGATGCTGTGCTGGGTGTGAGACCTGGAAATTGCTCCAGGAAAGTGTCTGCACTGTGGGGGATGGCAGGGACGTGCCTGAATTCCGTCCTCCAACAGCATTTCTGTCAGCAGCTCCTTCTCCGTCCCTACTCATGTCCCTGCTGTCTGGAGCTGTCCCTGCCAGGAGCTGCTTCTCTCTCCCCGTGTTTCATCCCTGTTTGTGCTCATAGTCTCCATCTCACTTACTGTCTGCTCAGCTCTGCCCTGCAGACCCCCCTGTTAGTGGGACCCTGACCAGAGGCATCTCTTTATGGGCAGTGATTCAGTGGGATCCTGAATCCTAAAGAGAACTGGGATCTGAGTGCCTTCTCCAGAGGAGAAGAATAAACTATTGACTCCAACTGCACTCTGAGCCAACCAAGAGTAGAAAACTCAAAGCACAGACTCCTTCCCTTTTAGATAATCTCCATTTTGACCTTCTTCTTGAAAAGTCCCCTTGGAAATACCCTGGGGGTAATTTGGAGCTGTGAGCAGTGCTGTGCCATGCAGCACCCTCTGAACAGCAGGACCCTGCCTGCTCTGCCAGGGGTTGCCCCTTACACCCACTGCTCCTCCTCACAGCACCGTGGGGATCTCCCCGGGCAGGCTGAGTGCTGACTCTGGCAGGTGGCAGAGTCCCTGCCTGGCACACAGTCCTGGGGTGCAGGGACCCTGCTCTGCAGGACAGCCCTGGGCACCCACCCTGCACACCCAGCTTCACACTGCTGCAGCCATCTCTCGGAGAAGGCAGTTGTTATGCCTTTCTCCTCTCACGGTGCAGCAGGGAAGCCCTGCTCCAGAGCGTGTCCTCCTTCTCCACACCAGACCAGTCAAGACAGTCATCTTGATAGGTCCTATCAGCCATGGGATGTACGAGCTCTAGAAGATCCCTCCAGGATGCTCATGTGAATTTCCCCACTCCCACTGACTTACTGTGTCAAAACTTGTGAAGATTTCTCCATGAACAAGAAATCACCTTTAAGCTCTTCCTTTCTCACTCCTCTCCCCTCGGTGCTGCAGGCAGTGCCCTCAGCCCTGCTGCGCTTTGCAGAGGAGCTGCTCCTGGGCAGAGCTGTTCCTTTACAGTGCTACCTGGTTGCCATGAGCTCCCTCCATCCCAGAACCCAGCCCAGCTCAGCAGCAGAGGAGCGGCCCAAGATGGCACTTTTTCTTGGCCCTCTGGGCTCCCTCCAGGTGTCCCTGGGGCTCCAGGAGAACCTGCTGTGAAACAGGCTGAAGTCACCACTGATGCTCCCTCCCTCAGCTGGGGAGAAACTCTTATTCCCAGCACTGTCAGTTCTTCTCTCAGAGATAGAGTTACTTCTAAAAATTCCTTTATTTGTGTTATTATCAGACCGGACACCCAGACAATGACAGGCAGGGATCTACTTTACCACTTCTGAGAGGAGTCAGCTCAGTCAGTTAAAGTATCTCATCCTGTGTTTCTACTGTTAGTGCTGGAAGTGGACTCAGCTCTCTACCACAGCTGCCACAAAGCCCTGAGAGCTGGGATTCCTCTTGCTGCTGTTCAGGTGTGCATTAAATAGGCACCTGTATGTGAGCTCCTTGTCTCAGCTTCCATGGTAAGTAATGAAGATGTAGGTCAGGAGTGAGCTGTTCAGATGAAATTCCTGGTGACTTCGGAGGTTCCAGAGGTTGTCCAAGCTTGTTCATCCCACTGGCACTGTCCTTATTTATGATTTGTTTGTCAGCCAGTGCTGCCATCTGACCAAAAGGTGTCCTGTATCATAAGGACAGCCAAGTTTCTCTCCATCTTTTCCATCAGCTGTGTTGACTAGATCGCCATTGACTATAATGATGGTTTTCATCTACACATTGCCTAATCAAATTCCAGGCAGTTACGCTATTTAATGCCCAACTAGAGGCCTGTAGTGCTAGGTGAGATGCCAAGGCTCTCACACGTATCTACATGGAGCTGACAGGCACAGCACAGTAAAGCCGTTCCCACTCAGAGTGAGTGTGTGACAGACACCCGGACAGCGTTGCACAGAGATTCGTTGCCTTTGTGTGAGCCACTGATTGCCACCACTGCAGTGTGGCACATCTGTCCCTTCTCTAGGCAGTAGATGTAGCGCAGTACAGGAACACAAGGGCCATCACACTGGGGGCTCCACTTGTTCACCTAAATTCTCAAAATGCTGTTTTTTCTCTCCACCACCTCATACTCACCCCCTTGAAAATACAGTCAAGCAACAGATAAACCATTTTCACAGTGGGCCATTCAGCAGCATCTCATCATTCCTGCAGATCAGTGACACCTCTGCCAAAGCACCTCAGAGGCAGCAGAGCCACCACTGAAGTAAACCAGGTTCTTTCCAGGGTTGCACTTGCCAGCCCTGTTTGTCTGTGGTCATGGGTACAGCAGGGGTTGCTCACTCTCTTGGCATCCACTTTCAGCTTTAGATTTCCATCTGCCGACCACTCCAGCATGTCTCGGGTCAGAAGCAAAGCCTTTGAACAAACGGGGTCTTAGACACTTGGTACGAGTTTTCTTTATAAGTGCGAGCTTTTCCTGGAGGCACACCTGATGTGCTACAGCCAAAGTGTGCACCAATTCCCCCAGCCCAGGGCACAGACAAGCTCAGCGGGCCCTTGTAGGTGAGTATCAGAGAGAGTCCAGCAAATGTGAAAGTGCGGTAGGAGACAAGGAAACCTCATCAGCGTGGGAAAACAGCCATAGACCTCTCTAAGGCATCTGGGAAATCTCTGAATGTAGAAGCCTGGGCCTTGCTGGGGACTTCAATAACCCTGGCATTTGTTGGATGGAGAACACAGCAGGACAGTGATGAAGCTGGTGAGGCACCTGGAGCACAAGTCTTATGAGGAGCAGCTGAGGAAGCTGGGGCTGTTTAGCCTGCAGAAAAAGAGGCTGAGGGGAGACCCTATTGCTCTCTACAGCTGCATGAAATGAGGTTGCAGCATGGAGGGTGTTGGTCTCTTCTCCCAAGTAGCAACTGATAGGACAAGAGGAAATGGCCTCAAGTTGAGCCAGGGATGGTCCAGATTGGATATTAGGAAACATTTATTCATGGAAAGGATTGTCAGGCATTGGAACAGGCTGCCCAGGGCAGTGCTGGAGTCACCACCTCTGGAGGGGTTTAACAGACATGGAGATGAGGTTCTTAGGGACATGTTTTGGGTTAATGGTTGGACTTGATGATCTGAAGTGTCTCTTCCATCTGAAACAATTCTATGATTCAATGATTCTGTAACACAGAGAAGTTGACAAAAACACTGCTAGGTATTGCAGAATCCCAGTATGGTTGAAGTTGGAAGGCACCTCTGGAGATGATCCAGTTCACCTCCTCTGGTCAAGTGGGGTCAGCTACAGCAGGTTGTCCAGAGCCACACTGGGCCTGGAATACGGGAACTCCACAACTTCTCTGGGCAGCTTGTCCAGTGATCAACATCCACACCTTAATTAAGTGCTTTCTGCAGTTTAGGTACAATTTTCTCTGTTTTAGATTGTGCCCTTGCTTCTTGTCCTGTCACTGGGCACCACTGTCTATGGTCTCATACCTCCCTCAGCCTTTTCCATGTCCTACGTAACCAGGACTCTGGGCCTGTTTGTCACTGGCCTCATGTTTTCCCTTGTCTTACTCTTGCTGTTGATATTCTTCTAGAATCCTCTTTTGCTGCTGATCACATCCCTTCCCAGGTTCTGGCTTCAGTGGGTTCTGGCTTTCCTCGCTTTATATCTCAATGCTTGGGAAGTTGCCATTGCTACTGTCCAGAAGCCTTCTAGATAGCTTGTGCCCAGCTGTGTTTCACGATGTCACCCCTGTTGCTCTGTCCACTAACTCATTTGTTCTCACCTCTTCCCAGGCAGAGATCCATGCATTTTTGTGGCTATCTCTCATGAAGAGCAACTCCTTCTCATCTTCACCACTTGTCCTTCTGAAGAGCCTCTATCTATCCATCACAGCACTCCAGCTATGTGAGTGGTGTACCACAGCTCTGTTACCCAAATGAGATTGTGTCACTGTAATTACACGCAGACTTCTAATGCCTCTTGTTCATTCTCCACACTGCACGCATTACTGTGCAAGCACTCAAGAGACATGACCATTCATGTTGATTTCTCAGAAAGGGCAGGAGAGCATTTTTATCCTGCTGTCCTCTGGGCACCTCATTTATGTTCATACGTTTGATGTGATTCCTCCTCAGCTCTGTTCTGTTGATTGCTATGTCCCTTCTGTTTTCATCATGCAAAACCCTTTACTTGTCAACAGCATCCTTCACATTATCACACAATTATTGGTCATTGTGTCCTTCCCCCAGTCATTCCCTGTTTAATGACAGCCTGTTGACAAAGACACTTCAGCTTCATTTTTCAGGTGAATCCCATCTCTTCCAAGCAGTTGTTGATCCTCAGAGAGGGTCTCATGGTCATAGAAACCCCGTTGCTGACACAGGTCACACAACCAATTACCTACGTGCAGGATCTGTCTGCTGCTCAGAACTTTTCCCCTAACCAGCAGGACTGAGACAACCACCTGTGTCACCAAGGCTTTGAACATTATGCCTAGAATCATGTAGTCATGCTTGATAATTTCCAGGTCTCCTGAGGCAGTGTCAGTGGTGCTCATGTGAATGAGCAGCAGGGGGGAATAATCAAAGGACTGTAAAATCTTCAGCAGCCTCTCAGCAATGCACCCTCTGTTCAGGGACAGCTAACAGAGCTCCTTGGAACATGATAGAGGTTCCTCTCTCAGGAAGTCTCCTCTGATAACACTTAAAGAAGATGGAGCCAAACTCTTCCCTGTCATGTCACGTGGGAGAACGATGTCCAATGGACAAAAGCTGAAATAAGTGAGGAAAAACTGTTTACTCATGAAGGCAGTCGAACCTTGGAGCAGGTAGGCCAGAAAGTTTCTGCAATGTCAACATTTGGAAGTTTTCAAACCCAGAATGAATAAATTCCTGAGCAAGTTTGAGTGATGTGATGTGATGTGATGTGATGTGATGTGATGTGATGTGATGTGATTGATGTGATAGATAGATGCTGTGGGTAGGAGGTTGGCCTACAGACCTCCTGAGGTCCCACCCACCATGAGTGAATGCACATTTTCTTCCATCACAGGTCATCCCTTCCCCACAGCAGGTAAAAAACTCAGCTTTTCCACAAGTGTGAAAGTAGGTCAGCTTTAAGTTACCTTGGCTCATCTGTTTCTTTCCTGTCCCACACCAGCCACTGCTGCTCCAATGAAGAGCTGCTTGGTAGGTACTGGCAAACAGCCTTGATCACCCCTGTTGCTTATGTTCCATTTTCTTTTCCTCTCTTTTCACCCATCCAAGTTCTTCGCTGTCCTGGTTTTGTTAAAAACAAGTTTCTCTTTTAGTGAATTTTCCTTTCAGCTGAAGTCTTCTTACTAACTGCACTTCTCTGAAAGCTAGACACATGTTTTAGTAGACATAGCAATGGAATGCAAGGTCACGGAATCACGCTGATAAGGATGCGCGTCCTGCGAGAGGGGCAAGGAGGAGAGAAGTGAACAGGTGACTAAAACTGGCCAACTAAGTATGCCATCCCATTCACGTGATACATCGTATAAAAGTGGGAATCCCAAGGGTCCTGGCCCTCTTGGACTCCGGCCGGCATCTGGGAAGGACCCTGCCAGTTGTCCCTGCAAACTGACGCCTAGTGACCGACTGAATCCAGTTGCAGGATCCAGCCCAGGACTTCCAGGTGTCTTCTGCTGCTGCCGGAGCAGTTCTTTGCTGGGATTTTCAAGATTGGTTTTGTATATTTTGTATTATTTTCTCTATTTTATTAGTAACATTAGAAAAACATTTCTAATTTCTTTCCAACTCTTCTCTCTGTCTTTCTTTGCCTTCCAATCACCTGTACTTTGTGGGAAGGGGGTCTAAGGGGGCTAGTGGGAGAGAGGGGGTTAAAGCATCTGCCACAGTTTATTGTCGCCCTGCAATCAAACCTTGACATTCTCTTTGATGGTTTTTGTTCCAGTCCATACAAACAGTCCACTTCTGTTTGCTTTTTCTTCACTGGCCCTGCCTTTACTTGCTCTGCAGCTGTTTCTGAGATAGTCAGCATGATTAATCCTGTGATGGAAGGAAATTCCTTTGAAGTAGAACAACCCTTCAGCATTTGTAGTGCCTTGCAACTCCTCCCGCTGTTGTCTTGTGAGAGACACCACCATCAGAGTAAGACATCTGCACATAGGCATTAACTACTGACTAAATGGATCTTCAGTTCCGGGAGACCCTGAGAAGCAGAAATCTTTTAAAGTTTACAAGGAGAAGTGGCTGGTGCTCCTGGTGGGAAGAATAAGCCAGTACATCAGGGCCAGCTGGGCCCTGATTCACTGAGCAGTGAAGATGAGGAGAAGGGCCTGGGCACTGTGAGGGATGCCATATGGCCAGTGCTGCATGTGCACCATGAACAAGGCCAGCTGCATACGGGGCTGAATGAGGAAGAACATGGTGAGACAGACATGGCAAGTTATCATCCCACTAACTGAGCACTGGTGTTAGAGCCTCTGGACTAGTGTGTCCCTCTCTGGGGCTTCTTCTTCTTGAGCATGAACAGGAGAGTGTCCAGAAGACGTCTGCAAAGATGGGGCCCATGGCCACTATGGGCAAGATGAGAGATCTGGGAATGTTTTACATAGCAAACTGGAATTATGGAATCATAACATCATAGAATCATTTACATTTGAAAAGACCTTACAGATCATAGAGTCCAACCTTTAAGCTAACACAGCCAAGTCCACCACTAAATCATGTCCACATCTCCACATCTTTTAAAAAACCTCTCCAGGGATGGTGACTCCACCACTTTTCTGAGCAGCCTGTTCCAATGCCTGGCAACACTTTTCAGAAAAATTTTTTTCCTAATATCCAGTCTAAACCTCCCCTGGCAAACTTGAAGCCATTTCCTTTCATCCTATTGCTTGTTATTTGGGAGAAGAGACCATCACCCTCCATACTACAACCTCCTTTTGATACAGGAAATTGACAATTAACTAATTAACACTTAAATAAATAACAATTAACACTCACACTTAAAGAACTGACCCTTTAACCCACATCACTATTGCCTAGCCTTGCTTCACTCTGTGTAACTTATTGTACGAGAAACAGGTCTTCACTGATGCCTTGCAAAGATAATAATCCTTGGGTGCATCCTTGGGTGAACTAGATAATACAAACTTGGGCACAGGACAGGAGACACGCCAGTTCAAACCAACTCAGCAGGCTGAGACTTGACCAACTCATCACACTGGACCAAAATGACCGTGTACACAGAAAGAGGACCCGGGTTTACGATCACTGCGCAGCTTCAACCAGGAGGAGCCGGAGGTGGAGACTAAGGAAATGGTCTTCCAGAACTCATTGTAATAAGAACCGTCTTCTTGGGGACAGGTTATGAATATGTATAGGTGTTCCTAAAACTTTCATGAATATGTAACACTTTACTGCATTTAACCAAGCTCACAGCTACTGCAATTTTACACACGTAGTAGGTGAAATGATTCCCCGTGTGTCCAGCATTGTAAATAAATACATACCTTCCTTATAACCTCATGGGTTGTAAGGTCATTTCCACACCTCACTTTCAGATAGTCACGGATAGCAGAAAGGTCTCCCCTCTCCAGTCTGAAGCCCCCAGGTCCCTCAGCCGCTCCCATCACACTTGTGCTTTAGTCCCTCTCCCAGCTCTGTTCCCTTCTCTGAACTCGCTCCAGCACCTCAAGGGCTTTCTTGGTGTGAGGGGCCCAAAACTGAACCCAGGATTCAAGGTTTGGACTCCCCAGTGCCCAGTACAGGGGGGCAGTCACTGCCCTCATCCTGATGGCTACACTGGTGCTCATACAAGCCAGGATGCTGTTGGCCTTTTTGGCCACCTGGGCACATGCTGGCTCACATTCAGCTGGCTGTCAATCAACACCCTGTCACCGTTTAATTGCAGGGCGACAATAAACCATGGCAGATGCCTTGTTATCCCCCTCCCTTCCTTAACTCCCCATCCCTCTCCACCAAGGAAAGGCAATAGGAGGGCAAAGAGAAGCAAAGAGAGCGAGGACTGGCAAGTTGAAAAAAGTTGAAAATGTTTTACTAATGCTGCGAATAAAATAGAGAAAATAATACAAATTATACAAAACCAATCCACTGTTCCAGCAGCTGCAGGGCAGTCACCTGGAAGTCCTGGGTCAGACTCTGCAGCAAATCAGAACTGGATTCAGGGATGCAAGGTCTGTCACTAGGCCTCAGATCGCAGGAACAGCAGGCGGAGTCCTCTCCCTATGCCAGCCATAGTCAAAGAGGAGCGAGACCCTTGTGATGTCCCACTCTTATATGATATATGACGTGGATGGAATGGAATACTTAGTTGGTCAATTTTAGTCACCTGTTCAGTTCACTCTTCCTTGCAAATATGCCCTTCTCACTTACGGGATGTGCATTCTTATCAGTGACCTTGCATTCCATTGCTACATCTGTTTACAAAAACATGTAGCCAACTTCAGAAAAATGTGGTTACTTAGAAGAACTTAGCTGAAAGGAAAATTCACTGAAAGAGAAACTGGTCTTGGTTTTAACAAAACCAGGCCAGGCTCCTAGAGAGCTTTTTTGAGTCTCTTCTCAGTAGCTTTGCTGAACTCTTCTCAGGTTCATGGACTTGGCCTCAAATACACCTTGGGGTCACTAAAATGCCAAAAACCCTAAGAAGGCATTTCACTTCCATCATTTTCTTCAGCTATTGAAGACTCGTATAACTAATTAGAGAGGTTTCAGGAGGGTAGGTAAAGAGGACATTCTCCGTGAGCTCTTGGAAGAAGTGTCAGAAGAATTCTCCCATGGATGCTGATGCACAGTGTCTCTTAAGGAGTTGTGACCAGATGGGAAAAGCAGCATGGACACCCTTGCTCCTCACCACTCCATTTTGCTATTTTGCTCCTTGGTCCCCTGGGAATTACATCACTTTACATCAGGCTTTTCCACTGAACTTTGCACCTCATTTTTAAAGCTCCTTTTCAGGAATTCCTACCTGCTTTCCTGAGAGAACTGGATGTCAAAAGGCACAGAGGGTTTTTTGAATTGGAGGAAAAAAGTAAACAGACACCAAAAGCAAGCAAAAAGAAAACACAATAGAACTTAATGAACATTATAATACACCTCTCAGTTGCAGAGGTATTAAAAGCAACTTGGAGTGATATCCACCAACACAGCTGAAGAGTTGCTTACAGGGACTATGAGAGATACTGCTGAAAGACAATTCAGCTTTACCTCCCTGAAGCTCAAAGCAGGGTGGGAGGTGAGAGGGATCTGAGTGATCGAAGAGTAAGAGAAGGAAGAACCTCTGGAGAGTAATGGAAAGTGCAAATGTCCAGACAGGCTTCTGAAGAGATTACTTCAGACATGGTGAGCTGAATAAGGACAGGTAGAAACACCTGGAAGGTCAGGGAGATAAATAGAAAGTGTAATAGACAGAATTCTGGCAATGCAAGCACAGGTTAACAACAATACCTCTTCTCCCACAATCAATTCACATTCTGAAATTGAGAATATTTTGGTAGTATAGAAATTCCACGAACACTTTATTGAAGGTATTGAATCCATTCATCTCTTAAAATTTTGTTTTGGTTTGGTTTGAAGTATTGAGAGCATTCCCCAGATTTTCAGGCAGAGTTCCATGGTGTGACCATAAGTACCAGTCCATACCACTAGAGGCCCCAGAGTACCTGAGATATTTGCCTGGAACTGGCAGTTATCAGAGAACACAGACAGAGCTGTGTCACTTCCATCATTTACATCCAATCTTCAAGACTTGTCTACTTCTTTATGTAAGTTTCAATAGTGCAGTTAAAGAGGAAGGCACTTGGAAGAAATCAAAAGTACAAGCCCTGACCCCCAGACCCTGGAAAGAGGGATCCTGTTCCTAACCCTTTGCTCAGGTCTCTTCTTGGGACAGTGTGATGTGGGACTGTGCAATGCCAAGGGCAGGACTGTGGTCTGAAACCTCCCAGGTTCCTGGGTGGGAACAAGGAAGCTGTAAGGACAAGGTACCTCCTTACAGACAACAGTGGTGGAGACAACAGCCATAGCTAATGGGAGAAGAAGCCCATGTCTGTTGGGGGCTTTCAGCCTCTATACATCCCTTGATTATCTCGATAATAGCCTGTCCTATGATGAGGCATCACCTGCTCCTCTTTCCCTGCAAGCTGGAGACAGCTGGAGAGCTGAGAAGTCAGCATGAGAAGGCAGAACAAGAAGGGCAATGCTGTGGTGATGGACAACTTGTATGGACTCCTGATGAGGAAGAGGAAGCAGATGAGGCCTTCTTCAGAGAATGAAAGAAGCCTCATGTTTGCAGATCCTTGTCCTCATAGCAGACCTAAACAATCCCAATATTTGCTGAAGGGCAACATAGCAAGGGGCAAGCCATCCAGGAGGGTTTTGGAGCTCATTGGCAATGTTTCCTGACACTGGTGATTGAGGAGTATGTGAGGTGAAGTGCCCTGTGGGACTTCACACTTATGAACAAGGGCTCGTCAGGGATGTAACAGTCAGGGTTGACAAAGTTGAGTTGAGGCTCCTGAAAGAAGGGAACAAGACAAAGAGCAGGATTTCAGGAGAGCAGGCTGTGGCCTGCTGAGTGACCTACTTTGAAGAGTCCTATGGGAGATGACCCTGTGGAGAAGAGGGGTGCAGGGAACTGTTGGATGGTCAGAGATCTCCTCTTCAGGCTTCAGAATGGCTCATCCTGACATGCAGGAAGTAAAGCAAAGTTGGCAGGAGGCTTGCATGGATGAGAAAGGAGCTCCTGACTAAAATCAAGCATGAAGAGGAAGCACAGAGAAGGTGGAGGCTGGCTGCCTTCCAGTCTCAATGGATCTGTGCTGCTTTGCTGGAGGGAGATATCTGCACGTGTGTATGTTTGTCTGTGTGGGGAGGAACTGGGGATATGAGGGGATCCTGGGGACAGTTCCTGGATAGACTGAGAACCTAAGACCAGCTCCTGGAGGGAACCATGATATCTATGTGTCTATATAGCATTATGGAAATTCACCTCCCTAACTATTATGCCAATCAGTCTTTACAGTAAGAAAGCATATTAAATTTCTTAACACATATGTAGGTTTTCCTGGTTTTGTTAAAAACAAAATTCTCTTTTAGTGAATTTGCCTGTCAGCTATAGCTTTCATATTAGCTGCATTTTCCTGGAAAACCAGATACATGTTTCGGTAAACATAGCAATGGAATGTGAAGTTATTGATAAGCATGTATGCACCTGTCGTGAGAGGGGCAATGAGAAACAGGTGACCAAGAAACTGACCAATGGAGTATAACCTCCCATTCACATGAATACTTCATATAAAAGTGGGATCTCACGAGGATCTCGTCCCTTTTCATTATGGCCAATATTAAGAGAGGACCTTGCTAGTCGTCCCTGTGAACTGAGGCCTAGAGAGAGACTGAATCCAGCTCCTGTTGGCTATTGAGTCCAGTCCAGGACTTCGAGGGCCAGCTTTGCAGTTGCTGGGACTTTCAAGATTGGTTTTGTATTATTTTCTTTATTCTTATTAGTAGCATTAGTAAAACATTTTTAATTTTTCCAACTCTCTTCTCTCTGTCCTTCTTTCCCTCCCGATCGCCTGTCCTTAGTGGGAAGGGGAGAGAGGAAGGAGCTGAAGGGGGAAGCCGGGGGGCAAGAGGGGTGTTAACAATATATCTGCCGCAGTTTTATTGTCACCCCGCAATAAAACCCTCGACAATGTTACATTGCATACTGGTTAGTCACGCTACAGTGAGCAATCTAAAGGATACCAGATAATCACAAGGTCCATAAGGACAGCCTAGTTCTCATCATAAGACTTTGCTTCTCAGTATCTTAGGGCTGTCCATGAAGATGAAAGGTACCCCTGGACAACCAAGGTAATGCCAGCATCCCACCCCCTCTAACACAGGGACAGGCTGCCCAGGGTTGACTCGCCAGCCCTGGGGGTATTTAAAAGATGCACAGATGAGGTTCTTAGGTGCATGGGTTAGTGATGGACTTGGCAGTGTTTGGTTAACTGTTGGACCGGATGATCTTAAAGGTCATTTTCAATCAAAATTATTCTATGGTGTTTGAAACGCTATAAACTTACCTGCATTGACAGATAAGTAACATAGCAACACAATCTTCAGGGACATCAGGATTAATAGGCAAGCTGCAAGATGGCTAATGGATGACCATGGTGCAGATATATAGTTGCTTTTTGAAGTTTTACCATGAGTAGGATTGGTAACAGAGGGACAGAGAGAAGATGAGAAGAGAGGAGAGGAGAGGAGAGGAGAGGAGAGGAGAGGAGAGGAGAGGAGAGGAGAGGAGAGCAGAGCAGAGCAGAGCAGAGCAGAGCAGAGCAGAGCAGAGCAGAGCAGAGCAGAGCAGAGAAGAGAAGAGAAGAGAAGAGAAGAGAAGAGAAGAGAAGAGAAGAGAAGAGAAGAGAAGAGAAGAGAAGAGAAGAGAAGAGAAGAGAAGAGAAGAGAAGAGAAGAGAAGAGAAGAGAAGAGAAGAGAAGAGAAGAGAAGAGAAGAGAAGAGAAAAAAGACTGGAAGAAGGACACAGGACAGAGGTAGGAAGAGAAGAAAGGGAGCAGGATGAGGATTGTCAGAGAAACACAAAGATGGGTAAAGACAGGGTGACAGAGAGAGAGAAAAGGGGCAGGGAAGCAGGACAAACAGAAAGACAGGCAAAAATAAGAGACAGCGAGCAGGACACAGATGGAGATTAAAAAAGCCTGGGCTGGGCAGCGGGACAGAGATGAAGACCAAAATCATCTTTGGGCTGCAGAACAAAGATGGAGTGAGAAATAAAAGAACCAGGGGATAGGACAGAGTGACAGAGAGAGGGGAAAA
This sequence comes from Columba livia, assembly GCF_036013475.1. Lineage (NCBI taxonomy): Eukaryota > Metazoa > Chordata > Aves > Columbiformes > Columbidae > Columba > Columba livia. Next base: position 1,257,433 of record NC_088623.1, on the reverse strand, counting down.
ACTGAAGAGGGAGCAGGACAGGAAGACAGGCTGGGGGACAGACAGGAAGAAGGACAGAGAAACAGAAAGGAAATGAAAGGGGCAGGGAGCAGGACAGAGAGCTGGAGCAAGAAGGGAAAAAGAGATGGGCAGCAGAACAAATGGAAGGAGAGACAAAGACGGGCAGGGAGCAGGAAAAAGGAGGGAAGAACAAAAAAATAGTGACAGGGTACAAGACTGAGTGGAAGGAATTTAAAAAATAAACAGGGAGCAAGACAGAGTGACAGAAAAGATGGGATGGAGGGCATTACAGGGGGATGGAGAAAGAGAAAGAGGTGTCAGTAGCCCTGATAGAGATAGGTGGCCCATGGCTGCTGTGTGGTGGCGCAGCCCAGGGACACTGACTCTGTGAAGCGGTGGCTTCCACAGAGACGGGGGGTCCAGAACATGGGCAAGGGGGTAAGAGCTGGGGGAGGGCTAAAGAGAGGAGGCAGGGCCAGGGCCGGGGGCTGCTCAGCCCTGGGGCAGCCCAACGGGCGCCACGTCCGAGCTCAGCCCGGCCACCGGCAGAGCCGCCGCCTTCTCACTTCCACCTTTGCCAGCACAGGGCGGCAGGGCGGCCAGTCTCCTCCCTGAGGTGACGCTGCCCCGCATTGGTCCCCTGGGCTGTCACCCTGCCCTGCTTTGGGCCGCCCTTCCCTGAGGTGATCCCGGCTCTGATTGGCCCCAGCACTGCAGTGCAGTGCCCTCCCTCCATCTGAGGTGTGGACCTCTGATTGGCTGCTTGGGCTGTCACTCTGCCCGACACCTTGCCCCTCATGTCACGGCCTCAGCAGAGGAGGATGCAATGGCAGGAAGCACCAAATTCATCTTCAGTATCCAAGGGTTTTCTCCTGGTCTTCTGCTGACCATTCACATTGGGACGTGCATAAAATCAGCCTGTGTTATGTCACTTTCAGCAGCTGCTTCTTTGGCAGAAATGGCTTGCTTTTTTTTGTCTTGATTCTGCAAGTCTCACATTAAAAAGCTGCGCCCAGCACATCTGTCTGGTGTGCTGCTCTGAATCACATCAATAGTCAAAACCGCTGTATTTGCTCCCCTCCCAACTAGAGCAAAGTAAACCCCTGGATTTCACTCTCTTTTCTAAAGAGACGATCGTAGGAAGTTACATTCACATTCTAGGATGGAAAAAAAGGGAAAGAGGAATAGGAAAAGCATTCCAGACAATGGAAAAAAAATGGAAAGACATTCTATAAAGGAACAAAAATTTTCCAAGAGACATCCACCTGTATTTCATATCAGAAATACGCTCAGTGCCGATGTTTGCAACATGAGGTGTACAATGTGGCATTCTCTGTACTGTTTTAAATCTGTTAAATAGTATTACTAGACAAGTAAAACCATGATAAACTTTTATGTAACCTTGTTTCCATCAGAGTGCACTCACTTCATCTTATTTCCTCTGACAAGCTGTTCAACTGGCCATATGTGAGAGATTCTAAGATAATGTCTTGAGGACCCGTGTTGGAAAGTAAAACGTGGGAAAGCAAGATGTGCGGTTCCAGCCACCTGGATGATAAAGGAAGATCAATACTAACACGACCATCCGGACGGCCAAAGACATAATACTAACATAATAATATATAAAGGACCTTGGACAGATTACTTTGAAGTACATTTCTCCTAATTGTAAAAAGTTATAGTCCAGATTCGTCAGAATGGTATCTCGGGCTGGATAACCGACCCCTAGTGCATGGGATGTGTGAATGTCCTTGGGCCTGGTCTGTGAATGAGTGGAAAAACAAGTGAGAGAAACATCACATGAGTTTAGTGTGTTTTTAATAACAATTAGTGGAAAAACACCTTTTGCAAACATCTTAGTCCAGGCCCGTACCTGTAAATCCTATACGTTGTCAATGGTGAATAAAGAAGGCAGCCTAGGCCTAGGTCAGGTCTCTGCTTGGCCAGGCTCTGCGCTCCTTCCTGAACAAGATCTCTGCCTCTGCGCGAATTTCTGTCTGTGTCCTGGTATGCGTCATTTCTAATCGCCGCAAAAAATCCTGCGGGTGATCTGGAACTGTGAGCAGCACTGACCACACGGCGCCCTCTCAACAGCAGAAGCAACTTTCCTGCCCAATAGGGTTTGCTCCTTCCCCCCACAGCTTCTCCCCTCAGTGTTGCTGGGATCTCCCCGGGCAGGCTGAGCGCTGACCCTGGCAGGCGGCAGAGTCCCTGCCCCGGCACAGCCCTGGGGTGCAGGGACCCTGCTCTGCAGGACAGCCCTGGGCACCCCTGCCTGCGCATTTACATTTACACCCCACAGCCATCCTGGGGAGAACGCAGCATTCACGTCTTGTCACTCTGACAGCGCAGAAGGCAACCCCTGCTCTGCAGCACATCCTCTCCTCTGCATCAGGGAATCTCTAAGAGTTGTACTTACGTCTCTTGTAGGCTCTGCAGTGTGACAGCTATCAGAGATTCTGCCATGATTTGCAGATGCAATGCCCTGCAGCCACAGGCTTAATATTTGTGAAGATTTCTCTCCCAGTGATCTCTCAGCATCCTCCACCCCATGTTGTCTTTAACCTCTCTCTGCCTGTCTCCTCTGCCCTCGGTGCTGCAGGCAGAGCCCTCAGCCCTGCTGCGTGTGCAGAGGAGCTGCTCCTGGGCAGAGCTGGCTCTCTGCAGCGCTGCCGCTTCCGTGAGCTCCCTGTGTCCCAGGAGCCCAGCCCAGCCCAGCAGCACAGGAGCAGCCCGTGATGTCCCTTTCTCTGTCCCCTCTGGGCTCCTCCAGGTGTCCCTGGCGGTCCAGGGGCACATCCTTTGAAACAACCTGAAGTAATCAGTGACGTTGATTCTCTCTCCTCTGCACAGACACTTCTTGCCAGCATTATATTCTTCCTCTTAGAAAATAAACTGGTATGAAAATCATCTCTTCTTGTCCCATCATTAGACAGGACACTTGGAAGGTTGCAGCAAAGGATCTAATTTCTCCAAGCTGAAGAAGGAATATCTTCAGTTGAATGGATTTAGTAATTTTATTCTGGTTTTATACTCATAGGTCTACAGAGACATTCACCAATATTTGGCCATGTCATGTGTGTGCTCTGCAGCAAAGCCTTTGCACACATGGGCTCTTGGACACTTGGTCCCAGGTTTCCTTGTGGCAGGTCAGAGCTGGGCTGGTGCCACAGCTGGAGTGGTTCAGCCCAGATGTGAGGCAATGTCCTCAGCCAGGGACCTGACTGGGGGAGCTGGAGCTGTCAGTGCTGCAGACAGAGCTGTGACACGGATGGAATGAACTGCCAGGCAGGATGGCAGAACTTAGTTCATCTGGTCTGCAAGGACAGCAGCCGCCAAGCACAGCAACAGTCCAGATCAGAACTCAGTCCAGACCTGTGAGGCAATTCAGGGGTCCCATAATGAGCTGTTAATACTGCAGGAAAAGTTAAACGAGAAACAAAGACACTGTGTGGCCACTGATGAATTTAATAAGGGAAGGTAGCGATATTCTCTGTGTCTCTTGTCCTCCTGCAGGTAAATAATGGAAAGTGGCTCAGTGATCCCCTCGCCAGTTCCCTCAGAACCCTTGGGTGTATCCCATCTGGCCCCACAGACTTGTGGGTTTCCAAGTGGTGTAGCAGGTTGCCAACCATTTCCCCTTGGATCATTGGGGCTTCACTCTGCTCCCCATGTCTGTCTTCTGCTTCAAGGGCTGGGTACCTGGAGCACAACTGTTCTGACTGTTAAAGACTGAGGTGAAGAAGGCATTTAGTACCTCAGGCTTTCCACCTTTTTCACCCCCCACCACCTGGATTCCTCCTTTTGTGCTCTGCCTGCTCCAACAGTTTGTCACTTGGTTATACGGTCAGTTTATCCTCAAGCCACTGAGAGCTTCTGTAAGCGGTGAGACAGCACACAAAGCCCATGCCCTCTGCTGCCCACCCTTGGAGTTCCCTAGAAACTTCTACAAACCCACTACAGGAGCAGCTTCACTGCTGTTCAGATCAGCCAGCCAGGTGAACACGGGTCTCTGGAACATACCACAGGGCAACAGGGCAGTCCCAAGGGGACATGAGGGCAAAGGGGGACTTGGAGACACCTGAGAGCACCCAGGTGCCCAGGGCTGAACTGGCCTGTTCCTCCCAGCGGGACATGGTGCCCCTCGCTCCCCAGGCGCAGGGTCACAGTGGGGCCCTTTGTGACCTCGCATTGTGACACCCACTGCCCTGCATGTGCTCAGCGCAGCGGCAGCCCCAGCCCACACTGTCCGGCAGGACGGTGACGAGACAGGGTGCGAGCACGGAGCTGGCGAGAGCCCCCGAGCGTAGCCCACGTCTTTCATTGAGTTTGAGATTCAGAGAATCTTTTTGGTTGGAAGCGAACCTTTAAGATCATCGAGTCCAACCATACCCTCACTTTAGCTGCCCCTGGCAGACTCCCCTCTGCCCCCAGCAGCCTTGTGCTGAGGACTCCCCAAGTGCAGCCCACGTCTTTCCCGGCTGCCCTTGGCAGACTCGTGGTGTTTCACCAAGTCTTCCCAGTTCCTCACCTATACCTCATTCCCCAAACCCACGAGATGGCAGACAAACACCTCACCTGCCCCGTGGTGGCCCTGGAGGAGGACAGGGCTCCCCAGGAGAGCAGCTCTCCAGCAGAGCCCCAGGAGCTGTGCATGGCCCAGGACCTGGAGATGGGTGAGTGAGGGGCCCTGGTTGTCTGGGCAGGGCGGGGGCCAGCGAGCACTCCCTGCTCAACACCGGGATCACGTTTCTCTGCACGCTGGCAGGGGGGTTCCACAGGTGTTGGCCATGATGCTGCCTGAAGTCCAGGGCTGCTCCGAGCTGGGAGCCGGCCCCAGCACAGCCTCTGCGTGCAGAGGGGACCCAGCTCCTGCTCCAGGGCACGGGCAGCGAGAGGCAGCTGGGCGGGCAGGAGGCAACCGTGCTGTGGGACGGGGACCTTTCCTGCCCGTCTGAAGCGAGTTCCTCACCCGCTGCACCCGGCTTTCCCCGTCCTGCCTGGCTCCAGCATCGCAGCCCGTCTGCCGGGCACCCTCCAGCCCTGACACGCACGGGGAGACTGTGCCGGGGGCTGATCCAGGTCAAGACTCCAGAGGGAAAGGAAGGTTGCTCAGGGCACAAAAGTCAGAGTGCGGATTTGTTGCACTTTTGGCAAAGTGAGCAGGGGAACATGCTATTTTCCAAAACTGCTCCTTGACCAGGAACTTTCAAGAGCAGTGTTAGGCTTCCCCCAGTTTTTCTGTGTGGGAGGATAGAGCTTGTTTTCCTGGGTGCTCCTGTACAGATACAGAACTCAACTTTTAAATCTGCTTCTGTGCAAGAACATGGACTCATCTCTCTTCCAATGTGGTTTCTTGGCAGTCGTTGCTGAGGGAATGGCTCCGCCGCAGAGAATCCTCTTTCCCCCAGAGAAGATTTGCATGGCCTGGCAGCACAGCCAGAGAGCTGGAGCGGGACTGCACAACCTGGGCAACACGTGCTTCCTCAACTCCGTCCTGCAGTGCCTGACCTACACCCCGCCTCTGGCCAACCACCTGCTCTCTGGGGAGCACAGCCGGGCCTGTGAGTACTTTAGGGAACATTCCTTGTCCATCTGTTGAGCAGGGCCCAAGGGCTCCCAGAATCTGGAAGCTGATCTAGGAGAAAAGTGGCCCTTCTTTGTCAGCTCCCTGAGTTGGTGTTCTCTGAACACTCAAGCCTAGAAGCAGCTTGTTGTATCTGGATGTGTTCAACTTCAGAAAGGCACCTCTTTCTATCCCAGGCTCTTGGTCCCTGTTCCTGCAAGTTAAACTCCTTTGCTTATTGCACAGAAAGCTTCCATCAGTTCAGCATCCCTCTGAAGAAAGTTTTCCGTGCATTAAAATGTCCCGGGCTTGTTGGGACTTGGGCAACTTGGGTGGAATGGAGAATTCTTAAACTGCAAGACCTCCATTAGGTTTCCCATCGCTGTAGATATTTTGCAAACCTGAGGACCTTTCCTCTCCCATTCCTCCCTCCCTCTCCAGGTGGCCAGAAAGGCTTCTGCGTCATGTGCAGGATGGAAGTGCACGTTCAACAGGTCCTGCATTCCTCAGCCAGTGCCATCGAGCCTTGGGCTGTCGTCGATTTTCTCACAGGTGAGTCAGTGCAGGTGCTGTGACATGATTGATCTAGTAACTTCTTCTTTCTTAGAAATAGGAGAAAATTTCCAGCATGGCAGGCAGGAGGACGCCCACGAGTTCTTACGCTGCACCATGGATGCCATGCAGAGAGCTTGTCTGAGAGGAAACAGCGAGTAAGCGCAAGCAAATTGTGTTTCCAGCGTTCCCAAGCCCTTTGGAGTCCTTGATGTCCTCCCCTCAAGGAAAACTATGCCCAGGGCTTTCAGACAAAGCCAGACTCTGGGAGGAGATAACTCTGCCTTCCCATTGGTTTGCAGCTTGGACATGTCCTCTCAAGCAACCACCATCGTCCATCAGATCTTTGGGGGCTTTCTGAGATCCAGAGGTACTTTTCCACTGCTATTGCTCTCCTTGGAATCGTCTGTGCCCTCCTGTCTGCCTGCGATAACAGCCGATGGTGTGATTGGCGCAGTGGGTGTGAGAGGGTAACCCGGCACAGTCTGTCGACTTCCCCTGTCACTGAGCATTTCCATTTGCCTTCCAGTCACATGCTGGAGCTGCCAAGCGGTTTCCGATTCCTACGAGGCCTTCCTGGATGTTCCTCTGGATATCAAAGTAAGAGAGTTTGTAATTGTGCTTCAAGACGTCCCAAGGCCCCTGTAGCTTTCCAGATTCCACACAGTTGGCTTAAAAACGTATCTGACAAGAGAGGTTGGCGGTAGGCGGGAGGTGGAATGGACTGTGTTCTGCAGAGGCCATGGCAGTGGTCTCCCTGTCAGAGCTGGTTTCAGCTGGACAGGCACACGTGCCCCTCTCTGCACCATGGCGTACCCTCCTCCTTCTTCCCTTGCCCTCCCGCAACAGCCGTCTGGCTCCCAGGCTCATGGGGGTGTTGTTTCCATCACTGGTGACACCCATACCATCGCAGCTGAACTGTGCAGTGCCACAAAGAGGTGGCTCTGGAGAACCCTGGGAATCCCTGAGAAATGAGGGAGATGTTCAGCATCACACCCTCTTTCTGCCTCCTGGGCACTGCTTGCGGGTTCACAGTGGGTCTCCTCAGCCTCATCGAGCTGGTTTTTTTGCGTAAACTCCTCGTAAGTGTTTGGCTGTGGGAATTTCCCAGAGCTCAGGGCTCTCCCTTCTCACTCCTCCAGGCAGCCGCATCTGTCACCGCAGCTCTGGAAGACTTTGTGAAACCGGAGCACCTGGATGGTGAAAACTGCTTTAAATGTAGCAAGTAAGGCCATTATTGATGATGTATTCATACTAGATCCTGTGCGAAGGTGTCATTGAGCAGAAGTCAGCTTTTCACATTGAATTAAGGCAGAGTAATGAGACGCAGGTTTTTTAACATGGCATTATGGTACTGAATAGCCTTAAAAGAGCGCAGGGATGTGTGAGACAGGAAAGTCTGTCTGGCCTTTGGGGGAAAAAATGGTGCGTTTCAGCCCTTGGCTCTGTCCTGGCTTTCAAGGTGTGACAAGGTGACTGCCGCCTCCAAGAGGTTCACGGTCCATCGCGCGCCCAAGGTTCTCACGGTCTGTCTGAAGAGGTTTGAAGCTTTCACCGGCGACAAGATCAGCAAGGTGTGTGCACAACTGGAGTGCAACGTTCTCTTCCTGGAGAAGATTTCCCAAAGCTGGACGCTCTTTCACAAGCTGCTCATGTTGAGATTTTCACGTTCCCTTCTGGGGACACTTCCTGTGGGAAGACAAGTGTGTCCTCTGCTCCCACAGAGCTGCTTTGGTCCAGATGAGTTTCCTGCCACCCAACTCGGGACATATTGCTGTGTCCTGAAGTGTTCCAGGGTCATTGCTGAGCCCTCCTGGTCTCTCCGTAGGTCGTGGAGTATCCCCAGTACCTGGATCTTCGCCCGTACATGTCTCAGGCAGCCGGAGAACCGCTCCTCTACTCCTTATACGCCGTCCTGGTGCACGGAGGTGGCAGCTGCCGTGCAGGACACTACTTCTGCTACATAAAGGTGAAAAGCTACTTCCTTCTGAACAACGGAAAAACGTATCCTGGGGAAAACTGACTTTCCTGGCCATGTTACTGGCAGCCACGGATTTGAGGAGAGAAGGTTTCCTCAGGGGCTGGAATGCATATGTTTTGAACACTGCTGGTTGGGCAGTTTTTGGCCTGTGTTTTGTGGAGAAGCCGTGCCATTCATCTCCAGATATCGACGCTTTTCTTTGCAGGCCAGTGATGGACTGTGGTACCGCATGGACGACAAGTCTGTGGATCTTTGCGACAGTGACACAGTCCTCAGGCAGCAAGCCTATTTACTGTTTTACATCAGGTAATCACAAGTTTTAAACTGTGTTCAGAACACATTTCCTGTTCCTGGCTTTGCTATTTTTCTTCTCATCCTGTTGAGTGTTTCTGTCATAGCAGACAATTACCACCTGCATCCTTCAGCCCAACCACATTTCCCATTTGTGGTCTTAGTTGCATCTTCTCCCTGTCATATAAACTGTTCCAAGAAAATGCCGGAACCCAGGGAAGGCTGCAAGAACAGCCCCCAACAGAGATCCCTCTTTTTTAACCCAGGTGCTCTGATTTGGAAGTTGGACAAAGGGCTTCTTCCTCACCAGCACCATCAGAAGCCCGTTCCCTCCTCAGTCAGTGGGCGGCCGGCAGCAAGCAGGTGCGTTCTGTGGGACAGCAGCATCTGCCCCATAGGACTAAGGCGGCTGTGGGGAGGTGGTCAGGGCACCAGATGGACAGCGGGTTTCTTTTGGGGATCTTGGCAGCGCTCTCTTTTCCCTCCCACACGGCAGCTTTCTGCACAGTTGCAGCACGGCTCCCACTCCCAACATCCACCTGGATCCATCACATTTGTCCTCCTTGGCCCCTCTGCAGCCTCCAGGAGCCTTTGGGAGGCCATTAGATGTTCGCTCACAGCTTCTAGGGGTTCCCCACTGGTGGGTCCTGTCAGGAGGAAAGGGCAGGACCTTTTCACAGCTCTCTTTGCAGGACATGGCGGGGGGCATGGAGGACTCTGCAGAGGACAGCAGCTCATCTGCACCAGCCATCACCAGCCAGCAAAGCCGGGCAGGAGCCCAGGAGGCAGCTGTGGGCTGGCCGTGCCCCATCTGGCCAGGCAGGATCAACAGCAGCTTCTCCATGGGCTCCTGCTTGCGTCGCTTCTTCCACGGCTGTCTCAGGCTGGTGTCCAGAAGGAAAGCTGCGTGCCCGCTGCGCTGTCACCCCCGTGACCGTGTGCTCCACTCTGCACAAGAGGACAGCAGCAAAGAGGAGCGGGGATTCAGCTCTTCTGCCCCCTGCCAGGAGAACGGTGCCAGGGAGAGGCCCAGGAGCAGATCCCCGCACTGGGGCAACGATCTCCGCAGCTGGATTGTGGAGACCGCGGACTACGAACACTCAGATGGGAGGAGGGGGAGAACCAGTCCCCTGAGCTGTGACCCCACTCACAGGGACGAGGCAGCTCCAATACCCTCCAGTGGCAGCTCCCAGTCTGCACCAGCAGCTCCACTGTCCTCCAGCAGCAGCTCCCAGTCTGTTCCTGCCCCCAGAGCTGCTCAGGGGCAAACCCGGCCAAGGATGAGACATCGGAGCAGATCCCCACGGCGGGACTATGATCTCCGCAGCCAGTTTCTGGAGATCACAAACCAGCATCACTCAGAAAGGAGGACGAGGAGCTGGAGAACCAGTCCTCCACGGTCTGACCGAGCCCTAAGGGATGATGCAGCTCCAGGGCCCTCCAGCCACAGCTCCCGGTGTCGTTCTGCACCCAAAGCTGCTCGGGAGCAGACCCAGCTGAGGCAGAGGGAGCGGAGCAGATCCCCGCGGCGCCGCTATGATCTCCACACGCAGTTGTGGAGATCACGGACTGTGACCCCTCAGCACAGAGGAGGAGGAGGAGCAGGAAGGCTTCAGTGCCCTGGAGATGCAGATGAGGAAAACAGTGGGTGGTGACGGGGACAGATTGCAGCCTGGATGAGGGAGGACACAGCATCTGACGCCTGTGATGCTGGAGAGGAGGAAGAGGAGGAGGAAGAGTCCAGGAGGCAGCAAAGCTGCCCCAGCAGGGACCAAGCTGCCCCAGGGCACCAGCAGCCAGTGCTGCCTCTGGCAGGAAGAGCTCAGAGAGCCCTTCCAGAGCCACGGGCAGCTCTGCCGGCCGGCCCGCCTGCCCACAGGCCCCGGGAGGAAGAGCTGCAACCTGCGGCCACGGCTGGGATCGCTGCTCAGAAACACTCACTGGGCACCAGCGGGCAGAACAGCCAAAGCCACGATTAAAAACAAACTCTTGTTGGCCTCGTGAAATTTGAAATGGCCTCGTCCATTTGAAATAATCCCGGAATCCAGTGCTTTTATGAATATTTTATGGTCTTGCCACTTCAAAGCCCTTCATTTTCCTAGAAATTTTAAGATGATATTTCTTATTCGGAGGTTCAGACTCTGGTTGGACTTGATGTTGAATGGTCCATATAATGGGCTCCATAAAATAAGAATCTCGCTTCCTTGTTGTTTTCTTACACTGTCTGAATTTGGTAAGCGAGAGCAAGAGTGGTTGACAGTGTCTGTTTTTTGAGAGTAACGTATTCCTGACTCTCCCTCTCTGTATGGTGAAGGTTTCTGCCTGCACTATGATTTTGCTGGGCTGTGAGGCTGTGTTGGAGCAGCAGAGGTAAGAAGTGGTGGCTTTAAAGGCATTGAAGCTGTGGTAAAACTAGCAGGAAAAGCTGGTTTCTTCCTAGAGAGCTGCCTGAGAAAAATAGTTACAAGACCCTTGAAGTTGGTGCTTTTGGGATTGATTGATTGATTGATTGATTGATTTCTGGGAAGCAAGAAGTGAGAGCCTGTGCACTCCCATAGGCAGCGCTGCCTCCCAAATAGGTGCACCCTTCTCCACTTGTGTTCCTTCCATGCTGGTGTAGAACAAGGCCATGCAGTAGTGTGCAGATGTGGTGACTGCAATGTGACCATGAGGTCACAGCCCCACGGTGACGTGCTGTGCTGTGTCTTGGCAGCAGCAGCATCATGGTGCGAGCGTGGGGGCCATGGTCCTCACCCTCCTCCTCCTCCTGGTGCCCCTGCCAGCCCGGGACGCCCAGGCTGCTCCAGCCGAGCGCAGGGAGCAGGTGGGCGGGCAGGGGCAGCACCCAGCCCCGAGCAGCTCAGCAGGGCAGCAGTGGGGCCAGGGCTGGGGCTGGGGCCGGGAGAGCAGCCGGGCTGGGCCGGGCAGGGCGAGCCAGGCAGCACCAGGGTGTGGGCAGGGGGCAGACGCCCCGCAGGGAGGGGAGAGGGGCTGCGGCTGCTTCGGGGACAAGTTCTGGGCAAGCAGGGGCTGGGAGTGGTGGCCCAGGGGCAGAAACCAGCACTGAGTCCCTGTGGGCCCTCGCTGCCCCCAGCCTCGTGCCACACTGCCCCATCCCAGGGCACGCTTTGAGCCTTTGGGCCTGTTTCAAATCAAAGCTGGGATTGCTTTGGCCCTTTGGGCCAGTTTTGAGCTAAATCTGGGCACATTTGTGCCCTTTGGGGTCGTTTCTGCCTAGATCTAGGAGTTCTTTGACTTTGCAGTCCAGTTTCTACCCAAATCTGGGGGTGTTTGGGCCACTTTTGGCTGTTTTTTACCCAAATCTGGGCATACTTTGACTTTCTGGTCCAATTTCACCCCAAATCTGGGGATGTTATACCCCTTTTTGGCCAGTTTTGATCCAAATCTAGTGGTGCTTTGGTTTTTCTGGCTCTTTTTACCCGATATACTCAGGTGCTTTTGCCCATTTTTTCCCCTAATGGAGGCGCCGTGTTCCCAACTATGGGATGTTTTCACCTTTGCCAACAGTTTTGCTCCCAAACGTGCACGTTTTTGCCTCTTTTGGCCACTTTTTGCCCAAATACTCAGAATCTTTTGCCTGTATTGGCCAATTTAGCCCCATATATTTGGAATATTTAGTCATTTCTCCAGTTTTCTCCCTAAGTAGGGCTATTTCTCTGCAATAGATGGGCATTGTTTCTCTCTTCTTTATGTCCTCTTTTACCCGAAATGCAGGAGTATTGCTCTGTGAGCCTGGAAACCTCTCTGGTCTGTGCTTGACTCCAGGCCATGGCACTGGCAGAGTTGATGGAGCTTCTCAGCTGGATCCTGGTTATGAGCCTTGGGCTGTCCCAGAGGTACGTTGTCACTGTCTGTCTGCTTGAAGGAATAAACACTCATGTTTTAATAGGTTATTCACGTGTGATTGTACCCAAGATCATCTCAGAGGCTTTTCAAAAGCTTTTTGTGCCTTGGTGGTGTTACACAGACAAGTCATAAATACTATTTGCCTGCAAACCTGCTAGGTCTCAGCAAAAAGGTCACGTATGTTCCATTTCTAGCTGTGGGAACGTACACCTTTGTGTGTGTCCTGTGTCCTTACCTCACCCCCTCCCGTCACTGCAGGTGACTGAGGAAGAAGGAGATCACAACATGCCATGGAAGCTCCTCCCCTGTGTTTGACTCCCTGTTTGGTTCCTGCAGTCCATGGTGATCAAGCCTCTTGGTGTAATCCTGTTCCTGAGCCTGGGGGCAATCCCAGGGGTAGGTGTTCAGTCTTCATTGGTCACTGGCCTTTTGCATTTGTTAATATTTGGTTTATTATTTGTTAACATTTTCCTGCAATAGTTGAGCCTTGCAGTAGCCAGCAGGCTCTTTGCTAGAAGAAACATGGATGGTCACGTTTTTGCCCTGGTGCTCCATGCTGCCACCTTAGTGTGGGTTTTCTTTTGTGTGAGAGGTGTCCTGGTCAGAAGGCCCTGAGAGCCCCCACGTTTGTCCATCTGGTCCTTGAGGGGTGTTGCATGTGGCCTGGTCACAGTAGTTTTCCTGGTCAGAAACCCTGCATCTGGCCAGGAAGGCTGAACACGGCCTCCTGCCTGGGCTCCTGCTTGCACCGCTTCTTCCGTGGCAGCATAAGGCTGGTGTCCAGAAGGAAAGCCGCGTGCCCGCTGCGCTGTCACCCCCGTGACCGTGTGCTCCACTCTGCACGAGAGGACAGCAGCAAAGAGGAGCGGGGATTCAGCCCTTCTGCCCCCTGCCAGGAGAACGGTGCCAGGGAGAGGCCCAGGAGCAGATCCCCGCACTGGGGCAACGATCTCGGCAGCTGGGTAGTGGCCACCACAGACTACGAACACTCAGATGGGAGGAGGGGGAGAAGCAGTCCCCTGAGCTGTGACCCCACTCACAGGGATGACAGAGCTGCAGTGCCCTCCAACCGCAGCTCTCAGTGTGCTCCCGCCCCAGTGCTGCTCAGGAGCAAACCCAGCCAAGGCACAGGAAGCGGAGCAGGTCCCCACAGCAGGGCCATGATCTGCGCAGCCAGCTTATGGAGATCATGGACCAGCATCGCCTGGCAAGGAGCACGAGGAGGTGGAGAATAAGTTCTCCATGTTGGGACCGAGCCCCAAGGGAGGTTGCAGCTCCAGTTCCCCGCAATGCCAGCTCCCAGTGTGCTTCGGTACCCCCAGCTGCTCAGAAGAAACCTCAGCTGAGGCACAGAGAAAACAGTCATGGCACTGCAGTAGTGATGGGGGCAGATTGTGACCTGAGAGAGGAAGGAACACAGCATCTGACCCCAGCAATGTCAGAGAGGAGGAGGAGGAGGAGGAAGAATCCAGGAAGCACTAAAACTTCCTCTAGCAGGGACCAAGCTGCACCAAGGGCACCAGCAGCTCCCCCATCCCTCCTGCCAGTGCTGCCTCTGACCAGGAAGAGCTCAGAGAGCCCCTCCAGACACACGGACAGCTCTGCCTGCCTGCCCACAGGCCCCTTGAGGAAGAACTTGAATCTGGGTCCAATGTTTGGGATCGCTTCCCCAAAACAACACTCATTTCGTACCAGCAGGCAGAAAAGCCAAACCCATAATTAAAAATGTGTCCTTTACAGGGTGTTTTCTTCTCTGTGGATTTTGGGGCAATTGGTGAGTGCACCCAGTCTGAGCAGTTTACGTGATGGGATTTTGAGAGCTGTGTGATGGCATGTGCCCATGTTGCAGTCTCTTTTGTTTTAAACATGGAGGTTGAGTCCCTGGAACTGAAATGGGCTGGATGAGCCAGCGGCAAGTGAGACTGACACTGGCTGACGGCCCGGTCCAGAGCGTGTTGCTCAGTGGCACCAAGTCTGGTTGCAGGCCAGTTACAGGCAGTGTCTCCCAGGGGTCAATACTGGGTCCAATCCTGTTTAACATCTTCCTTAAGTGGTCGGGATGGTGGGGCAGAGTGCACCCTCAGCAAGCTGGCGGAGGACACCACACTGGGAGGAGTGGCACTTAGGCCAGGGGGTCGTGCTGCCATCCGCAGGGACCTGGGCACACTGGAGAGATGGGCTGACAGAGATCTCACGCAGCTCAGCAGAGGGTGCTGTGTGAGTGACGCGCACTGGCAGAGAGTGCCCAGGGAGCTTGTGGAGTCTCCTTCCTTGGAGATGTTCCACAGCCCTGTGAACACCATCGTGGACAACCGGCTGCAGGTGGCCCTGCTTGAGCAGGGGGTGGGACCAGGTGACCTCACCCTCCAAGTGACCTCACCCTTCAGGTGACCTCCTGGCCAGTCTCAAGTAGCCTGTGATCTGTGAAATGGATGCCTAGAAGAGGATCCAGCCACTAACACTGTCACCCTCAGGCAGCCATCGACAACTCCACCAGCAAGCTGCAGTCCCTGGAGGGAGAAATCCACCCCTGAGGAGCACAGGCACCTGCACCCCGAATCCCAGAGCTGCCCCAGCCCGCTCCCCCTGCAGCTGTCCCAGCCCAAAACCTCCCTGACCTGTCCCACAGCTCCGGGCCACCCCACGGCCTCTCCTGGCAGCAGCAGCTGGGCCTGGGGCTGCTCCATCCTCCGTTAACGCAGGTGCCAGCAGCACGGGTGCGGGGAAGGAGCGGGGTGTGCAGGAGCTCCTGCAGCAGGCGGTCTCCAGCCAAGCAGCTGCGGGAATCGTGGCTGCTGGTTTGTTCTCTGCCAGAGGCTGCACTGGGGCCCTGGGGCTGTTGTTGCTGCATCTGGCTCAGGTGTGCGTGGGCTGCTTTGGCCTTGTTCTCCTGGTGGGGTGTGTAAAGGGGCAGGTGGGCACTTGCTGGCTTTGGAGAGGAGCTGCTGGGGCTGGAGCTGGAGAGAGCAGGAAAGGGTAAAGCAGCTGGAGGATGAAGTAGAGGGGATCCCCACAGCTGCTGCTCCAGCTGCACAAGAGACAGCTGCCCCTCTGGGCGAGGAAGAGTCCCTGTGAGCCGCCTCAGCAGAGCAGATCACAAACGTGCACCGCAGGGTCTGTGTCAGGGAGGAAAATTACTGTACGGCCGTAGAGTGTGTGTTTGCGTGGTGTGTGTCTGGGAAGCCTCGTGGTGTAAGAGCTGTCAAACACCAGTGTCTTCTCCTAGGTGGAGGATGGGCAAGCGGCTGGGGCTACAGAAGAGAAAGGGAGGACAGAAACACAGAGACAGAGTTGCCTGAACTCCACAACTTGCCTGGCAGTGCAGAGAGCGGGAACTGTGGTGAGCCCTGGGCCCTGGGGGTCGTGTCACCCTCTTTTGTGTCCCAGTCCTTCCCCGCCCTCTCCTGTTTCCTTCTGTGTCGGGTTTTTTTGGCTTCCACGTGGCTCTCTTCCCCTCTGTTATTATGCTCTGCTCCCTGTCACCCCTTTCTCTTTTCTCCAAGTCTTTGTCATCCAACTGTTCCTCTCCTCATTGCTGCTCTTTCCTGCTCCCTGTGCATTTTTTTTTCTGTCCCTCTCTACCCTTCAGGCCATTGTCTCTTTCTTCTTCTCCATCTCTTTGTCTTGATCTGCGTCCCTGTCTTTTTCCCTCATAATCTTCCTGACCTGTTCTCTGTCTTTTGTCTCTTTCTGCCTCTATGTCCTGCTCTCTGCCCTTGTCTTCCCCTCTCCTTCATTCCTTCTGCTCTTCTTTCCTTCTTTCTCTCTTGCCGTGTTCTGTTCGCTGTCGTGGGTCCAAAGCGGGGCAGAGTGACAGCCCAGGGACCAATGCGGGGCAGCGTCACCTCGGGGAGGAGACTGGCCGCCCTGCCGCCCTGTGCTGGCAAAGGTGGAAGTGAGAAGGCGGCGGCTCTGCCGGTGGCCGGGCTGAGCTGGGACGTGGCGCCCGTGGGGCTGCCCCAGGGCTGAGCAGCCCCCGGCCCTGGCCCCGCCTCCTCTCTTCAGCCCTCCCCCCCTTGCCCGTGTTCTGGACCCCCCGTCTCTGTGGGAGCCACCGCCTCACAGAGTCAGTGTCCCTGGGCTGTGCCACCACACAGCAGCCATGGGCCACTGGGCTTCTCGCCGCCATCGCCGCCAGCACGTGACCGACAGCGATGAGGACGTGACGCTGAGGTGGAGGACGGGGTGGGTGGTGATGATGGCGGGGGCCGTGTTTGCCGTGGGGGTGCTCGCTCTCATCTCACCCACGTCCCCTCCCGCAGCACAAGCGACCCCACAGCGCCTGGAGGACGGTGAGGAGGGGAGGACGTGGCCGCCATCCCACGTCTGGCCTGAGATGGTGAGTGGAGCAGGGGGGTGGCGGGGCTGGGGTCTCCCCTCAGAGCAGGGGGTCCCAGGGCTGACGCTCTCCCCGCCTCCCCACAGCTCCTGCTCATCATCTCCTGACGCTGCCCGACCTGCTGAGCCGGGGCCAGACCTGCTGCTGCCGCCACGAGCTGTGAACAGCGAGGCCGCCTGGGGCCACTTCTGCCCCCTCTGCCCCCACCAGCACCCGGCCCTGCAAGATGCCGCAGTCTCAGCTGTGAGCCCCCGGCACCGCCAAGGGAGGGGAGGGTGGTGGCACTTTGTCCCCAGCCCATGACAACGTCTCTGCTTCCCCCTCCAGACACCAACGGGCTGAGCCTCCAGGGCCTGGGCCCCTGTCAGCAGCCAGCGCTGGTGGCCTCCATCCCATCCCCCTTTGCTCACGGCCACCACAAGCTGCCGCCTGCCCAGCAGCACCTCTTCCTCCTGGGTTATGGCAGGACCCTCTTCTTCCTCCATGACTCTGGCTGCCACACCTGCCACTGCCAGGCCCTCTCCCGTGGCATCGATGACGTACGCCGACCCCTCACCCCACCCCTTTCGCCCATGCCACCGCCACGCTGGGTGACCGTCCCCTCCTCCCCACGGGTGACAGCAGGCCCCTGTGAGGAGCCCACCCATATCTACGTGCTGATGGGGCAGGAGCAGCAACAGCTCAGCAGCAGGTCCTCGTCACAGAAGGTAACGTGCATTGGAGACTTTCAAAAGGCCTTTGAAACTGCTGTGAACTGGGGCCCCGTGAGAGTCATGGGAAGGTCATCAGCCTTGCAGCTCTGCAGCAGTTAAAACTGCCACTGGAACACTCTCGGTGGCAGATGCTGTTCTGTGGGTTTCAATTTGGGTATTTTTTAATCATTTTGTTGAGATGCAATTCTTTATTTGGAATCAGGTGACGGGATTGACGCTCATCTTCTCTTTCTGGAGCACATCCTGACATCCTTTGTCATCCAGAGCCCTGTGTTCCTGAGAGGAGCGATGGCCACAATGGAGAATGACCTCTGTGAGTAGCAGCTGCAGCAGCAGCCTCGGACTTTGTGAATCCCCAAGGTCAACGGACGTGGCTGGTGCTCAATTCCTGAATACTGATGTGCTGACAACCCAGAGTGGATTCTGGGGCACTTCCTGAGAGCAGCCAGACTTACCAAGGTGTTCTCAATTAGACAGTTGTGTTTCCTCACTCCCTGCCGCTCTGTACAGGAGTTTTAAAGATGTCGTTGCTCGCAGAAAGGTCCGACATCAGTAGGGTTACCTTCTGTGCCAGGTACTTGGTTGTTTTCATCAACTTACAATCAAGAAAAGGGAAGACTTGACCTGCTAATGCCATTCAAGACTCTAGAGGGAAAGGAAGGTTGTCTGGGGCACAGAAACGAGTGTGGGTTTGTTGGACTTGAGGCAAAGTAAGCAGGGGAACACACTTTTTCAAAACTGTTTCTTGACCAGCAAATTGCAATGGCGGTGTTAGGCTTGCCCCAACGTATCTCTGTTGGAGGTTAGGGCGGGTTGTCCTGGGTACTCCTGTAGAAAACTTGACTGTTAAAATGCGCTTTCATGCAACAACATTATTTCTTTTCAAATGTGGTTTCTTGGCAGTCGTTGCTGAGGGAATGGCTCCACCACAGAGGATCTTCTTTCCCCTAGAGAAGATTTGCATGGCCTCACAGCACAACCAGAGAGCTGGAGCGGGACTGCACAACGTGGGCAACCCATGCTTCCTCAGTTCCATCCTGCAGTGCCTGACGTACACCACGCTCTGGCCAACCACCTGCTCTCTGGGGAGCACAGCCAGGCCTGTCAGTACTTCTGTGAACATTTCCTTCTAAATCTGTTGGGCAGTTCCCAAGGGCTGCCAGTATCTGGAACTGATTTAGGAGAAAAGCAGCCCTTCTTTGTCAGTCCCCGCAGGGCTGTTCTTTGAACATGCAAGCCTAGAGGCTGCTTGTTGTATCTCTTTCTATCCCCAGGTCTCAGTCCCTCTTCTTGTAAGTTAAATTCTCTCTGCTTATTGTACAGAAACCTTTGGTCAGTTCAGCATCCCTATCCCAGCATCCAGCTGGATCCCTTCCATTTGTGCTCGTTGGCCCCCCTGCAGCCTCCAGGAGAGCGTCTGGGGGGCTCTTACAGCTTCTGGAGTTTCCCCACTGGTGGGTCCTGTCAGGAGGAGAGGGCAGGACCTTTTCACAGCCCTCTTTGCAGGACATGGCGGGGGGCATGGAGGACTCTGCAGAGGACAGCAGCTCCTCCGCACCAGCCATCACCAGCCAGCAAAGCCGGGCAGGAGCCCAGGAGGCAGCTGTGGGCTGGCCGTGCCCCATCTGGCCAGGCAGGATCAACAGCAGCTCCTCCCTGGGCTCCTGCTTGCGTCGCTTCTTCCACGGCTGTCTCAGGCTGGTGTCCAGAAGGAAAGCTGCGTGCCCGCTGCGCTGTCACCCCCGTGACCGTGTGCTCCACTCTGCACGAGAGGACAGCAGCAAAGAGGAGCGGGGATTCAGCTCTTCTGCCCCCTGCCAGGAGAACGGTGCCAGGGAGAGGCCCAGGAGCAGATCCCCGCACTGGGGCAACGATCTCCACAGCTGGGTTGTGGAGACCGCGGACTACGAACACTCAGACAGGAGGAGGGGGAGAACCAGTCCCCTGAGCTGTGACCCCACTCACAGGGACGAGGCAGCTCCAATACCCTCCAGTGGCAGCTCCCAGTCTGCACCAGCACCTCCACTGTCCTCCAGAAGCAACTCCCAGTCTGTTCCTGCCCCCAGAGCTGCTCAGGGGCAAACCCGGCCAAGGATGAGACATCGGAGCAGATCCCCACGGCGGGACTATGATCTCCGCAGCCAGTTTCTGGAGATCACAGACCAGCATCGCTCAGCAAGGAGGACGAGGAGCTGGAGAACCAGTCCTCCACGGTCTGACCGAGCCCTAAGGGATGATGCAGCTCCAGACCTCTCCGTGGGTCCCTTCCCAGTGAACACAAGGCCCAATGAGGATTCTCGGGGAATATCTGGCAACCTCTCTGTGGGTCCCTTCCCCATGAGATCAGAAGGCTTGCCCTTCTTCTGTCCCATCTTCCGGAGTGTCTTCTTTTCACACACACACACGCACCCCTCGTTCGTGGCTCACGCCCTCGCGGGCTATGAGAACCGCACTACTAGAGAGTCCCGCCCTGCCTTACAGGGTCCACACTCACTTCGCTTCCTCCCCAAGCGGGGGGGGCGTCTCGTTCATGCACACTCCAGGATACCCACCCCAACCGAACGGAATCGCTTTCTATACTTACCCTCCCTGGGGTCTTCGTCCGGTTCTTCGTGCACAAAGGTTTAAGGGGTTCAATTCTTTTGCCTAATTACCTAAATTTAGGGTTCGGAGGTTAAGGTTTCAGGGCGATCCTCCGTCCACTCCAGGGCCGTCTGAAAACGGGACGGGGCGCCTCCCTGAAGTTTAAGAGTCCCTCCCAGAGATCCTTAATCCGAGTCACGGCACCAAAATTTGTTATAAATAAGAGCCAATAAATCGATTCTGCGTCAATCAATCGATTTTATTTAGCAAGCGGTAATTAGGCAAAACAGCGCTGGGTGACCGGGGGAAGCTCAGTTCCACCAACAGGCACACCAAATCAACCTTTCGTATGTGCTTATATACGTTATGCGTTCGTTTACGTGCTGGGAATTTCCGCCTCTGGAACTTTTGTTATCTGTTGCAACATCCGAGCGCTTTGTTATCTGTAACACCATCTGGGAGTCCTGTTATCTCTGGCACCATCCGGGAGTCCTGTTATTTATGGCACCACCTGGTAGTCCTGTTATTTATGGCATTGTCTTTAACTACTACTACAAGGTTCTACAAAACATAATCAAACTCGCACAAGCACAGTTACTGCTTACAATAATATGCATAATACAATTGAATCCTACTCGATTTGTTCAACATTAAAAATTTTGACCATCACTTATTACAGTAGAATTCTCCAATGGATACCGATGCAGAGTGTCTCCTGAAGAGCTGTGGACAGACAGGAAAAGCAGATCCAGCTCCAGCAGATCCCCACCACAGATGAGCTGTGTCCATCAGTGCCAGCCCCTCTCCTCAGACCAGAACAAGAGTCCTGCTCCAGCAACAGAGCAGCCTGACCCAAAGGAGTGTCTGCAGAAGGAGGTTTCTCTTCCTCCTGGATTCCTCCCTGCAGGCACAGAAATGCTCCCTTGCTCTTCTCCAGGGACATCCCTTTCCCCAGGGGAGGGTGTCCAGCCTGGCCTGGCCGGCTGGTCCTGGTTCCCTCCCTGTGCTCCCCACAGGGCCCTGAGCTGGCGATGCTGCTCTGCAGAGCGAGGGGCTGCGGTGCCCTGGGGCCATGGGCTGACTCTGCTCTGGCCACGCTGGTTGGGCTGGGAAGCAGACCCAGCTGGATGAGGATCACTGCTGCTGAGCCCTTTCCATCCTCCCAGCTGGCTCAGGAGCCCAGGACAAGGCTGGGCAGGACCATGGGATGTCTCTCATGGCACCAAGGGCAGGGGAGGGCTGAACCAGATCCAGCCTCTGGGCTTCCAGGATGGTGTCCTGAAACATTCTCCAGTCTGACATCTTTTGGCATCCTGGCTCCTCACAGCCTGTCCTGGCATTGAAGGGCCCTTGTTACCCTGTGCCCTCCTCAGGTTCACCTCTTCCTCTGGGACACCTTGCATGATCACTCCTTTTACCAGGACTGTTTTGTTGAACCCAGCAGGCAGCTGAACATCACACACAGCCCTTCTCTTACTCCCTCCAGCCCAGTGGGATGGGAGAGGGAATCAGGAAAGAAATAAACATCTTGGGTTAGAATGAAGACAGTTTAATGAGACAGAAAGGGAAAACAATAATAATAGCTACAATAGCTACAATAAATATAACATAATAATGGTAATAAATAAAATAATTATAGCAATAGTAATTATAATAATAATGATGGCAGTAGTAATAGTAGTAATTGCAAAAATGGTAATAATAATAGCAGGAGATATAAACCAGGTCACGCACAATGCAATTGCTCACAACCCATTGAGTGACACCCAGCCAGATCCCAAACAGCGGTCCCCCAGATAACTTTTCTCTAGTTTACATGCGAAGCATGACATCATATGGTGTGGAATATCCCTTTGGCCACTTGGGCCAGCTGTCCTGCCTGTGCCCCTCCCAGCTTCTTGTGCATCTCCAGCCTCCTTGATGAAAACTCCTTGGTTTGGGATAAACATGGCTTAGCAACAACCAAAACATCCCTGTGCTATCAACATTCTTCTCAGATTAAATCCAACACACCGCACTCTACCAGCTGCTAGGAAGAAAATTAACTCTCTCCCAACTGAAACCAGGACAGTGCCCCCGCCTTATTCTGTACCATCTGTGTTGTGCCCGGGTCCCACACTCTCCAATACATTCCAGTTAATCAAGAGCACTTTCCTGTCTCTGGATATACACACAGATCTCATTCCTCAGTCTATAGGCCACGCCTCTAAAATGTCCAGTGAGTTCATGTGGTCCATGGCTTTGGGCTCCAGGGGTCATAAGAGTCTTTCAGGACAGGAGAGATGGTCTTTGCTGTTGGACTGTTGTGTCCTGTGTCCAGAGCTTGTAGCTGGTGTATCTGTCACAGCCAGGGACAGGGTGTGAGTCTGGGTGGGCAGCGAGTGGCACCTCAGGGAGATCCTCTGACAGTGCCTGGCAGCTCCACTCCTCTCCAGGATGCATCTGCCACTGCTGGTGGGACAGCGCCAGGCAGATCAGTCACAGACGTGTCCCTGTCTTTTTGGATGTGTGCGACCAAGAAGGGAGCTCTTCATCCAGGCCTTGGTACCTCACAAATCCCCCTGGGACCCTGAGCCAGACCCCAACCCTAACCACTTCCACTGACACCACTCCCTAAACCCTAACCCTAACACTTATCCATCCCTTACCCTAACCCTCGTCCTAACCCCTGGATTAAAACTTACCCTACACCTATCATTCACCTAAAACTAACCATAACATTAACCCAATCACCACCCTAACCCTATCTCTTAGCCCGAAATCTAACCTAAACCAAACCCTCCCTAACCCTAAAACTAACCCTAACCCTAGCCTTCCCCTAACTCTTACTTGAAATATCACCCTAATGTTACCTCTAACCCTAACCCATAACCCTATCCTAACCCTAAAACTAATCCTAACACATCATACTAACACCAGCCTTAAACCAAACACTACACTAAACCAAGCCCTAACCCTAACTCCTAACCTATAACTCTTACGACTGACTCTACCCCTAAACTACCCCTAATTCAAACCCTAACCCATTATCCTAACCCTAAAGCTATGCCGACCCCTAACCCCAAAACCTAACTCCATAAGCTGTAACCCTAACACTTATCCATCCCTTACACTAACCATGATCCTAACCCCTAAACCTAAAACTTACCCTACACCTATCATTCACCTAACCATAACATTCACTCAAACACCATCCTAACCCTACGTCTTGCACAAAATCTAACCTAAACCAAACCCCCCTAACCCTAAAACTAACCCTAGTATAACCCAAAACCTAAACCTAACCCTAAACCTAAGCCTATCTAACCCCAACTTTAACCGCTTACACTAAAACTAACCCTAACTCTACCCTTACCCTAACTCGAACCACTGAAATCTTACCCTATGCGACCTCTAACCCTAACCCATAACCCTAGCCTAACCCTAAAACTAACCCTAACCCATCATACTAACACCAGCCTTAAACCAAACACTACACTAAACCAAGCCCTAACCCTAACTCCTAAACTCTGACTCTTACAACTGACTCTAACACTAAACTAACCCTAATTCAAACCCTAACCCATTATCCTAACCCTAAAACTATCCCGACCCCTAAGCTCTAAACCTAACCCCTTACACTAATCCTAACGACTTACACTAACACTACCCCCTAACCACTAACCAGAATTGCAACCCTTAATGCCAACCCCAACCTCCATCTCCAATTTAAATCTAAAACCTAATTCTGACCATTCCACTGACACTACTGCCTAACCCTAATGCTAACCCCATCCCTAACTCTAACCTAAATCTAAAGCTAAAACATACTCCTAACTCTAACCCAAAACATAAAACTAACCCCTAACGCTAACTCCAACCCTACATTCTAACCCTCTTCTAATCTAACTCTAATACTTACCCATAATCCTAACTCTAACCCTAGTCCTACCCTTCACCCCTAATATTAAAACCTAACCCTAACTGCTTACACTAACACTATTCCCTAACTCTGAAACGTAATGCTTAGCCCTAACACTAACTATATCCTAATATTAATCTAATCCTAACTGTAAACCTCATCCAAAGCCCTAACCATAAGTCTAACTGTAAACACCATTCCCTAACTCTAATCTAACCCTAACCCTAAATCTAATCTGAAACTTCACCCTAACTCAAACCCTAAATCCTAAAACTAACCCCTAACCTTAACCACTTCCACTGACACAACTACCTGGCCCCTAAATTTAACCCTAACTGTAAATCTAAAACTAACCACTAACCCTAAGACTAACCTGAACACTAACCAAACCCAAAACGTAAATCCAAACCCTAACTCTAACCCAAAATCTAACCCTAGTACCTAAACCTACTCCTAACCACTTTCACTACTCCGTAACCCCAACCCATAACACTAACCCAACACTTAGCAAAAGCCTAATCCTTATCCTAAATCCTAACCCTGACTCTAAACTGAACCCCAAACCCCTGTCCCGAAACCTAATTCTACCTCCTAATCCCAAACCCTAAATGCAATCCTAACCCATCATTCTAACCTTAACCCTATCCACACCCCTAACCTTGCCCCCTTACAGTAATCCTAACCACTTTTAATAACACTACTCCCTAACCCCTAACCCTAAATAAACCCCTACCACCAAGCCTAACACTAACCTAAAACTAATCTAACTATAACCCCAAGCCCTTACCCCAATTCCAACCCTAACCCTAACTCCTAACCCTAAGCCTAACCCTACCCTGAAAACTAAACCCTAACCCTACCTCAAATGCCTAACCCCAAGCACTAACCATAGGCCCTTACCCCTAAACCTAACCTGTACTCTAATCCTGACCCTGACTCTAACTCTATTCCCTAACCCTAATCTAAACCTAACCCTAAACCTTATCCAACACTAACCCTTATCTAAATGATAACCCTAGTGCTAACCCTAACTCTAAATGCAATCCTAACTCATAAACCTAACTCAACCCTTAAACTAAGCCCTAACTTTTACCCTAACACTAACCTTAACTGTAATTCCTAACCCCAACTCCAAATCTAACCCTAAACATCT